>NC_059336.1:107551831-107856498 GCF_018350155.1 Leopardus geoffroyi
ATTTATTTTGAGAGAGAGAGAGAGAGAGCAGGGGAGGGGCAGAGAGAGAAGGAGAGAGAGAAAATCCCAAACAGGCTTTCCACTGTCAGCGCAGAGCCTAGATCTCGCAAACTGTGAGATTGTGACCTGAGCCAAAATCAAGAATCGGACGCTTACCTGACTGAGCCACCCAGGTGCCCCAACGCTAGGTCATTTTTTTAGTCCAGGGAAAACCAGGTTACTGAGGACCGTGGTTTACCCGAGCTTACATAAAGGCCAACTGACAAGAAAGGCCTCAAACCCAGGCCTCTGACTTAAGGTCCTGTTCTCCTTCCAGACTTCCAGACAATCTGCTACTGTGGATAAAAGCAGGGTCTCCCCCAACCAGCATAGAGTTTGTTGCTTTTGGAAATTAACTTTAAGGATTTTTCTCCACAGTTAGTAGACTGGCTTATTTGCAACGACCTGTATACTGCATTTCAGGTTGGAGTGACATTTGTCGTCGACGGCCAACTCTGTGGACCCTTAACAGAAAACAGTTCTCTCCTTTGTTCAGATAACAATTTGAGTCGCATGGCATGTAGGTACCTCGTGGTCAGAATTAGTGACCTAACTCCAGTGATGTGGACGGATTCTTCAGTCTATTCATTTGTTCCAAGGTAATAAAAACTGTAATACAGTAGTTTCGGCCTGATCATAATAAGCTCTGATTACAAAACCGAAGTATGTATTTCCTCGTCCATTCATTTAAAATAAGGTAATTGGGGGGGATTTAGCCATTTGCCACATACTTTGATACCGATTTGATTAACTTTGGTATGTTAAATAAAAATGCCTCGGCTTTGGTGCCCTTTTGCAGCAAAGAGAGGAATGAATTCTTATTTTTAGAGTCTACCGACTGCTTATGGAAAACAGGCACTTTGTGCCATTATAATTTCATATCTATATATAGCCTCAATTTAATATAAAGGAAAAACCAAATGGTGGACTCACAACACAGATTCAACTCTGGTCCATTTCTAGAGAGACCTTTTGATAAGTCAGTCCCCACTCAGAACAGTCAGATTACATGTAGGAGTATTTTCCGTTTTTATAAGTGTTTGCTATTCTTTTTTTCTATGGAGATATGCAACTTAGAGTCATTTACATTTATTGAGGTGGCCATGTAGCATTTTGATTTACTGTCAGTAGTGAAATTAGTTTTCTGACAAAAAGAACAAGAATCCCTATATCCGGATTCCCTACAGCACGAAGAGAAGCCTGCTGATATGCCTGCGTCATTACCAAGTCTTTTGCAAAACTGTTAATGAGCATTTATAAAGTCAAATGGTCAGGACAGTTTCCCATCTCTTGATCACATCCTCCCCCACACAGAGTTCCTAAGCCTCTCTGATATTCTCATCTTCCAGACAGTTCCACTCTGTGGCTTTTCATGTGGCTGTGGTTGGAAAGTGTTGGGGCGCAGTTTCCATAGCCCTTTAGCACGGAAGCTAGACAGCCTAGCTTTGGTGTTACTAGTTTATTTTTAATCCTAGAAATTATGTTTGTGTACATAACGGGCAAATTTGGATAAATTAGTCCATGTAGATGGGGCTATACACATAAGCGGCTGTGCCCTGGGTTTCTTTGGTGGAAGACGGTATGTGAATGTCATCACAGGAGGCAAACAGCTGGGAAGGCAGGGGCCCCTAGTCTCTTCCATCCAGAAGGACTGGCCTGCATCCTCCAAGGTCTTCTCATCCGAGACTACTCAGTGAAGGAAATGCACCAAAGTAACTAAATCTAGAAGCAGCAGTGTGGTGCTTTCTTTATAAGAGTCTGAAGGGCAGGATCGTAAGAGAGGTACGCAGACCCTGGCCTGAGTAGCGACACCCAGCTGCCCTGGGAGACACAGAGCCTGGCAGAGAAGCAGGACCACCTCTCTGTGCTCTGGCCAAGACAGAAGACTGTCTGTCAGCCGAGCTGAAAGGAAGAGAGGAACATGACACATTCTTTCTTCCGCCTCCTCTTTGCTGTGTGAGCGTACCTGGCTTAATGACTTAGGAACTTCACCCCATCCTGAAGCATTAAATCAGAGAGAAGAAAAGTTCAGACTGAGCTTGAAATGCTAAGGTGTTATTTAACAAACTTATTTAATTAATTTCTGATTACTGAGCCTCGCTTTCAAAGTAAAAGCTTATACTTAGCCCTTATCAGTCCTCATTAGACATAGTAAATAGCATCAAATTTTGGACACCCTGTAAAGTACTTTGTGGCTTTCCATGTTGCTTGTTCAGTAAAACCTTAGATGGCGAGCAACTTGTTCTGCGAGTGTTCCACAAGACAAGCAAATATTTCTGACCAAGATTAACTTGATAAACGAGCGATGTCTTGCAATGCAAGTAGTACGTGAGGCCAAATGTCACATGATCACAACTGAGCCAATGCTTCTTGATATCTGCTTTGATGTATGAGTGCTTTGGATTACAAGCATGTTTCCGGGAAGAACTATGCTTGCAGAGTATTTCAAAATACAGTTTCTGGGGGCGCCTGGGTGGCGCAGTCGGTTGAGCGTCCGACTTCAGCCAGGTCACGATCTTGCGGTCCGTGAGTTCGAGCCCCGCGTCGGGCTCTGGGCTGATGGCTCAGAGCCTGGAGCCTGTTTCCGATTCTGTGTCTCCCTCTCTCTCTGCCCCTCCCCCGTTCATGCTGTGTCTCTCTCTGTCCCAAAAATAAATAAACGCTGAAAAAAAAAAATTTAAAAAAAAAAAAAAAAAAAAAAAATACAGTTTCTGACATCCAGCTCTTTGTTCTCCTCCACAAACTAGTGAGCAGGACTAGGATTTGTGTACCTTGTGTAGCTTCTTCTTGGCTCATCTGTTCATAGGAAGCATCTCCTTATGTGTCTTGATTATTAAGAGTATTTGAAACATGTGCATCTTCCCACACAGAGCCCAAACTAACTCTGCATAACGCATCTTGTAGGACACATAGGGCATGCATCAATATCCCCTATCTGATTTGCCGTAGGCAGCAGAGTGAGCTCGAGGTTGAAATTAGCTCAGGCTAGTTTAGAACCACTCATTTAGCATGTGTTCTGTAAATAAAACACAGAAATTACAAGCCTAATGGTGAATAAGGAGTGGAAAATGTTAAAAGGGCAATTCCTGGTGCACTGCCACCGAGGCTGGGCTGGGGATTAGGATTACACACCTATTCTAACTTGGCCAGTTAGACCTTCTAGGGTGACCTTCTAGACCCATGCAGCAGGATCCTCAGAGACTCAGTCACCTGACTCCATCCACATGGCACAATCTTTGCACTGTCGGTGCTGGGATCATGTCTCCTGACTCCTACATCCTTGGAATCCTTTGATTATCTAAGGAGTCTCTATTACCACTTTAAGATGCTTTCATCTTTGTCTGCAAATGAATTCATATGAGAAAGGGGAGGGATTAGAGGAGTGTGCATAGAACCTTTCTATCCCTTATCTGCTTCCCATCATGGCCACCAGCAAAAGTAACCTCCCTAACTGATAATCTTATTTCAGGGACGGGGACCTATTACGGATCTAGCTTAGGTGTTCAAAATAAATACGTGTTGATTAGATGAATGAATAAAAGAATGAATGAGGACAGGGAGAGCCATGAGATGGACATGAGAATTAAAAATAACCGTAGGTCATCAGTAACAGTTGACTCTGGACAGAAAAACCGGTCAATCAGGGGGACACTCGGGGAAAAGGGTAGACCATGTCTGTCATTTTCATCATTATATTACAGTGTCCTTCCCTAAAATTGGTCCTCAACAGATATGTGTTGAATTCATTCTTTCAGCAAGTATTTGGGTGCCTCTGACGTGTGAGGCAGTATTCTTAGCTCATGGCATTTCCTTGTCCTCAGGTACCTTCTGCGTTCTGGTAGCAGAGACAGATAATCCACAAGGAGAACAGGCACACACAAAAATGTAATGTCAGGTAGTGTAAGGAACACGAAACCTAAATAAATATGTTCAGTTAGGGGGATAGAGAGCGAAGGAAGGGGTTGGGCAGAAGGAGTGAGAGTGGTCCGAGTTCTCTGAGGAGGTGACATTTCAACTAGGTCTGGAAACAAGGGAGGGAAGAAACCACACAAAGATATGGAGTCAACCCTTCCAGGCAAAGGGTGCTGTAGGGGCCAAGGCGAGAGCTGGCTTGGGGAGCTTGAGGGACAACAAAGAAGCCGTGCTGGTGGAGCCCGGTGACCCCAGGGGGAAGTAGGGTGAGGGCAGATGGGAGAGGAGTCCTAGGTCATGCCGGGTAGGGCTCTGTTGGCCATGGTGAGGGGCCTGGGGGTCTTGGTGTAAGTAGGAGAGAAAGGTATTAAAAAGTTTTAAACATGGGAGTGACATAACAAGACAGAGTTTTGAAGGATAACTCTGGCTGCTGTGTGGAAAGTGAGCCTGGGGCAGGGCAAATTTGCATGTAGGGCCATAGGGGACCAGTGAGGAAGGATTAGCATATAATCCAGGTGGGAAGGGAAGGACCAGAATGATAATGGTAGCCCTGAAGGTAATTTTTTAAAAAGCGGGGACTTTGGAAAAGCAGCCTGAACTATTTAAAGGGTCCTGGAAAAATAGCACCAATCTGAAGCCCCACAAAGGGAGTCTCCTCCAGAGAGCTTCTTATCTAGGATCCTTTGAATCTCTGTGCATCTCCCTCCTTCACCACTTTTTACCCCTGTGATGGGCAGAATAATGCCCCCCCCCCACCAAGACACACACATACAAAGATGTCCATGTCCCAATTCCTGGCACCTATGAATGTGTTACCAGACTTGGCAAAGGGGACTTGGCAGATGTGATTACGTTAAGGAACTTGAGATGGGAAAATGATCCAGGATTTCTCAGTGGGTCTAGTCTAATTGCATGTGTCCTTAGAAGCGGAGAACCGTTTTTGTCTGGAGTCAGTGGCGACTATGGAAGAAAGGTCAGAGAGACACAGTGTTTCTGGCTTTAAGGAAGGGGCACGAGCCAAGGAATATGTGTGGCTTCTAGAAGGTAGAAGAGGCAATGGAACTGATTCTCCCCTACACCCTCCAGAAAGGAGCACAGCCTTGCTGACACTCTGATTTCAAGCTGGTGATATCTGTTAGGACTTCCAACCTACACAACCATAAGATAATAGATTTGTGTTGTTTTAAGCCCCTAAATTTCGGGAATTTGTTACATCAGGAATAGAAAATGATGACACCCTCCTATGCCATCCCCTTTGTCAGGGCTTCTGGCACCACCTTGGATCTGAAGCTGGAGTTGGAAGGTTCCTGATCCTAGGATGGAGAAAGTGAAAAGATTCTTGCATAACTTGGGCTCTTGAATTTCCCCATAGACACAGCAGTGGTAATTATGGGGCTCTGCTCTCTTCCCAATACCTCAAGGATGGCATGGCTTCCACGAGTGCTGGCTTGAAAGCCTACTGATCATTTATCATGTGGGTTTTTGTTCAATTGCTCACTGTAGCCTAGGGGTTTTAGTCTTGGGACTCTTAGGGAACTTCAGGCTCTCAGACACACCAAAAGGCAAATGGTGTAAGATTTGCCATTCATCCCCCATGCCACAGGCCTTGGGAGACTTCAGTGTTCCACCTTCTCCTGCCTCTGCTTATTTGGTGCTTTCCAAAGAGTGACAGTCAAAATGACCCATAAGAAGTACCTGAAAGGCATGGGGCACCTGGGTGGCTCAGTCGGTTAAGCGTCTGATTCTTGATTTTGGCTCAGGTCATGATTTCATGGTTAGTGAGTTCAAGCCCCGCATCGGGCTCTGTGCTGACAGTGCGGAGCCTGCTTAGGATTCTCTCTCTCTCTCCCTCTCTCTCTGCCCCTCCCCCTCTCTCTCTCCCTTTCTCTCTCAAAATAAATAAACTTAAAGAAGTAACCTAAGGGCAACGTGGTGACGGGGAGTAACGACCTGTAAATTCTGCTGAACCCGGTACTCAGCAGTCCTCACACTCCATTGTAATCAGTAGCTTCCTTCTCCAAGACCTGGCTGAGGTTCATATCCAGACTGAGCTTGGTAAGTCCTCTTCTTGTCTTCAGATTCCTCACCCAGTTCTATAACTTCTCTTTTATTAGAAATATCCAGTAATAGAGTTGAGTCCTTAAAGCCTTGTGAATGCTTACTACTCTTTTCCACCAGGTTCTCTGACTCTCTCAGGGTTTATAGTTTTCATAGGCACTTGAGTGACTGTAAACCTGATGGCCACCATAGTTCATATCTGGAGTTCTTATGCTGTCCCAATTATGTTTCTTAATTCCATGCTGTTCTCTAAGCTGCAAGTGAGGTTCTTTGGAGTAGAAACGTGTTATTTGGGGGAGGTTGATAGCTTTTAACAAGTTTATTCCACACTTTATCTTTTGGGGATGATTTGCTTTATGCATTGTCTTGCTATCCAAACTTCATCTCTTTAACTTTTGGATTTTCTCTGACCCCTCTTAGCTGTGGGGCTGTCACTCACTGAGGGAGCCAGGAGAGCAGGGACCCTTTCAGGACTTTGGAGTTTGCTGATACAATGCAATTGTTTCCAGAAAGTAGCTTACCAACTGTGACCTATTTTCTGCCCTTATACATGTGCATAGGAATCCAGATGGTTTGATTAAATATAGCCTCTCCTGGTTCTAAAGGGAACACTTTTCAGCGTGGAATATAGAGAATGAGCCACATGATTCCCATTAACATTAATGGGGAGTACTAAGGCATTCTTCATATTCTGAGCTGCAAATGCAGCCCTGATGCTTGCTAAAGGGACATTTCTTCCGTTTATAGAACATCTGGCTCCTGGTGGTGTGCAAGTCCATGAAAAATTTCTTGCCCCAAGAATATGCATTTCGAGGCAGCTGGACATAGGCCAGCACTTCTCAAACTTTAGTTGCCATTAGAACCATTTAGTGAGTTGCTAGAAAAGGAGGTTCTGGGGCCCCGTTTTGAGGAATTCCACTTTAGTGAATAAGGCAGGGCCCAGGATCCTTCATCTTCAGCACCCATAGATTGTGCACTATGGGTTAGAGTCTGGGAAAAGTCACTTCATCTCTCCTCACTTTTGATCGCTCATTTGATTACAAGACCGCTAATGTCAGCATGGTAAGTTTGTTTTCAGGATTGAATGTGATCAAATGTGTGAAACACCCAGCACAATTCAATGACTGTGTTTTCCTTCTCCCTCCCATCCCACTGACCAAGAGACACGTGCTCAACAGTAAAGGCAAGCTGTCCTTAACCATCTTCTTCATGCCGTCCTGCTGACTGGACACAATATACTCAGGAAAATATGTGGGAAGGGCCCCGATTGTCACAGAGGAGGGCATCACTGTACAAATGGCTCCCTATATACCGACACACACCTGAAAGTCACTGAAGCTGTTCTTCTATAATACAAGACAAAAAAAACATCTAGTTTGTAGAGTTGTTATGAGAATTCAAAACATGGTTAGTGATATGCCTAGCATTCCCCACCACATAATAGGTGCTTAGTAAATGGCAGCTTTTATCATTTTTTTTTCATCCATTCATTCATTTCACAAATAGTTGCTGAAAACCTTCTGCACATCAGGTACTCCCATGGCTGCTGGGATAGACAGTCAATGTAAATTTCACAGAGATTACAACTGAATGGGGGGAAGTAGGCAAGTACTGGGGGTTGAGTACTTAGTGTCTTTCTCTGGACTGGTAATTGTGGAAGCAAGTCCAGGACGTGAGGAGAAGAAAAGCATAGCATGCAGAAAAGTGACATGACAGGAAAATGTTAATGAAAAAATTGGTCATTGTATGTGTTATGAGCTCGCTTACTAAGCAAATATTCTTAACTTCCTAGGATATCAGTCCATGTATTCTCCCAGTCTACATCCCTTTACTTCTGTTACTTTCAAATAAGGGTTACAGCTGAAGTTATGTGGAGACATAAGATATATCTAGGGGACCCCTAGGTCCTACAGGGGAAGGATCTAGGGTCTTGTTAATATGTCAGCAAAGCCTTTGCTCTTTTGTTTTCCTGTTTTATATTCCAGTTAATGAAAGTGCTTCAACATTAGTGGTGGTAGAGTGGTGATAGAAGAGCCCTCTTTTCCTTTCTTTTTTTTTTTTTTTTAACTCTATTTTCAACAATTTTGCCCACCTTTTTGCAAACCTGATGAACTGGGATTCCCAAAGTTTGCTGATGCACAAAACAAACTACAAGCCAGAAAAACCCTCAGCCTTGGCCCTTTGGTTGCACAGCTTTTATTTCTAGAAGGCTTAACAAATAACCCAAATTGACGAGATATTTCATCCTTCATCATACCAGTTCAAGCCATTTGCCGATGAGCTAGCCATGTCTTTTACACAATCCAACTTAGAGTAGATGCAGAGTACTAATTTGGTCCATAATCTACTTGTGGGATACAGCATGCATCATGATTCAGGAAATAGTGATCCACAGGCATCAGCTTGCAGTGTAACCAGTATCATTAGCCTGATGAGGTGAAAGTGTGAGATGATCCAAGGAGAAGGATGTGGTATGAAATGTACAGGAATCTGTGAATAATCTCTGGTATGGAACTGGTAATTGGCCAAGCTGACTTCTAACTGTTCCCTTGGGAAATTTTGTCCTAGAAGATGGGAGAAGGGAAAATGGCAGGCACCATTCTCCAGGCCTTCTAATTTTCTTGTGTCTGGGAGCGATGGGCAGACTTCTTTCTAATGGTTTCAGGGTAGCTTCTATTTTTCTCTCCTTGCTGTATAAGGTCCTTACCCCAAACCTAAAAATCTCATGTGGAAAGGAAATACAAAGTAACTCCTCATTATCAACTTATTGTGGACCCTTGGTTAGGAGTTTCAAGTTAGGATATGGCTGATGAGAAAAATCTGAACCTTACTTTGAGGGGGTTGGTTCTCAGCTAGTGATAGACATACTGGGTTCAGACTGGCAAGCTAAAGAGTAGGAAGCCTGGGAATATAGTTCTTCTGCAGTTTTGAAAAAAAAAAAAAAAAAGACATACCTACATATGGTGGCCCAGAAGAGACATCCTTATAGCATTTTGTAAATGCCACATTTATTTCAAATTAAGTTGAAATATGCTGTGTACTCTAAATTCTAGAAACTTTTTGAACTCAGTCTTCTAGGGAAATAAGAACCATAGGAATTCGAGGGTCTTTATCCTCTCCTTGTTGAAGTTAGTGTTAAGTTTGAATTTATGTAACAATGGCTCCCCTTGGGAAATTAATTTGGCCTGTTTACCTTAAATGGACTGAACTGAACAGATTGGAAGAATTGGCCTTGGAAAGTTTTTACAGCGGTTGTTTTAGCATATGTTGAGATCTTTGGCTTTTAGTAGATTTTTGTTTTTCTTTTTGCCTAGGAATTCCCCCAGTAAATAATTCCATGCTATAGAAATGTCATACTCTTGAATCTTGGTGCCAGTAATGTAGGAGGGGAGGCACGCTGTAAATAAAAATTAATCATTTTGCAACAACTAAGCAGCAGCCTGAGTGCCACATGGGGAATGAATTACTGCCTTTGGTCCCAAAGAACATCACATAAATCATTTAAAAATTGATTTAGTTGCTACAGAGTTGCAGGCTTTTGATAAGGACCTCCCTTCATCCTGTGTAATCTTCAGGTCCTGAACCTGCGGGCAACAGAGAGTTCTGCAAAACGAATGAATCTTTTCAACCAGCTGTATTACCTTCCCACCTCTCTCCAACTTTTTCGTTACTTTCCATTGACCTTGGATCTGAGAATTTTCTCCCTGCATCTGTGGCAAAAAAATTAATTTTGTTCCAAGTCAAGGATAAGAGGAACAGGAAAGTCAAATTTCTCTTGACGAAGTCACATCCACTGGGCTTTTTATTACTAATAAGTGATAAGGATGTCTGTAAGGTGGTACAAGAAGCATTGGCCTTAGTTTCATAAGACCCGAGTTTGAATCCTGGATCCAAATAGTTCTAATCTTGGGCAAAGTAGGATAAGCCAGGTTTTGCTGCAATAACAGACAACTCCGAAAATCTCAGTGGCAAAAACAACGGGCATTTATTTCTTGCTCATGCTGCGTTCCATCAGTATTAGCTGGGGGCTCTGCTCTGCACTGTCCTCACTTCAGGACACAAGATGCTGGACGGTCCGCCTCCTGAAACATCACTCTACGTGGTGGTGCAGGGAAGGGAAGATGGCTTTTAGGGGCTTCCACCCAAAACCAACACCTGCCTCTCTCTTCATGTTTCATTAGCCTAAGCAAGTCACATGGCCATATCTAATTTCACTGGGAAAGTGAAGTGCAAGCCTCCCCTGTGCCCAGAGCAGTGGAAGTATTGATGTTCTATCCCTTTAAGCATCAGTTGTCTTATCTGCCAGTCATATATCCTGCGCTCCTCTCCTCTGAGTGTTGCAATTAATGAAATGTAGTGATTAATGAATATTGTGATTCGTTGAAATATTCAATCTCTGTTGAATAATAACGTATTCAGCTGCTCTTATGTGTCACTTACCATGCTAACAATGCACTATATCATTTTATATTGTATTCACGACAACCGTGTATATAATGCTATCTCCTCTCTACATATGAAACTGATGCTTAGAAATGTAAAGTAAATTTCTCATGAATCAGTCGGCAAGTGGTCTGGAGCCACGACTTCAATTATCTGTGCCAACTGACTCCCCACCCTGTTCCGTAAGTTGTTCAAACTTTAGATCACTCACTGAAGGCAGGTTTACATTATAGAACCATTTTAGAGCTGGTCATGATCTCATTGATCATGAGATCAATTCAATATTTCAATATCTTACCTTCTTGAAAATTACCAGGGGACCATTTGCTAAGAACAGTGTTACCGCACTGACCCCTGGGTACCTCTCTTCCCACTTTATTCTGTGCTTCCCAGGTAGATCTCTTCCTACCCAACTTAGCTGGTGAGAGAGGTGTCAGGAGAGCTAAATATAATCAAAATTGTAGCAAGTCCCTGATGATATCCACATCATTTGTTTAGAGCAGTTTGGCTTAGAACAGCTGTTTTGAACTCCATACCCACCAGTTCCAATCATATAGGCATTATTTGACTGAAAGCTCCATGAACAACCATGTGCCATGTTCATCAGGAATCAAGAACAGTTCCTGGCACAATATAGGGGCTCAGAAAATATTTCTTGACTTGTATAAATGACCGCTATTATATCTTATTATTAAAAAAGACAGCGTTGGTGTTTCTGTTTTATGGCTTAAAAATGGGTTACAGACCAGTACACCAAAATGTACCAGGAAATATTAAATTCCCTGTGAATCAGAGACCACGCTTTCCAGCTGATTTTAATTCTACTACTGGCTTTGGTCATCATCAAACTTCAAGAAAATCCATACCAACGTCACACTTGGAGAAGGAGAACCAATGGTTTAAAAGAGACTAAGTGTTTATTTATCCTTTGTTGCAGTGTGCCAAGAACTGTGATCGGTATTGGCAATGTAGTAATGAACAGAGCAGGAACACGTTCCCTGTCTCCATGGAGCTTACAACTCAGTTGTGGGGCAAGCACCAAATAGACACTACCCAAAGGAAGACAAATTGTAAACTTTGGTAAGAGTAGGAAAGGAATGACCTTCTCTTCTCTACCCCCAAAGCTTCCCTTATATCTGCCCCGTCATCATCTGTTTGTCTTAGGAAGACATGAAAAGAAAATCTTTGTACTTCCTTTTGGACTTCTTGAAAAACTCAATGCAAAGACTGAATTGCACCACTACGCAGTGCCCACGGCCACATTTTCCTCTTCAAGGAATTCATTCACCCTTCACACCTGCACCCAAACGAGGGCATAGTATCTTGACATCGCGAGTACATGGATTTTTCCACCACTGAAAGGCTGATGTAAGAGCTGCCTCATTTTCAAGGCCTGCCAGATCTCCCTTCTGAAACGAGCATTGGCTAAATCTCGAAGAGCAGGAAATCAAGTCACCCTAGTGACACCTTGGGACTGAAGTCACCCAAAACACCCTAAAATTTTCACCACGTTTTGTTTGAGCATTTCAACCCCATGGGAAATCCAGCAGGATACCAATAGAGCAGTTTCTAATGCATTCTCCTAGATTGGTGCCTCTGCTTAGTATGAAGGAGAAACCTTTTCAGCCAAGGGGAAAATAAACAATAAATAGAATCTGAAAGCAGCTGAGAAATGATTGCCTCTGCAAGAAATGATTGCACACAAGCTGTTAGTATGTGTGCACAGAATACCAATGGCTCGGGCTTCCCCTGTTCTTACCGAAGAGAGGCTCCACGGGGACTTGTGGGTAATTGATCTCAACACATCCAGTGAGCACACCCCAGACTGGCCTTCCAGGTAGCGTGATAGAACCACCCTTTCTACTGCAGAAGATCTTCACAGCCCAGATTTCCCAAAGCACAGCAAGGGCCATTTTGATCTGGATCTGTTGCAGTCTTCATGTGTGCAGCATATTTAGACTGTAAAGAAAAATATATGGGAGTCCTTCCATTTCTATTGCTTCCTGTTTCTTCACCAAACTATATTTCCATCTGTGACTCCGTTGGGTAATTCCACCCCTTTCAGTTTCTAGATGGAAACAAGATGAAAAGTTCATGAAAAAACTTTGAACTCTGAAATGTTTGCCCTATATCCTAGGTCTGATTATGAGGGAGAAAAAATTGTATACCTAGCTTTGTTGCCTGAAAGGGTCCAGATATATAAAATGAGCCACTTTGTTTCAAAGACTGTGGTTACCTGTAGAAGATCTAAAACAAAGAAATAAAACTGCATACACACATTCAACTTCTCATGTCAGAAAGATAATATATTTCAGCCATGTCACATGTTAGACTACGTCACAATTGGGTTTAAAGGAACTCAAAGTTATTATTTCAGCCTCTTTTTTACTGGAAGGGTGAATTCATATTACCTTTCCTCCAGTGACTGTGGGTATAACTCATATAAATTTAAATGTTCTTGAACGAGAGGGAAGACTTCTAAAAGCTCGTTTATTTTGGTCTTTACTGCTAATGCTTTTGTGTCTCATCAGCCTAGATCAATCAGGGTAGGTTGGAAGTCCACAGGACCAAAGGGTGTTAAAATCAATTTGGTAAAGTTGGTCAAACTGTTCTTTATCTTCAAAGTGGATACCACAGACTTGCCTTCCACAGACTGTAGACCTTTGAGTTGTTCCTTCTGTAGCTGAAGCGACTTTTCAGTGAGTTCTGCACATCCCTTACCTAGCCCTTCCTTATGGGTTTTC
Organism: Leopardus geoffroyi; assembly: GCF_018350155.1. Classification (NCBI taxonomy): domain Eukaryota; kingdom Metazoa; phylum Chordata; class Mammalia; order Carnivora; family Felidae; genus Leopardus; species Leopardus geoffroyi. Next base: position 107,565,028 of record NC_059336.1, read on the forward strand.
CCTTGAGAAACAGCTTCCAAAATTAGATGAACAGGTTGTGGGGGATAACTTACATTTGTCTATGAAGAGGAACGGGAAAGAGGAAAGAGAAAAAGGAGAGAGCGGAAGAAAAAAAAGAGAGAATAAAACCTTAGTTTTACTTTGCTGGGCTAAGGAAGTGAGTCACCGTTGATGTGTAAACGTTAGGTTGCAACACATCAAAGTGTTCTGATAGAAGCTGTCAACACCCTAGTTTACATTTTTCCACGGAATTCACTATCACCTTTCTCGGATATGAGACATAGGGCATGTGGATTTTGGTAGGAAAGATGGTTGGAAAAGGTCCTAAGTCCATCCACCAGGGCTTACTCTAGAGAGAGGGTCCCTGGGTAGCCAGCAGTCAGCATGGAGTTATTGAACGCCTTGTGAAAAGATTAAGAGAAGAAAATACATGGTTGGGGGGAAATTAGAGCTCATTGAGTCTGTGTCCTAACCTACATGATTTGCCATATTTCAAGTAAAATGACTCTTGGCTCTTTCTAAAAATCAAAACCCAAATAAAATGAAGATTTACTCTACTGATGAGACTCAATGACTAACCAAACTGTCACAAAAGAGCGTCATCAGAAGATAAAGTTCTCTTGTGTGTGTAAAGATTGAGAAAAGGATGAAGGAAGGAGTGAGAAGGAGCCCTTTCACCAGGATAGAAAGAAATGGCTATTCAAATGAGGCGATATATAGGGAGTAGGGGTTCTTACCCTTGAGTGGATCTTGATGTCGGGACAGGGTAGGAGGGGCTGTTGCAGACAGCAAAGACCCAAACTTCAGGCTTTTCAGGTGTTTGTAATGCAGAAGGCTGCCTCACCCCCATCCTTGGAAGCGTTCCAGTTCAGAACCTCAGCCAGAAGTATCATAGACAGGAATTCTCTCATTAGTTGAAAAGGTATTTTACGTGACCTCCAGGGTCCACTTCAACACTTAGCAACCCAGACATCTAAGTTAGAGACTGCCAGTGGACTCTCTACAAAATCGTAATATTAGCACCTTACGTCTGTCTCATTGGCCCGGCATCCCTGGAAGGAGGTCTCCCTGCAGTACTTCTCAGTGTATCCGAATTTATCTGTAGAACTGTGCCAACCTGTAAAGAAATTGAATTAGAAAAGTATTGTTTCCATTTTTTTTTTTTCTTTCTGGGCCAGTTACAGCCATCGGGGACATTACCTGGAAATTCGATTTTATATTGAAAGATCAAAGCCCTTAAAGTATACTTCATCCAAGTCCAGAATCCCAAATGGGGTCTTGGGTAGAAAGGGAGGAAGAGGTGATGGTAGGAGATTTGGTGCAAAAGACCGTATTTCAAATTTTGGGACCAGCATGACCCAAAGAATCGAAGAACGAAATGTAGATGGCAGTTGTTGTATTTCATTTTGACATCTGAAAGGCGAGTGGCTTCCCGTGCATTGAGAGGTGCTTTGCTCCTGCTCTTGGCACACCAGCTCTCCCCGACAGTGGCAGGAACCCACCCCAGCGACCCGCTTAACGAATGAGGGAACAAATTGCTGAGCGTCGCATCTGACATTGGAGATGTCAGTCTGCAGGCAGTCCGGAAAGCCGGGGGTTGTAATTTGAACAAAATGTCACTGTTTAGAGATTTTTTTTTTTAACGTACTTTTTCTGTGATGATAAATCACAGGCCTGTGCAGGGGATAATAACACAAAATGTTTGACAGCTTTTCTTACAATTGTTTGGCATTTTGTTTGCCTAATTATTGTCAGCATCACCCACACTGGTAAATTGTTGTTGAAGAGGACTCCGTGGTGACTGTCGGAGTGTTCATCTGTCATTCTGCTCCTGTCACTGGGGTTACAGTTTGGATGTCACCGATCTTTGCTATGTGAAAGGCTTAATTAACCTTGGAGTCCTGTGTCTGTGTGGAGATGTGGTTCCACCATCCAACCGGATAGGAAAACAAAGCGGAGAAAGTTGATGGAGAATTTCTGAAAGGTCATATTTTTTTAAAAAAAGAATAATTTACTTCAGTTACGTTCTTTGATATACTGAGGGAAGGGCAGAGAAATCACTTGCCTTATGGGTATGGATTGGGAAATTATCTATTTATGTAATCACCCTGCTTTGCAAGGGAAGGGAATTAATTTCTTTAATTAACTCCGGTGAAAACTAGATTGTCGCAGGGGGAGTGTTGACATGATGTGCTTTGCCATGATCTGATATGCTCTTGCAAATAGTGGCTATCTCTGTAATCATTTTTCTTTCTCTGGAACCTCATTGGATGATGCTCCTGCTGTAAACTAAGGCTGCCTATGAGAAGGGTCAAAAAAAAAAAAAAAAAAAAAAAAAGAAGGAAGGAAAGGTCATAGAAAGGGTGGTAAAGAGCTCATTTCCATAAGTGTCATTGATTTTTTTTTTTTACAGGCGTTTCATTATCATTTCTCAGGTTTCCTCTGACTCTGGCCCATCTACTTCTCCCCCAGTAGCTGATGACGAGTGAGTGGGACATAGTGAGTCAAATGCCATCATCTGTTTAGGAACTGCATGAAGGGAGCTTGTTTAAAAGATATTCCCCTGTACTGTATCTAAAAAAGTTTTCTGAAATATATGGAAAAGTGTCGATGTGTTAGAAAGCCTCCATAGCACACCGGGGTTCATTTCAAATGAGCTAAGATCTGCAAGCAATTTTCACCACGCCTTTAGCTAAAATGCAATTACAAAGATTGTAACTGACTATAAGATCTAGGCTGAGAACTATGAATATATGTATACGTATATGTTTACACATATACACACATATATATGAAATATATGTACACATATATACATATACACACACATATAGGTAATGTATTTTTTTCTTGATGGACATTGTCTAATATTGGGGCAGATAGAGCTGCAGAGATTGTGGGGCTGGGCTAGCGATGGGCTTACCTACTGTTCTTTTTAAAAAATTTTTTTTAATGTTTATTTATTTTTGAGAGAGAGAGAGAGAGAGAGAGCAAACGGGGAATGGGCAGAGAGAGGAAGACACAGAATCTGAAGCAGGCTCCAGGCTCCAAGCTGTCAGCACAGAGCCCAATGCAGGCCTCAAACTCACAACCCATGAGATCGTGACCTGAGCTGAAGTTGGACGCTTAACCAACTGAGCCACCCAGGCACCCCAGGGCTCACCTGCTGTTTTAAATTGCAGCCGTATTTTCCCTCCACCCCATGTTGTTACCCTCAACTACAGAGGGAGAAACACCAGAGGTGGTGTGATAGGCCGTCCTCTCCCAGGTGGCTTGTTGGAAAAACAGATCCAGCATCCCAAGCCTGTGGATGCAGCAAGTGCCTTTGGCCTCACCCATACAGTAGGCCCGGATATGTTCTGGGTAAAGCCCAGCTCAGGACCGAGGAAAAGCTTTCTGGCTTCTCTACAGATTATTTGCTTTCCCCTGACTGCTTGGCTTAAGCACCAGGAAGTGTTGAGTGATGTCAAAAACAAAAACAAACAAACAAAAGAAACTTACCAAGCTCATGTATAGAACAAAAATGTGCCCAAAATGGAATGTATAACTTAATTAGAGGAAACATGAATACTAAATATATGCAGTAAAAGACTATAGATGGTAAAAACAAAATTATTTCCATTAAAGAGCATTTGAAAAGGAACTTTCACATTCACTTTGACAGTTTTGTCATATATAAATATATGCACACGTGTAGGGCTGTACCATAACCATTAGAGTCTCAAATTCACAAAAGTATACCTGGCCAATGAGCCTTGGTTTTAAAACATATTAGAGTTAAACCTTTAGAATCTCAAGGAGCCACCCCCACAAAAGTAAATTTATATTCCATATCTCTCCTGTCTTCTTCCACAGAATTTGCAAAGTGTCCTTAAGACAGTGTTGACATGATATTCAGTTAGGAGTGGGAGGGACTAGTTTCACTGGATGTTCATTTTAGGAATCATATTAAAATACTGTGTATCTCATGGTTTTATAAATTACTTACAAGGTCACAAGGTAGCTTTTCACAGAAATATGGTCATGTCACTGCCTCCTGGTGGTTATCCTTCTTGCGGCTTATGTTGGATTTCTGTGTTCCAGCACAGCCCCAGGAACAGCTCCACGGGTCTCTCAGCCCCATTCTCCCAGTTTGCAAACAGGGATGACCTTACCATGGCCCTAACTCAGTTCTGACACACACATGGACACAGGTGGGTGCCAGTGAGGGCACTAAATGGAATCATTGCCTCCGTTTTTTCAGCAGAAGTCTCTTGGGCTCAGAGTAATCACATTTCCTCACCTAATTGGTGGGAACAGTATGGCACTCTATTTACTTTTCCACCACAATTCTTGCCTCAGAGATATATTTTGGGAGCGCAGCAATATTCTACTCTTAATGTAACTTGTCAACCAAGGTAAAGAAGGCATCCCTAAACTATTTTCATTCTTCTCTTAATTCTGCACATATTTTCCATAACAAAATTACAGAATGGTAAAGCCAGAAGCTCTCACTTTTTAAGTGAGAAAACCAAACTCCAGAGAGGTAAAGTGACAAACCTAAGATCCCACAATTGCAAATGGATGACCCTCAAGGACTTGGTTCCCTGACACTAACTCCAGAACACCGTCCCCTACTCTACCTTAGTGGAGATCTTCTCTACACAAAATTGGTTGAAAGAGTGTTTTACGTTGTCCCTTTGAATGTACGTGACAAGAGATAATCCAATAGCTGGGAGGCATCCTGAGCTTCTAGGACCTCCCAGAAGCTGAGGCTCTGGATCCCTGCCATGGGCTGTGTCTCTAGCTGGTTTTCTGCCCACTCACAGCCTGTGAATGTGCAGATGGTGAGGATATCATCATTTCCACCATGGAGGTGGGGGAGAGAAGAGACACTGTTTCGTTTTAGTTTATTTCTAATTCCTTGTTGTTTGTCATGTTAAAATTCTCTCACATTTGCAGATGTTAACCAACAACTAGGGGGAATGAATTCTTGTTTCAAGTGCAGCCATAGAAATGGCATAAGAAAAAAAAAGGATCTGTCATTTATTAAGGAGAGAGAAAGCAGAGGAGGAAGGAAATCTAGGAAGAAATAGAAGAATTTGGAAAGAGACAAGGTGGAAGGAATGGAAGAATCCATGACAGAGCTCAATCCCATACTGTTCTTATAATTAAATGGTGCCTTGCACCTCAGCCCAAATGTTCACTCTGATAGAATTGTCTTCTCATTAGCATATGCAAAATTACAATTGCACAGTATGAGCTCTCAGGTAGAGATGTCCGTATTACCATAATGAGCCTGTCAATCTTGTGAAAATGAACAGAAACCAATATGCCCACAAAAGTTTACAATCTCCCAAGAGTTTGGTAGATCTGACAAGTTGACCAACTCTTCAGACCAGCTAGACCTCACTAGGATGGCATTACCTTGGAGTGGGTGTCTTGTAGGTTAAGACGCCACTTTCTGCAGTGAAATTTGAAATAAAAAAACAAGTAGATTTTTAACCCAGTTCTATAAAGAGAATGACATTTTTAAGAGTTGCAAACAGTAATTCTTTGCTGCATTGAACTTCATGTTTTCTGATGACCTTTCGGAAGAGGAAGAGGCTGTATCTGTGTGACGCAGTATTGTAACAGCCTGCAAAGAATGCATGTTTAACATCACTCGTTAAGAGCAACTTGATAGGCAGTGTTATGAATTCAACATGCCAAGTCTGGGCACAGAGCATTGGCTGACTTCTTACAAAGTGGTGTTCTTTTTGACCCTTACAATGTAGGGAAATGACTTAAGACCCCAATCTCGTTTCTATTTTTAACCTATTGATGACTTAGCAATTGGAAAGAACTCTTTTTCTTGTAATGTGTAACTTACCAGTGCTAACATTTGCCTTCTGCTTAGGTGGAAGCTTCCCAATGAAGTTAGAGCTGGTTTGCAATCTTATTTTATTCCCTTTCAAAACAAGCAACTTCTATGGTGACGGGTTTGAAGACACACATTAAAAGAAAGGCATTTTCTTTTTTAAAAAAACTTGCAAACAAACTTGCAGATGTAGAAAGAACTGTTTCATTATATCTTGGTTTTGGCAAACTTCATTGTGCTCGCCTCAAACTGCATGAAAGAATAAACCACAAAGTTCAACATCTGAAACCAGATTCACATTAATAAATTATAAATTCTTATATGGACATATTCTAGAAAATTTGGAGACAGACATTAATAGAAGGAAGAAAACAGTAACCTCTAGTTTTTGTATCCATCATTAATGATCACTGTTGACTTATTTATCGTTTGCTGAAGAGCTTTACAGATGTATAATCATATTGCATATATGGTGGTGTAAAAACACAACATTTTTCTCACCAAAGCCTATAATGAGAGCATTTTTCTATACCATGTACTGTAAATATCTTGAGGAATGGGATCGCTTGAAACGCCACTGCATTTATCTGTAATGCCTCGTATGTGTTGAAGCTAATGCGGGGGAAATAATGGCATCTGGATATGTGGTTGGATTGGATAAACTTCTAAGAGGAAAGAGATGTAAGTCAGATGAGACTTAACTTTGTGTTTACTTGTTAAATGGTGACCTTCATCAGTCAGACAGACTCCGTTACTCACCCTCTCCCCCAACTTCCAGGCATTGCCCTGCCTGGAAAACACAGAGTAAACACAGGCTGAAAGCTTGAATTAAAAGATCTCCTATGAGACCACTTCCTCACACAGCTGATCAAAGAACAGAGGGTAAAGTAGTGAGGGAATCGTGAGACAATCCATAGGCCTTTCAAGCTTTGTTTCCAAGTGATTTACTAAGATGTCGTCCCTGGGCGGCTAAGTTCATCTCTCAGGGACGCAGATGCCCCTCTTTGGAAGAAAGATGCTTCTATTCTTGTTTTTCCTCTCTCCCTGTCTGCTCTTCTGAAAAGAAGCATGCCATACAACAATGAAGAGGTTTTCCACATTAGCCTACTTGCCAAGACAGCCACTTCTCTTTGTTTAAGTCTGTTTACCCGGTCTCTTTGGCAACATGAAGTAGAAGTTGACATTTTTTTGTACCGCTGACTAGCAGGTTTGGTTTTTCCTTTGTCTGAAGCTTATCCACCTCACACACTGAGCTTTTGTAGTGAGTTTTTTAAAATGCAGTCTAAAAAAAAGAAGAATGATTTTTGCACCCTAATATTTTAGTAGTATGCTGTTCAGACATCCCGTATTTTAGCGGGGTCTCTGAAGCAAAACCTTCAGTATGATTATTGAGCAAAACATGTCTTCTTTATTACAACTTGCTAACATTGAACTCTGCTCTGTAATTTCAGGAGGTTCTGTAGATCCATACACACGCTGCTGCTTGATACCTTCATGGCAATGGCCTGTGGGGGCCAGAGGCTGAGAAGCCAAGAAAACTAAAAGGCCCGAGTGGGAATCAAACTCCTACCTCCCTTAGTTCTATGATCCCATTAGCGGAACTACTGAATATTCATAGGCACTTTTTTGCATGTTAACATACTTAAGGGTTTTTTTCAGCTATATAGCACTGAAGTACTCTGGGAAAACATCCCACCTGTCCTTCTCCAAATCCCAAATTAAATATGGGCCATAGAGACTTGGTGAGGAGAAAGAAGGTTTCTTCAGTAGCAAATCACTGCAACGGTGACCTAAAAAATATTCCAGGGGTGCCTGGTGGCTTAGTCGATTAAGTGTCGGACTCTTGTTTTCGGCCCAGATCATGATCTTACGGTTCATGAATTCAAGCCCCACATCAGTCTCTGCTTGAGCCTGAGAATGCTTGGCATTCTCTCTCTCTCCCTGTCTTTCTCTTCCACTCCCCTTATCATGCTCTCTCTCTCTACAAATAAACATTAAAAAAATATAAAATATATATTCTGTCTGTACCTCTATTGAAAAGATTAATTGGACCAGTCATTCTTATTTATTTATTTTTGTCCAGAGTATTTTAATTGTAAAGTGCCAGTTAATAATCACCAACTTTAATGAGAGTGATGTTAACCGATTATTTGCCAAGCATGTCCTAGATTGTTTTATCCAGTTAGTACTACAATCTCTTCATAATGCATATGTTATTCTCATTTTCTAGATCAAGAAAGGGAACTGCAAGATGTTAAGTGATTTGTCTAATGCCACCTATGGATAAGACAGAACTTTAACTCAACCTAATTCCAAAATTCTATTCTCCTTACACCATACTAAATTTCTTCCCCCCTAATAATAAAGCAATATCTAAGACACGATTCTCTGTATTTCTAGACAATTTTTATTCTGCTAACATTTTTACTATTCATCACAATATCCATTTAACAATTAGGCAATTGTTTCATGGGTTGTTAATTCAGGGTATGAAACAATGGCTTGGTTTAAATTACTTTAAAAATGTCATACACACACACATGCACACATACATACACGTTTTGAGACTAGATATCTAGATTAATAGATTTGAATGTGTACTTCTTAATAGAGCCTCAACACTTTTCTTTGAAACAGCTATCTCTACTTATCAAAATACTTTTTTTTCCACAAATAAAATCCACAAATTGAACATCCATGAGTCATTTCCAGTGAAGTCTCCACCCTTCCTTGTCTTAAATAAGGTCTTGGTAGCTAATCAGATCAGGAAGCATTTTGAGCCACATAATACATTATAGTTTGTCAGTACTCTCACTATTTAAATGATTCTTTGGCAATTTTTACTACTATACAACCTGAGAAACAAAACAATGGTAATATTCCCAACTTTAAATTAAAAATTTCTTAAAAAAAAAAGTTCTTCAAAGCATGGATATTTCCATGGATATTGGAAAGCATGGGTATTTCTTGAGGATTCATGGAGAATAATGCTTCTCAGGGTGGGAAATGGAAAGGTCAGCACCTCCTTTCCCTCCTACCACCTTTTTTTTAAAGTTTATTTATTTATTTTTGAGAGAGAGAATGAGCAGGGGAGAGACAGAGAGAGAGAGAGAATCCCAAGCAGTCTCCACACTGTCAGCACAGATCCCAACGCAGGGCTCAAACTCACAAACTGTGAGATCATGACCTGAGCTGAAATCAAGAGTCAGATGCTCAACCGACTGAGCCACCCGGGCACCCCATCCCTCTTACCACCTTGATGGAGACTGGCAGGGAAAGGCCCAGGCTTCCCCACTTACCTGAGAAGCACGAAAGCTTTTGAAAATGTGAAACGTGGTAAATTATGCGAATGAATCATACAGACACTGAATTTTGAAAACCACTGATGTCATGGGACACATTGTTTTGTTTTCCAGCACTCATCCCAAGTAAAGGTACTTACAATTTTGTAACTGGTATTCTATTTATTTCAAAAAGTTTTGAGAGAACTACTTTCAAGACTGTAGGGGCATTTGTAGATCAACAGGCCTGTTTTCCATTTGGTCAGCATTGTAACAGAGACATTTCTGATGGGCTAATGGCAGCCCTGAGAGGGTCCACACCAAATGAATCCATCTGTTTAGTTGTCACGGTGACATGCAGCTCTTAGCTTGGTCTCCTTCAGGGAGTCATTGTTTTATTAAATAAACTTCTTATTCACCTGCCTGTAAGATCATGAAGAAAATTGGAAGGAGCCATAATACCATCTCCAGAGCGATATAGTTTTGTGGAATTAGGTTTTCATCAGTTTGTTTCCTAGAAGGTATTGCAGCAGGACACAAAGGGCTCAAGGACACAGTCCTGTGACATTTGGCAGGCTTACCCCATCTTCGGCTCATCCTGTTCTCACCGAATGTCCCTAGAAATAAAAATCCATTTTGCCCCTGGTGGATGGGGAATCATCCACAGAAGACATCATTGGGTGTAGACTTATTTGTTTGTTTTGAAATTGTTTATGGGCAAAACGTTACTTTACAGTGAACAAATAATACAACAATTTCAAAGCCAAAAATGACCTAAGATTCTCAAGATTCCAGCTACATCTTCTCTATCAATAAGCAGTAGGTCATATTCTGGCTTCTTCCTGTCTACCATCACCTTAATTTGGTTACAAATGTAATCCATTTATTCCTGGCTATATGTCACTCACAGGAGACTTATTAAACCTAGGGAAAAAACAAAACAAAACCTGACATATCTTATTATCTCCCCCAATAGGATGTCAATAGGAAAACCTTAAAATAAATTTCAAATGACTATGGAAAAATGCACCCTATAGTTGGTACTTGATATTTAATATACAATCTGGAGTAGTTTGCTTAATATGCCTTAATGTCCTCAAACACTGAATTTTTAAATTCACTTATCCCCTCAAAAGTGATTTTTTAAAATTCTATAAATAGTTTCAGTGTGATAGAGAACTAAGGTTTTAAAAAAAGTCAAGCCATCTGTTTTAATGAACTCAGAATCACTACCTTCCATCAAGCTTCAAGGCAGGAAATAGAAAATATCGTTGCAACATTTTGTTGGGAATTGAGCATAGCAGACACAAGTTTATGTTTTTGCCTCTGAATCTATTACAGGTGATAGAGGAGGCAGCACTAAACCTGGAGTGAGAGAGTCTATATTTCAATCACAGTTCTGCCCTTAATTACCTGTAAGACCTTTAGCAAGGCACTGAACTTCTCTGCAGTCTGGTGAAAGTCTTGACCTCACCTTTAACACGAGGACTGGAGGAGATAATCCCTAAGGTCCTTTTCTCTTGTAAAATCTAATTATTTATGCATATTTATTAGAATCCGATGTGTAAATTTGCATTTTTCTATTAACATATTAACACAAAATCTAAAGCAGAACTATAACCTGGAGTGATTAAAATGTTTATCATTTGAATGCTGTCCAATATAGTTAATGTGACATATATGCCCTGAGCCTTTTTTCTTCATTTTTGTGGCAACATCTGCTGCTCTCGCATTTGGGAGAGTCTATTTAAATAATCACATTAATAAAATCCATGCCTCAGACCCATCTCTATACACACACACACACCCACCACACACACACCAAACACACACATACACAAGTCCACACATCTTTGCTGTGTTCTAAAGTTGCTTTGGTCAGGCTTCTTCTGTATTCTGACATTAAGCATTTTCAATCACCTGTCAAGTGATGTGAAGCAAAGCCCTTCTGGATGTGGCCTAGTTGACTGGTCAGTACAATGGTGGGCCTCAGCTAAGCAGTGCCCCTGGCATGCTCTCAGGGGGCAGTAGACTTCTTCAGTCCAGCCTCCAGAAAGCCAATACCCCATGCTTGGAAAATTCACCAAGACCCAAAGCCTTCACATAGTTAAGAGCTGATTCCAAGGTACCACCTCCCCCCTTCTGCCAAGGATTCTCCTTGGCAAATTCTCCTCTGGCATTATAGTCTACAGGAAGTACACAATGGCCTTTCCACTCTAGCAAGTTTTCACACTAAAATGACTGTTTCCCACCTATTAGAAATTACATTTCAGAAAATGTGGGGAAAGAAGGAAGAATATGAGGCAATAATGGAAAAAGCTCTATTAGTTTGTTTTTGTTTGTTTGTTTGTTTGTTAATAGAAGTCTGTTAGACTGCAAGCTTTGTTAGGCACTGACAGCAAGATCATGTTTCCATGTCCTGGTTGCATCTGACCATTTTCCTTGAAAGGGACAGAATTAAAACCAAATTAAACAAAGTTCTCTCAAATGTCATTATGGAAGCCCAGAAACAAGGAGTTGGAATTGTTTTAAACAAATTTTATGTTGAAGAGAATGCAAACCTCCCGTGAACAAACGGACTTAGTGTGAAAGCAGATCAAAGCAATATGGGTTCACCATCTACTTTCTGAAATGAATTAAACAGCAGCCACTTTTCCTTATAAAAGGTCTCTTTGGAATGCAGTGTTGGAAACACAACACACTCAACTGGCAGGTCTTAAAGGTGGATGCACAGAAGGATCGACTCCTGAGTGGACCGACCAGCCCAATGTCTGGGCCACGCTGCTCTGATCTGAGATTCTGCTTAATGAAAGTCAAGGAAGAGTACTGCAATGAACAAAGTCTGCAGTGGGGACTAGTTGGAAGCATTTTGAAATGAACTGGATTATGTAGAAGCCAAGTAGAAAAACATCGTCGCCCTATTTGACTCTGGCCAAAAGTTGCAGGATTACAGGGTAAACCCAATAAAAGCAGGCATTCTTAAGGGGAGTCAAGACCGCAGTTTGCATATTTCAAGTTTCCCCTGTTCAAAATGGGTTTCTAAAGCCAGGTCTGGAGGGATGTGTATCATGAGCTTGTAGTGTGGGTGCAACCACGGATCCGCAAGAAATGCAACTATAGTCTCTATCTGGAGCCTGTGTTTGTTTTTTTTGTGTTTTTTTTTTTTCTTTATCTGAACTTGTCTGTGTATGTGTGCAGCTTAAAAATTAAGTTACCGACTAGCTAGGAAAGAAATATTTAAAATCTGCTAAAACTCTTAAAAGAAGAGAGGTTAACTAAAGAGCTGTTTTATCAACTAGTCCAAGATAGATCATATAGTATAACAACTAAAATCATAGGCCACTGAGACAAACCTGTCAAGTCCCAGTTCAGCTACTTCCTAACTGTGCCAACTTGGACAAGTTGCTTGACCTCTTTAAACATCATTTAATGTTTCTTCATTTGTAAAAGAGGTTTTAGAGAATAAAATAATGTAATATATATAAAACAGTCAACATCTCTCTGACACATAATACATAATTATATATAATTCTATTAAAGATTATAATAAAATGTAAGCTATCATTGCAGCTTAGAAACTGGACATGATGTCTGTTTGGGGACATTTGCCATTATCGTAAAACATTTGTTTGCATTTATCACAATAGGCATCCCAAGACAGCGGCAAATAGGGCAGGGAAGGAGCGATTTACTTTTTAAAATTGGAATGTAGTTGGCACACAAATGTGACATTAGTTTCAGGTGTGAAACATAGTGATTCAATAAGTTTATACATTAGGCTGTGCTCACAAATGTGGCCACCATCTGTCACCATACAACACCATTACGATATCATTGGCTGTATTCCCTATGCTGTGTCTTTTATTCCTGTGATTTATTCATAATGGAACTGGAAGCCTGTATCTCCTACTTTCCTTCACCCATTTTGCTTGTCCCCTCACCTCCCTCCCTTCTGGCAACTATCAGTTTGTTCTCTGCCTGTACAGGTCAGATTCTGCTTTTTGTTTCCTTGCTTTTTAGCTTCCACATATAAATGAAATCACACGGCATTTATCTCTCTCTGTGTGACTTAGTTCAGTTAACATAATACCCTCTGGGTCCATCCATTTTGTCACAAATGACAAGAGCTTATCCGTTTTTAGGGCTGAGTAATATTCCAGATAGATACATATCTCACGTCTTTATCTATTCGTCTGTGGATGGACACTTGGGTTGCTTCCGCATTTTGGCTATTATAAACAATACTGTAATAAACATAGGGGTGTATATAAGACTAAGTGATTTTTTTTTTAAAGAGTCAACTTTACAAATAAGATGAAATCAAATGAAAATATTAATGCAACGACATGCCTTCTCTGGTTTGGTTTCTTCTGCTGAACTAGATGGTTCCAGTGAGCCTTGTGTATTAATGGTTCTTTTCTAGGCAGAAACAAACAGATGAGTACAGCATAAAGTCAGAATGTACAGAAGTTTTACCTTGTCAAATTCCATGCTTTGCTAAATTGTCCTCCCAAGCACTCTGTCTTGAGAAATTCTCACCAATCTACTTGAGGTTTACACATTATTCTCTCCAGGTGGGCATTTCCTGTTTCCTGTTTTACTTTTACTGCTAATTTTGTCACATGATAAAAATGGCTTGAACATATCTCTTCGTTTACAGGCACTTCGTGTGACCACGTAGTGTAGCGTGTGTTGGGCAGAAAGGGGTATCAGGAATAGACCCTCAAAACTAAAGAGGAGGGTGTCATGTTGGGGAGAAAGATCTCTTATCTAGAATAGCACAAGGGTTAGAATTCCAAGCTGTGTGCCACTTCCATGAAACTGTGTCAATTCAAGCGGGAATGATTCTCAATTTATACTGAGTTACTTTTATTTTGATTTTCCATGGCCGTAACATATGGTTTGTATCATAGCCCATTTCAGCTTGCTCAATTATATTGGTTGCCTATTTTTAAATAGCCATTTATATAATTCTTTCAAGAGCTAGGAAGCTACCTTTGAACACTGTAAATCATCAAATGGCCTCTGATTTACTAGATTTACTAGATTCCTTATCACTTGGCAAATATATACAGCAGACATTTTCCAAAGAGTGAGTGCACAGAGTCTTATCCTCTAGACATTCCTTCCCTTTGTTAAACACCCGCGGGATCATTTGGGACTCCAGCAACTCTTTCCTTAGTAGGAAGACGCCTCAGGATCTCAGGAGTGCCCCCGTGTGGCTGCTCCAGACTGTAACTGATCCTCTTTCACTGATTCTCCTGAGGCTGGCTGGGGTTGCACTCCACAAAGAGCAAAAGCCCGGCTGAAAATTGAGGCAAACCTGTTCGTTTCAAAATATCCAGCAGTAGGAAAAGGCCTTGATCATTTGGAGAGGGGCTGAAATTGACTAGTGCTTTGTGTCGGATTTTTTTTCTTTTTTTTTTCCTTTTTTTTTTTTTTTTTTTCGGTTTTTCATATCATGCACAACACTTGCCTACCCAACTCCAAAAACAACATTCTCTCACAGCAATTGCCAGGGAAAAACATGAGGTGGAAAAATCAGAGTAACGTCTTCCCTTAGGGCGAGATTATACAGGAAAAGTCACTGGACAACTCCCAGCCTGGGTTTCATAGGTTGGCAGGAAAGGCTGTCATTACCTTAGCGTTGTTGGGAAATTTAAGAGATAACAGATGTGAAACGCTCAGGACGGACTCTCACGTAGTAGGTGCTCAATAAACAAAATGGCGGTGGTTATCCTGTGGCCCTCTTCATTTGCATGGAGTCTTTCCTGATTCACCTCCCATTGCTAAATCCAAGAATCCAGAGCTTCTGCTTACTTCCTAATATCCTAGCGAGAAGGTCTGGAAGACTTCAAATTTTCTAAATAGGAAAGCTTAGAGGAAGCAATCTAGCTGGAATGTAATGCTTGCAGCTGCGTTTTCACGGCTTTCCATTAAATTGCTCAAATGTTCATTTTTCGTATCAGAGAAGGCGGGCTGCTGATGGAGAGTTGGCCCTCCAACTCCAGAACCTTCTGCACTCAGTAATTACTCAGAAATGTCACAAGCTGTCTACAAGCTGTCCCCATTCTACCTCCTTTCCTTTTACATTGTTCCTGATTCAGGTGGTCCTCTCGAGGTCTTAGACATGTTTCTTTATCCTCCTCTGTAGACTTATCAGGGGGAGGTCCTAGAGCATAGAAATTCTTATACTGTCTGAATATTTTGTATCTGTCATGGGGGATAAAAAAAAAACATATTCACAGTACAAAACAAATGCACAGCAGAGTTGGTGCCCTTGCCACAGTGAATATATTTGGAGTGCACAGGCCAATCCATCACAGAGGAGGAGTGCAATACCCTTCAGAAGATATATGGTGCTGATGTCACTTTGCATTCCTTTTCTCATTTTCCTGGAGTGAGGTCATGGGCCACAGACTCCATTTGAATGGGTTTCTTAGTCTAAAACAGGTAAAACCAACTCTTAAGCCATGATGTCACTAATATTTTGATAGCGAAACTTAGACTTGAGAAATTTTTCCAGTTGCTTTTCATGAGTGGGAAATCACTCCAGTAAGTATTGACTTAGTTTAGTCTAAACATTTAGGGGTTTCCTTAGTATCCAAAGCATCATAGCTACTTTACGTAGAAACTAAGGGTTCTGAAATGGCCCGGGCTAACTTTGCTCAGAGACGCAAATTTAGCTTCTTTTTTTTTTTTTTTTTCTAAGCGAGCGTAGAAAGTCTTGAAACGCGTTATGGTTGTATCCCTCTTGGTCTTCTGCTATTATTGAGTAATTATAGGCAGGGTATCTTAAAATCTCTGGTCTTTGGTCTGCTCCTGACAGGATGAATAAAGTGATAGCGAGGGTAAACGTTCAAAGAGGCGCCTCGCGCAAAGAACTTGTGGCAGCTGTCTTCCTAACATTTTTGGGTCTTGGACATTCAAAACAGTAGCTACGCCATTCTGTTTCCTATGGAGAGCTTCGAGAAGGGAGAGTCCAGTGGCTGGGCGCAGCCATTGTTCTTGTGAGTGGATGGAGATCTATAATTATATCCTTTTCTGCTCCGAGCACGTGCCATGGGGAGAAGCTACGTAAACACAGGCAGCCTGACGGGGGAATAGCCAGGACGACAATGAGATTGCAAATTACACAAAGCAATTTTACTATTGATGGAATGGGCTTTATTTGCAAATATGGAATGAAATGGAGACTTTTTACCCTTAGGTTTTAGCTTGTTTTTCTACAATGATATTTACAAAGAACTAGACAGGCCTACTTAAATATCGCGGATGTTTTCAGTTCTAGTGGACTCATTTCGCCTCAATATTCACATATACATTTTCTCCCCACCTTCCTCTCTCTCTTTTTCTCTCTGTCTCTCACACACTACACATCTTTTCCTCTGCTTCAGGAAGTCATAAGTCATTGCTGCTGTATATAGCAATTACGTAGTCAAAACGGAAACAACATGGTGCCATTGTGTTCATTTCTTGGGAGTCTGCCCCAAAGCAAGTAGCAAGCTACAGGAAATACACCAAACTGGGGTAACATTGCTTGAATTGTAGGATTATGCATAATTATTTTTTTCTACCCCAAATATTTAGCAACATAAATGTATTAATTTTATTGTTAGGAAACACACCTATGTCTATGTGTCTGGTCTCACTGCATTTAGACAAATTAGCAGATATTCATGATGAAAAAACTCCCATCCCTTCCAGACCCGAAAGGTAACAAGCTAGAGTCTGTGGGCGCCCTTTATAGAAGCAGAAGGTTTAGCCTGGGTGTCACAGGCTCTGAATTGGGCCAACAACAGATCACCTTCGCACCCTTCCGTCTCTCCCTTGTTGAGGGTCGTTTGCAGAATTTGGAAGGGCAGGAAGGTTATTGATATCCCAAAGCTGGGGGATGACGAAGAAAAGGTGTAAGGGGAATTAATAGTTATGGCAGCCTTCTCCACCCCGTGTGCTTTACTCGTGCTTTGTCTTTTAATGCCTGTGAGGAAGGAATTCACTGTCTCTGTCTTAAAAGTGACACACGTGCGTGTCTACATTTGTGTGTGTATACATGTGTCCATACTGGAACGGTATGCCTGGTACTTCGTGTGTTCTCAATACGTATTTATGGAGTGGATTACTCTAGTACTCCAGACTTACGTAACTTTGAGTGTCTTGTATACCTGTGTATCTATACCCCAAAAAAGTGTTTATAATCCCATTCATCTGCAGAGACATGAACGGTAGGAAGATGGCTACTCTGAGACTTGCGGAATGTGGCAGGAACGTTTTTCCTTCCCTAATGCTACAGTGGAGTTCAATTCAAAAACTCTTCTTAACCAATCCAAATAATGGCATTTTCCAGCTGCGGTCTTACATTGGGGCCAGTTCAAGTGCCAAAAGCCTACCCCAGAGGAAGCCAAAACAATCACAACTTGAACAGTGAGAGTATTTTCCACCCATCATCGCTGCATGACACATTGTCTCGGGGGCCTCCTAGAGCTTGGGGAGTCCTCGGCTCTGCCAGAGACTCAGCCCAGAGTCGGCCACCCGTCAACCCTTAACGAGAGTTACATAATAAGTATTCTCTGTCCCTGGGAGAACCCATTGCCAGTCATGATTTATGACCAGGAGGGCTTTCTCTCCCCACATATAATGCCATAACTATGTGCTCAAAATAATACACTGAAACCCCAACCATCATCAGATAGCTTTAAATTAAGCCCCACCAATGGGTTTCCCAGGCGCTTGACTTGGAGGTGAACACCGATTTCACAGTCGGCTTTATTATGAGCCTGGGTCATTTGATTCACGTGACATCAAAGTACAGAAGAGGTTGAAAACACTTTCCTTCTCTTATTATATTAAGGCATTAGCTCAGTTTCTAAGGTGCAAAGTAGTAATCCCCACATAATCAATAGATTTTTGTGAGGAGATACATACTTTCAGGGAGAAGTTAAAATTTTATTTCACTTAGCAAATTGGACTAGCTCCTTTGAATATATACGTGGGCAGTGAAGGTCCAGATATTCAATTCCAGAGCTTGACTCCTCTCTCCAGGAAAGAATGCACTAGCTTTAACTGGCAGGGATGTGGACAGCATTCCCAAGGCAGCACACTGATTGTGTGTGGGGAGGAGAGTCAGGGACCTGAGTTTTAGTTCAGCCACATGAACTTCTTTCTGTACCTTGGACAAAGCATTTATCTTTTTGGACCTCAGTTCCCTCATCTGCAAAGTAAGGGGCTGGAACAGACATCTTTTAGGTCTCTCAGCTCTAAAAGCTTTGTAGATCTAAGTCTGTTTACCATAACAACAGAAAGTCCAAAGATGCCAGAAACTGGAAAAATCACCAGATGACTCCGTGACCTCAGGATGCGCCACCCAGACAGCTAATGCTATGCCTCAGCCAACGATAGGAATAGTGATCGAAAATGAACAATGATGAAGATGAACATTAGAGAGGTAGCATTTGGGCACTTCACTTATCTTAAAATAAACCTCCTTTATGTTTCTTTATGTATGCTTGACATTTACTGACTGTTGCTTCCTATTCAGATGAAGGTTACTGATGTGATTTGAGTAAGATGTGGTTACAAACTTCACTACATAATTTAAAATTATTCTCCATAAAATTCTTTTTTTTTCCTGTTACGCTTCCATTAAGATTTATTTGGGAAACTATACGGCTTCAATAATAGAATCATATCTTATGTTTTGGAACCGTTTCCATGGCAACAGTGACAGGTGCAAGTTCGGGTATATGCGTATGTTCGTTTGAAAGGTTACTGCAATTATCTCTGTAAAGGTAAGTTCCATTGCAAACAACATCCAAGTACCTACATTGTTGCTCTTAGGAGAGAATGGCTTCCATAGATAATAGTATACATTAATCTCCTCCAGAAGAAAAAAGTCCACAAAAGAAATTCTTTGAACAATATTTGAGTTATTTTATATAACAGAAACTCATACTTAACTTCCTAGAATATGCAAATGTTGTAAGGAATTTGGAAGATTTACGTCATAGCTCTTAGGGGTATTGCTAGTGTGAAACAGAAGAGGAAGCTGGACAGTAACAAAAAGTGATTAAGACTCCTTCTACAAAGGCCATTGAATTCGAAGATATGCATTAAGTCCCCCCCTTTGCTATTCAATCCTACTCTTCTAATCTCCAGTCTCTCTGTGTAGATAGATGCCGTCTAAACAGCACATCATTCTGAATATATATACCTTGTCATTCCACGGAAAACAGTTGGAGACCAAAAAAATAGTGATCCGTGCCACATTCACATGTTCCATTTCTCTTAAAATAACACACTGTAATTGGAGCATCTATGTGCCAGCCTAACGTGGACATCCCTACCTACATGCCCCTGATTTTCTTTGCCTTTAATGACCATCCAGTGACTTAGGTGCCCAGACAGAATTAAAGGTTCAAAAGAGCACAGTCTTTTGGATCATATCCACGGTCTCCTCCGGGTTTCTGCTTCCACAAACTCCTAAGTAGATTCTCACCCTTTGTCTACTTGACTTTTAATGACCTACCACCTCTCTCAAGCCTTGCTTTCCTCTTTGAACCAGACCCATTGCCTGCTAACACCTTCCTGGCCTGCTCTGTCTTAGGACACGGCCTCATTCTATTAGATTGTAGGCTTCTTCATCTCAGAAATTTCATCTCCCTCTTGTTGACCACACCCCTCTAGTTCCTAGTCCAGTGCCTCCCCACATCATAGGTGTCCCAGGCCAGAGTCCGGGGATGGCCAGCCTGACTCCAGTGTCCCTGTCCTGGGCTGGATTCACATTCAAACAAGAATGCTGAAAAAAGAATAGGTTCCCAAAGTAAGATGCTTTCACAGGTAGTGGTGAAGGTGGCTGCTGTTGATGTAGGTGTTGTTGGCTCTCCATGAGAAATGCACACACCCGACAGCAGTTTAACCTAAGGGGTTTGTCTTCTAAGTGAGATTTATGTGAAAGACACGAGAGAATGTAATTGCCCAAAGCTCAGGGGAGGAGATCCGTGTAAGGAGCTCTGCAGAAGAATTAATTTTCAGAGAAAAGTAAGAGTTCTGGATTTACCACCATAGATGGGAAAACCCATTTGAAGAAAAGAATGGGTATTTTGACCTCAAATCAAGAAGAAAAAACAAGGGAATGAAAATATAGCACTGATACAACCATTTTGAGAGAAATAGTCACTCCTCCAAAGTGTCACCTATGAAAATAAGTGGGAAGGTTGGGAGTCCTGAGCCATCAAAAAGATCTGTAGATGTGGGCACCTGGGTGGCTCAGTCAGTTAAGAGTCCACTCAGGTCAGGTCATGATCTCACCGCTCGTGAGTTCGAGCCCCGCATTGGGCTCTGTTCTGACAGCTCAGAGCCTGGAGTCTGCTTCTGATTCTGTGTCTCCCTCTCTCTCTATCCCTCTCCCACTCATGCTCTCTTTCTCTCAAAAATAAATAAGCGTTACAAAAATTAAAAAAAAGAAGATTTGTAGATGTATATCAGGTATACCCACCAAAATTTGATGTTAATGCCAAAAGGGTGATGGATATTTTCTGTTTCTTATACGGATATGGATATGAAACTCTTCAAAATCTAACTTGAATTTTGGCTTATTTTCGCATACTGCCTTTTTCAGTTCAGAATAAAAGAAAAAACTGCCAAGAAGTAGTACCTCTCTTGCATATGTGGCATTTACTATTCTTGTGGAAATACTGAGTATTCCTTATTGTGTGTCCTAAGACAAAGCAGGCCAGGAAGATTTTAGCAAGCAGTGATGGGGCCCGTTCAGAGAATCGAGCAAGGCTTGAGAAAGGTGGTAGATTGTTAAAGGTCAGGCTTGATTTCTCCCCTCCCTCTTAGTTTGGTGATACAGTCTGAGCATTTAACTGCTGGTACATCGAGACAGGTTTGTTTTAAACTGCTGTCAGCCATATCCATCATTTCTGCCTTCCACATATATGGCAGCAGGTATCGGCAAAGGGAAAGCTTCCTCCCACATGAAGGAAGCTTTCAAACAAAGACGAAAGGACTCTTCTGAATGGAGAGCAAAAAAAAAAAAGTCATCCTTTTAATTTGTTGACAAACGTACTATTAGCTCTTGTTCTTGTAGGCTGTAAAGTAAATATGGTAAAGAGCAGATTTTGATTTACATACAAAATTTGCATTACATTTTATATGAAATATCTGCCTAGGCTCATTAATTCTAAACAACATTCAATTAATTATAATTTTAACGGAAAATTGAACAATACATAAACACTTCCCATTTACTGAACCATGCATACTGTGTTCCTGCATCCTTTTAGCAATCAAGTAAAAGCTGAGATGGAAAATTGTAACCATCTCCTTTGTTGAACTAAGATTGTAAAACAGGTAAGGGCAAGTGTTTATCTTGTTTTACAGTGTAGAGCTAAGTAGTGCTTCTCATCTGACCTGAGATGTAATGCCTGAGTTGTTAGGATGAAAGCCATCCTCTAGAATGTGCGTTAAGGGAACTTGAATGAAGTAATGAGGGTCAGAGCATTCCAAGAAGCGGGAAAGGCACAAAGTAAGAACAGCAAGAAGGCGCAAGTGCCCAGGGTTTGTCTGGAGCTGAGGATTTGTATACAGAACTGAGGAACCAAGGCAAACCTACAAAAGCTTAATCTTGAGGGGAACCCATAATGTCTCTGGACTGGCTGGGGCTCACGTAAGCCATAAGCTCACAAAGCCTTCTCATAATACAGTGGCTTCTCCTTGAGCCTGGAGTCTGCACAAAGGCCCCAAACTGGGGATATAGAGATATATGGTAGCTGAAGTTCTAGCGCCAGATTTGGAACTTGTATTTTAAAAAATCAGCTCATCTTCCTAGACCTTAGTTCCGAGTTTTGGTTGGGCTTTTCACAGATCAACACCACCACCACAAAAGTATCTGAATCCATCTAATGAGACAGGAACTAACCTAGCTTTTTGTACCAACGTCATGGTCATTAGTAACTTGACTCTTGTAGATGTACGTCATTCGTAGCTTCAACCTACATACTGTTTCCTTCCTAACAGTCTTTCTTTTACACACGAATAACTGCTCCTTAAGGAACCAAGCACAAAATACAATGGGGTAAAGAGATAATGTGTATGACACACAACACAAATGTTGCTGGGCTGTTTCCAAAGCATTTTTAGAAAAGCATAGTCATCGGCTGATGCTCAGAAGATCACAGTCCCTTCCAGGAAAGGACATGGAGATGGAGCACATCAACAACAGTGGTGCAGTGCTGTGGAAATAGAACGATCCAGAAGTATTTGGGAGAGTTGTCAGCAGAGCATCTTGCAGATAATGTCAACTCTTGATTGACTAAACAAATGAAGTGTTGTAGCCGCATAGAGAGTACAAGAGAGAGAGAAATACGAGGACAGGTTCTACTTTGAAAAGCATTGAGGGGTTTCTCTGGCGATCGTTTGAAGTGTTTTCTCTGTTTAATTAGTTCCCAAGTTGTGTTCTTAAATACAAATTATCTTTATTTATGGGAAAATATATTTTTCTGAACTGCATTGTTACTTTTCTATTTTTTTATAATTTGGAAAATGGTATTCATGCATCTCAGTGGGGTCAGAGGTCATTAGCTGTCTCTAATTGGCACCTTTTCTACTCAAGTTTTATCCATGTTAATTGCACATGGAAGAAATTCGGTTTATATGTGAATAGCAGCCAGGTAACCAGCTTTTTAGTACATAGTCAAAATGAAC
This sequence comes from Leopardus geoffroyi, assembly GCF_018350155.1. Taxonomy (NCBI): domain Eukaryota; kingdom Metazoa; phylum Chordata; class Mammalia; order Carnivora; family Felidae; genus Leopardus; species Leopardus geoffroyi. The sequence goes on from NC_059336.1 coordinate 107,587,855, forward strand.
GGTTGAAATCAGTCAGCATCATGATTATGGTTATTAGATGACGTATAAAAATAAATACAATTTGGGGTGCCTGAGTGGCTAAGTCAGTTAAGTGTCCGACTCTTGATTTTGGCTCAGGTCGTGATCTCAGGGTTCATAAGATTGAGCCCCACATCAGGTTCTGCGCTGACAGCAGGGAGCTTGTTTGGGATTCTCTCTCTCCCTCTCTCTCTCTCTCTCTCTCTCTCTCTGCCCCTCCTCTGCTCACAAGCATGCTCTCTCTCTCTCTCTCTAAATAAATAAATAAACATTAAAAAATAAATACAATTTATTAACATGTGAGCATTTTAGCATATAACCATTATGAAATGAATCGTGACTGACCCATAGTAGCCTTTCAACAAATAACGGCTTGAATACATGAGAGAACACTTGCTTTCCCTTTCTCAAAGGTTCATAAAAGGCAAGCCATTTAGCGAAACCCATGATTTCAGTGGTGCCAATCCACGACTGCCTTCGCCAGGCCCCACAGCAGGGCTCTTGACACCCGGGGATTTGGGCTGCAGCCGCTTGCTTCTGCTGTCAAATTCTCCAGCTTTGCTTCTCAGGCGGCTGCAGCTGCTTCCATTTGGCTGTCATTCCAGTGCCACGCCAGTGTAGACGGCAGGCTTTTCCACATCATCCTGTGGCCCCCAAAGCTAAAACTGCCTCCATCTCGCTGCTTCTATGTACGTGAATTCCCACGGAGGCGTATCTGTGTATGTCGTCTGCGCATAGGCAGAGTGAACGCTAATATCTACTTCGGGAAGAAAGAAAAGCTCTCACGTGTGTGATACTAGAGCGTGGGTATCCTTTACACTAAGATGCAATGAGGTGGAGAATAACTGACTTTCAGGAGTTCTGTATTTCATAGCAGAGAGCTGTGTCAGGGCCTTGACGATAATTTTATTTATGAAGGGCAGTAATCAAGGGAAATTGTTTTGTTTGTTTTTTTTAATGAAATAAATGATTTCATTTGGAAAGAAAAAAGCAATTTTCAGCACACACTACACATATGCTAAGTGCATTTCCTCTTGCGGGAATTCATTTCCCAGGATGAGCTGAATTCTACATAAGTATGTCTAGACTGTGAGCCCTTGGAAGGCAGGGAGCAGCCCCTTGTTTTCTGAGTTTCCTAAGACAAAGGCACAAACTGAGTCCAAACGACACAATTATCTCTTTGGCCACAATAATCAGCACTGCCCTGGCATTGTTGCAGAGCCTGGTGCCAGGGGTAGGGAATCAGAGATACAAGACAGAATGCCTAATTCCAAAGAACCTCGTAAAGGAGAGAAATTAATGGTTCTTTTTTTGCACATTGGTATGATTAGGATATAAAGAAACAAAACACTCTAAGAGGTCACAGAGGATGGGACTCACTCAGCCCCGGGTGAGATGAAAAACATCCTTGGGGCAGCTGGGTGGCTCATCGATTAAACGTCAGACTTCAGCTCAGGTCATGATCTCACAGTTCATGAGTTCAAGCCCCGCATCGGGCTCTGTGCTGACAGCTCAGAACCTGGAGCCTGCTTCAGATTCTGTGTCTCCTCTCTCTCTGCCCCTCCCCCACTCACACTCTGTCTCTCGCTCTCAAAAATAAATAAAACATTAAAAAAATTAAAAACAAAAAGCCATCCTATTATGGATAGACAGTCCCTGTTTTCTATTGCTAATAATTTACAACACCCATAAGACAAAGAACCATAAAGAAACTTAAATATCAAATTAAAAGGCTCCTTGTTATGTGGTAAGAGTTCAGAGAAATAATCAGAGCTTTGACACCCAGTAAGAGTAATCAAGAAAGGTCCCACAGAGAATGAAGGTCTCAAAGTATAGCTGTCCGCTACTCTATTTAAAACTCGATGGTGAGCCCTGCCGGCAATGACCCTGTTGTTAAAATGCCTCCTAGTTGTAATCATTACCTGGCTTTACATTTTTCAAGGGAGCTACTTTGATATAGAACAGTATTAGGTTTGCTCTGTCCACACGTTTTATTACACCTCCTGGCCATTACATTAGCAGTGTTAACATCAGTTGCCTCTATTAATAGATGTTCATTAGTGGCACTTCCATTAACTAATTTCAGGATTATACTAAAAGCTACCAAGTAATCTTTTAGATCATTCATTAACAGCTGGACGCCAGCATTTGCTACTTTTATGGACATTCAAGTGTGGACACATTAATCAAGGGTGCTTCCACTTCATCTCTAAGAAGGAAACAAAATGTAAATCAGTCTAATACCTATACTGTTGGTTCTCCTCTGCCCTCAGAGTAGAAGGGGTAGGGTAGGAGCATCCAGGTATTTTCCAGAATCCTAAGTGTCTGTAACTGCCTCATCCGTGGAGGAAGGATCCAGGTCTGTATACAGAAACCAGATTATGCTCAAGTGCCTTGGCATTCCAGGCCTTTCCTGTGCCTGAGCAGGTGTGTGGCTCCCCCATGCAATCTCTGATTTCCCAAGCCTCTGTTTCAATTCTGCATGGATCAGAAAGCTGACCCTTGAAACCAGAGAAGTTTGCAGTCCCGAGAAAATACACATGGTATGCAATGCTTCCAAACCTTCATCTTCTTGAGTCTTGGAACATTATGTAATTACAGAAGTGCTGAATAGACCCAGCAAGGCTAAGTTTGAGCAATTACGTTGCGAGAGTTGAACCAGCCCACTTCGCCATCCCTTGCCCTGCCTGTCACCCAGCCAGCTCCCATGTGTTTGCAAATTAACTGTCATATCAAGGCCCGACTTTGAGAGGGGAAAACAATAAAACCCACTGTCATCTCAAGTGATTTAAAATAGGTAAGTTGGCCAGAATAATGGGAAGTGAAGCTGGCTTGGGAATTCATCACACGCCCATAAGGAAAAGAGAGTACTGTTTATCACCTTATTTACTTGTTTGCTAAGGTGGTGGAGCTTGCCACTTATGTAAAAGCATCAGGATTGCCTGCAGAGCAAAGTATAAATAGAGCAACTCTAACACTGAAGCTCACCGTTCAAGTGATGAAAGTACTTGTCTATGTCTAGCAGCTCCTAGGATTACACCAGACAAATGTGCTTATCCAAGTGAGGCCAAGGTAGTGTGATGCTTAAGTAGTGGTGTCATCTCTGGGAGGGACCTTCACCTCCCCCCACCCGTCTCCATCTGAGAAAAAATAGAGGGTTTGATAGGCATAAATGCAGCTTCCTGACACATCCCCTGTTCCAACCTCGTTTTCCCATCAAGCCCCGTGTATAGAAATTATGCATCTTACACTAGGTGTGAGAGAGATTCTGCGTGATTCATTATAATCTTTGACTCTATCCCACCTCTAGTGCCATCTCCCCAGTCACTGCTTTCTTTTGTTTACAGAAAAGGGGAAAGGATTGCAAAACTGGATAAATGCCAGGGTCTGGCAAAGAGAAAGCTATTAGTAGCCATAAACATAGCAAAAAGAATTGCTGCTTGTTCAGTACTGTGAATTGTTCGTACACTACTACTATGTTCCAGGCACTCGTTTCACTACTGTATAGATTTTTTTCTCATTTCATATTCATATGCAATTTGAGATATTGTTTGCCATTCCCACTATGGAAATGAGAAACTGAGGCTTGGCAAGGTGGCATGCCCATAAGTCACGCAATTAACCAACATTGAAAGCACTGCAGTGCAAATCCCTGTGCTCTTTTCCATACACCCTGCTGCCGGCAAATATATTCCTTGGTTTCTCATGGAACACTCAGAGGATAAAGTGGAATGCACTTGGAAGAACCGCGCTTATCCACTCTAAACCCAAGACTTCAGCCCTCCGGGCAAGTTGTGTTAAACGGAAAAAAACTAAGGAACCAGAAGGTATAGACCTGCGTTCTAGTCCCCTGAAGAGATGAACTTCACTTTCATCTTCTGGAGAAGATGGAGTAATATTCCTGAGTCAAAAATTGTGAAGACAAACAGTCTTCAACCCTGCGGTGACTCAGAATCATTTGTGCAGCTAAAAAAAAAAAAAAAGAAGAAGAAGGAGAAAAAAGAAAGGAAAAAAAAAAACAACAACAACAGAAAAGTCAACACTACACTCACCTAGCTCTACCCCAAAGCGTAAGAAATCTGAGCATCCAGTGGATGGTGGATTGGAACACATATGCAACTATGTATTTTCTCGTTTCCATGGGTGATTAAGATGCGCAGCCATGGCTGGTAATCATCGGATTAGATGAGGTATGCGCACCTCAAACCACTTAGCGGAGTGCCAAGCACATACTAAAATATTCCTATTCTCCAGCTGTGACTTCTTTAACACCTCCATGAGATTCTGCTTCCTTTCTCATAAAAGGATGGAGTTGTAGCTTTTAGTACCTTCCAGTTCTAAATAGTGAAGTTAACGAGGGGCTTTTAGGAAGGCCTGATTCCCATCATATCTGTAAAAGAGGCAAGGTGCCTCTTTGGCTTCTCTGCCTCTGCCTCTTGAAACTTCTCATTAGCAGAATCCCAATCTTTTCTGACCTCCCCAGGACTCCAACCAGACTCTAGGAGACAGCTTTATCTCATGCTATGCCCATACCTTTTCTGTTCGGTTGAAATAGTATGATGCTAAGGGATGGTTATATCCCTAGACACTTCGCTGTCATTTCCCTGCCAAATTTCACATGAGTCCCGATGAAATGAAAATTTCAGGCCCTTTAATATCTTTGTGGTGGGCATATTTATAGCTGAGCTACATTGGATCCACTTAGGTGGCCCCCTGTGTAGTTTCTAGGCAAGACCTGCTCTAGTTCTTGAAGGTAATTCCTGCTTTGTCTCTGATGGTTAGTTACAAAGACAAGGCAAATCTCTCGCTCATCCTCCCCCCGCCCCCCTTTCCTATAGTAAATCAGAATATGCTCACTTTTTTTTTTAATTTTTTGTTTTTATTTATTTTTGAGACAGAGAGAGACAGAGCATGAGCAGGGGAGGGGCAGAGAGAGAGGGAGACACAGAATCTGAAGCAGGCTCCAGGCTCTGAGCTATCAGCACATAGCCTGACGTGGGGCTCAAACTCACAGACAGTGAGACCATGACCTGAGCTGAAGTTGGACGTTTAACCGACTGAGCCACCCAGGCGCCTCCAGGATATGCTCACTTCTAATACACTGACAATCCAACAGATGAGAGAAAAAAGTTGTTCTCGCGATAAAAATATTTACTTAACGGAAGTGAATCCAACAGATATTTAATCATTTGTATACTTAACCCATTTATTGCTGCTTGCTTTCCTGAGGCCAACATTTCGTACATTAGATATTGTAAAGTAGTGATCAATACAGCACCAGAGACTAGTTACAAATGGGTCTTCCCCCACCCCACCCCCCCTATCCCCCCAGTCATTTCTACAAGCTAGGAAGAGAGAGAAGATGGAAGGCGGGCATAGGAGAATTTAAATTTTACCCCTAGGAAGATAAAACGTTCAAATAGCAGTGACTAATACTTCAGAGCATTCAGATATTCTCTTAAGAAAAGGTTATATGTATGTTTTAAACTATTAAGAAGATCGCCTGATCGCCTTCCCTCCTTCATCCAGTCTGAGCCTGTTACAATTCTGCACCGTTCTTGTAACCATCAGGCAGCCTGTCAGGAGAAGGATGAACAAAGAAGACAGAGCTGGGAAGAATGAGGTGAATGCAGAGAGCTGTAAGCCAAGCAGAGTTTAACCACCCCCACATCCCTACCCTAAAATAGACACAGAATGGCACATGCTTATATTTCATTGGCCAGGCTAAGCCTTAGCAGAAATTAATAGCTGAATGCCTTTTTCTTAATGAAGTACTGCACTGTCAGGAAAATAAAACTGAAGAGCTGTGAGATGAAACCAGTCTCTGGATCCGCTGGTTAGCTGGCCAGCAAGCGGCAAAGCAAAAGGGCAAAGACCTGTGCCCAAGCAGGGCCCTCGCAACAAGCACCCAAACACTGATTGCTAAAGCATCAAGCCTGAGCCTGATTCACTAATGAACCCCTTTCAAAACAGCGCTCTTCTCTCTCTAGGCAGGTGAAGGAGCCAAATAAGAGATGCCTCAGCTGTCAGAGTTCCACTCCCCGGGGAGCCCTGATGCATCAATTGTTTTTTCTCCTCCTTTCTAACCTACATCTCTGACCTTCCCTTCCTTTCCATTTCCTCTTCTCTCCACTGTTTTCCCCCCTCTTCCTCTTTCCCTGCCTCTCTCTCTCTCCTCTTCTTTGTTCCTATTCCCTCTTTTTCGTCAAAGAAAAACCTATAGAGTCATAGCCATGATGATTCTTTTTCAGGTTCATTGCTAGCCAGCTGTAAGGCCACAGGTTCAAAGGTACAACAAGAGCCAAGAGACTTTGGCTTCATTTGCCTGAGATGAAGAAAGAAAGAAAGAAAGAAAGAAAGAAAGAAAGAAAGAAAGAAAGAAAGAAAGAAAGAAAGAAAGAAAGAAAGAAAGAAAGAAAGAAAGAAAGAAAGAAAGAAAGAAGGAAGGAAGGAAGGAAGGAAAGAAAGAAAAAGAAAGGAAGAAAGAAAGAAAGAAAGAAAGAAAGAAAGAAAGAAAGAAAGAAAAAGGAAGGAAGGAAGGAAGGAAAGGAAGGAAAGGAAGGAAGGAAGGAAGGAGGGAAGGAAAGAAAGAAAGAAAGAAAGAAAGAAAGAAAGAAAGAAAGAAAGAAAGAAAGAAAGAAAGAAAAAGAAAGGAAGAAAGAAAGAAAGAAAAAGGAAGGAAGGAAGGGAAGGAAGGAAGGAAAGGAAGGAAGGGAAGGAAGGAAAGGAAGGAAGGAAGGAAGGAAGGAGGGAAGGAAAGAAAGAAAGAAAGAAAGAAAGAAAGAAAGAAAGAAAGAAAGAAAGAAAGAAAAAAAGAAAAAGAAAAGAAAAGAAACATAAGAAATAGTGATCCACCTCTCTCAGGCAAGACAAAAATCATCTTATTTACTTACAATTTCAGTCAAATTCTGCCTTACCGGACTTGATATACCGCTTTAAAAAAAAAATCACTCTCTCCAGCGGTTGGGGGGGGGTGCGGGGGGGCGGGGGGCCGGGGGTGGGGGGCGTAGGGGTGGCTGTGCTGGGCTGCATCATTTTCCAAGCCATCTCATGGATGGGAAACTGAATTGTAATACATCTCTCCTATGGACTCAGTAAAACTAGTGAAGATACTGATTTGACTCCTTCATGGCTACTTTTAAATGTTAAAAAAAAAATAAAAATAAAAACATCATGGCTATAGGCTGAAGTGATCTCAGAAGACTTGTGAGCTAGGCTAACAGTTTACTAAATGAAAGGTTGAAGGGGAAAAATTACCTTGTAATTTTGGTGCTTAGGGCCTTTGTAAAAATGCCGTTCGGTCGTGTTGGATATCAGAGAGCATCACGGAAGGAGGCTGAAAGCGTACATTGTCACTGCATTTCTAGTCCTGCTGCTTTGGGATACTTTCTGAGCCTTGACTTGGACAGAAGAGTTCGGGTGCCTCCAAATCATCTCTGTGGGTTGGTGAGAAATTTAAGAAAATGTTACCAATATTTTGAAATGTTCAGAAAGAACTGCCTGCTGCCCTACCCACAGCAAACTTTGCCATGTGCTGACAGTAGGGGGTGAGGCAATTGCAGTAATTACTCCTTGCGAGCCTTGCCAGTTTCTGAAATTTAATTCCATGCAGGAAGCCTAACAAGGTCAAGTGAGAGCTACTCTTCTGCACTTGCCCTTTGTGTCACATGCTCTGCCTTTCCTCCTCGGTGCATATATACACTCCTTAGGACTCATCCCCACGACCCAACCCCTCTCCTGCGTCCCCATTGAAAGGGGCACGTAGATTGGGTTCCCCCAAACTAGAAGAGTCCTACCCGCACTCTTCCCTCTTTAACTTCGCCAACAGAGATGGGTGTGAATATGGCGATTAAATCAGACCAAAGAGGCTGATTCCAGGGCTGCAGGTAGAAATAGAATTTGATGTCGATGGTTATAGAGGGAAAGCCCTATTTCCTCTGATGCGCTGGCAGATCTTGCTTTCTAAGTCCAAACTTTAGTGTAAGTTAAAAAAAGCACTGGGGGTAACTCCCTGCCACAAAAGCTGGGCACACAGCCAGGACACTGTGCTCATTAGCCTCGGGGTGAGCCAAGATTCCCAGAACACACCGGTCAGCATTTTTCATCCAAAGATGGGGGTGTCCTACTGAAATCTAAGATAGAAGAAACAAGGTTACCCATCTCTGCAAGCAAGGAAGTTAATTGGTTTTTTCCTCCCACAAGAATGTTTTCATCTTTTATAAAGTATTATAGGCCCTAGATAAATGTGATCATCCGTAAAATCAGAAAAGTACACAGGCTAATACCTCCAGTATGCTTCGTCTTTTTCTCCCTTTGCTCTATAGACATAAACTTCAATACATAAAGATGTATAATGGTACTTTTCACCTACTTGGTCATGCCAAATTTCTTGTCATTCAGAAACAGTTTTTCAAGCTGCTTGTATTTTGTTCAAAAATGCTATGCCTAAATTTATTGCCATTCCCTTGTTCGCAATGCAATAATTACACACACTTTGCAATGAGTTTATCAAAGCAAAACACAACTAGCCACAGAAAATAGAACATTTTTAATGTAAGTCAAGTAGTCCAGGAATCCTAATAGGTAGAAGAGAGGAGAAATACAGATAAAGTGAAATTTAGATACAAAATGGTCATTGATTGAAACTGTCATTAATAATAGGGCCAGAGCTAAGTCAGTTTTCAAATTAACTGTAAGTCGTTGAAATATAATCTCCCACGACATTCTGAAGGCTGTGTCCCTTTGCTACCCCACTGAGACAAATTAGTTGTTCTCTTGCTCTTAATATTGGTTCTGGATGTGAAGACCTGCCTTCACGCAATCCCTTCACCCCATGTTTGTTTATTTCAGATTTCAGAAATGCTTGCTGTTGGGTAAATATAAATTAAGCATATGGTTAGTTGATATGTTTCACTTTTTAACCTCAGGTCTCTTACCATGCAGGTAAAGCTTAGATGGGCTTATCAGTTAAGTTATATAACTGTATGAAATTAGCATTGTGTGTGTCAATGTTGTGATTAAAATCTTCAAACTAGTCGTTTGCCAGGAGACTGACAGACAGGATAATTTTAGCAAAGCCTGACCTTGTGGTTAACTTGGCTCCTGTACATGGTCTAGGGTGGAGATTGGGATCACAGTTCACTAAAAAGTGAGAATTCTCTGAACTCAGAAGATGACCTTGACCTGCCTCAACAGGGTCTGGAAGAGAGGCATCTGAGAGACCATACAGGACAGAGTAGAAGTCTGAAAGCAGCTGAAGCTCGAAGAAGAGGTCAGGTCATGAAATAACATGCACTAGGAAGGCATATATGTCAACCCACCACCAGCCATAAACACCTAAACACAAGTTGCTGGTATCAGACCAGGGCAGAGAAGTTTGTTAGGATCCTGACAAAAGGGAACATCCATTGGTTTGGGGGCTGCAAACCATGAAATAGGATTAGCTTCAGCAATTATAGGATAAAAATAATAAGAGCTAACATCTATTGGCCTCCTTCTAGATGCATATTTTTTTTATAAATGTTTCAGCAGGGCAAAGAAGGGAAACTGTTGAGTTACCTTTATGGATTAGTGCGAAAAAAGAAATTAGAAGATATTTCTAACGTATTACAGAATTCACGAGATCCTGCCTGACTTCACAGCATTTCTGACTTTGAAAATAGAGACTGGCCCAAGGTGTTCCTCTGCACCATAGGAAATGATCCTGTAAAACCATTAACATATCCATAGAAACAAAAATCAGGAGACAAAAATTAAGCTGGCAGCCTACCCTGCAGGAACTGGAGAGGGGAGAGAAACTGACCGTTGAGTCAAAGGTTGTGTAAACCTCACACTATTGGGGTTGCTTCACTTTCTCTGAAGTTAGAGGCACCGTGTGGTCCTGGTCTGGATTCTGTAATGAACACATGAGATGTTAATGTAATCAGATGGCATGATCCTGGACCACAAAAGTAGTAGGACCATCTGAAAGTAGGCTTCCCACTTAGGATGAGATTCTCACCCCCAAATATCCATCCTTTTTACCCCCCAGTCACCCACTCAAAATGCCCACCATCTGCGTTCCTTTGAATGGTGGCCTGGAAACCCCTGTAAAATACTGATTCGTTAACACAATACACAGTTTCTGAACACCTGGCTCAGGAAACATAAAAGACCGCAGACCTATTTAGGAAGCGTTGAGGGGTTGAGGACAACTGCCCAGTGTGGGTCACTGATCTAGAGGGAGGAGTTGTTTGCTTCCTGCTCCAAGGGGCCTTGGATGATCAAGGAGGCACCAGGAGATTAAGAAAAGAGCAGAGAAAAGGAGATCCCAGAGACTGTGAGGGAAACTTCACCTGATGCATAACAGAAGAGGCTATAATTCCTCCATGAGCATCCAATACTTGTGTTTTGGTCTTGCACACGTGAGGGTTCATGTGTGCCTGTGTGTTCATACAGGAAAATGTACAGAAAGAGACAAATGTGGAAGCAGATGCACATGCCAATTCCTAATATCCGTGAAGCCAGGCTTCTCCGGGGGCACAGTCATTATTCCCACCACTAGTGGCCACACTCAGGCTTTCTGAGGATTTCTGAATATCCATGATCATGGGTGGCTCTTCGTTTTCCATGGCCCATTTAATTGAAAGGTGGTGCGGTTACTGTTTTTCTCTTAGGAAAGTGGAGTTTATTGCCCTGCTGTCTCTGGAAATTAGCCACGGCTTGCAAATTTGGAACATCCAAAGCAAGCGTGATAAATTATCCCCAGTGTAATATCCCCAGTGCTTCTGCCAAAAGAAAGGCTTGGCAGCCTTTGAGAGTTGACGCAGCTCTCTTCTGTGTTGTACCAGCTGCAAAGTGGACTTCCCCCCATCCCGCCCTTTCACCAAACCACAGAGTAAAAGGATCCCTTTTGAAAAACATTTAAGATGAAGGGGGGAAAATTTGCACTTGGGATCGTACCCCAGATGCTGGGCTCATTTTAGGCAAAATTGTGAAGAAATGAAGGGATTGTGAGTACTCCAAGTTTCCTCTGTGTCCTCTTGCTTACCTTCATTTATTCATCTATCTATCTATCTATCTATCTATTCATATATATTCATATATCCGTATATTTATTCATATATTCATTTATTCATTATTCATATATGTATATGTGAATAAGTGTCTCCTCTCTTACAAAACATTTCAGGCAAGAGCCATCCATGTCATTGATCACGTTCGCCACCTGCTATTATACATTAAGTTCCAGAATCAGTTGGTCGTGGTGGCTTTGTCTCTTTTTGAGACACTAGTCCATTAACTAGCAGGTACAGGATTCTGGGAAGCATTTACTCCATCTACTGGTAAAACACATTCGTCTTGAAAAGGCTATTTTATTTCCCTGGACTATAGACCATGTGCACAGGAGGATGGGGTGGGGGAGAAAGCAAGGAATGCAGTTCTGAATAGACATCTTTAACCTAAAGCAGCAGGTTTTATTCCCGAGTCACTCTGTGATTGCCCCAGCAAATCGTCTGTGCAGGCTAGTATCAGCCAGGAACTGGATGAGGCTGAAAATTAGAAATGAAAATGTGCCATCTCTTCTGAAGTCCAAGAGGGGGGCTACAGAGAAGAGTCAACTTGGTCATCTATTTTAAAGATTTAAAGCTGCCATACCACAGTTGAGTTCTTCAATTTTGGCCAGTATTGATCTGAAGCTAATGATGATGTCACTTCCACAAATCAGACATGAGTGTTCCGTTGAGTTGCCTGTAGGCAGCCGCTGGCCCTGATGTAGTCTTACCTCTCTTGCCCACCCCCAACCCGGCCTCTACACATTCACTTTGTTGTCCCGAATTTATAGATCCATCCATAGGACATGTGGCTGCTGGAAGGAGACAGCACGGCTGCATAAGAGGAACTCTGAAACTAAGCCACTTGGCCTAGAATTTGAAAACATTTTAATGTTTCCTGGAGGGAAAAGGGGGGCTCGAAAGCCTTCACTCTTTAGTGCTCTATCCTTCCTTCTTTGAGGTGTTCATGATGCCTTCAAGCTACTGCATCTCATCTGACTAGCACTTGATGATAAGTATCAGATAGTCACCAGAAAAAGGAACTATCACTTACATCTCCTCCCTTAGGATGCCTAAGAATTATGTCCCCTCCTCAGCCCCCTTTTCTGGGCCATATTGAGATTCTTTATTTTTCTCCTCCTCCTCTTCTCCACTGTTTATTTAAATTACATAAAATATTTATATATTTTAAAAACGAAGAGAAATGCAGTGTGCTGGAGAATATATTATGAATTTATTCAAAATTCCTTTTATTTTTTTTCAAGGTTTTTTTTAAAAATTTTAACTTCAGTGTAGTTCACATACAGTGGTTAATATTAGTTTCAGGTGTATAATATAGTAATTCAACACTTCCATACATTACTCCATTACTCAGTGCTCATCATGATAAGTGTGCCCCTGAATCCCCATCACCTCTTTCACCCATCCCTTACCCACCTCCCCTCTGGTAACCATCAGTTTGTTCTCTGTAGTTAAGAGTCTGCTTCTTGGTTTGTCTCTTTTTTTTTTTCCCTTTGGTCATTTGTGTTGTTTCTTCAGTTCCACATATGACTGAAATAATATGGTATTTGTCTTTCTCTGATTGGGTTATTTTGCTTAGCATTATACCCTCTTTTTATGGCTAAATCATTTTTCATTGTGTATTTCATTCTTCTTTTATTTCTGCTTTACATTTTGCTTATTGAGTGTTTATTAAGTATAGAATTATGGTATCATATACAGTTCCCTATTCAATTCATGTACCACTTCTTAGGCTTTTATTGTGATACCCATGAATCACTCTACCCTTCACTCTAAAAGTAACATTCTTCCATTTGTCCCCAAGTTTCTATCCACTCCCATGAAATAAGAGTATTATTAGTCCCTTGGAACCTGTCTTTTTCACCCGCCATGTTGCTGAGTTAACCCTCTTAAGGATGATTGATTTTCTTCCTAAGTTCCGTGATTTTTTTTTCTAAGTTCCATATCTATAAGAGTTCTATAGTGCTGACCTCTATAGCCCTGACCACTTGAAGCACCTTAAAGAGTTATTCCTTTGACTTCCTTAACTCTTTCAGAAGTCTGCTACTCAGCTTTTTCCATTGCCCCTACTGGATCCTTTTATGGCTTGTCTTTCTCTTCCCACTACCAACATATGAAAATCTCCCAAGATGCTGCTGTCAGTCATTTCTTGTGCCTCCGAGGATCTCTTTCTTTTGCTAGACCTGTGCCTATCACTCACATCTCAGCATCGATGATTTTCTCATCTGTATCTTTGTTGTAAACTTCTGGTCCACATTAGTGGCTGCCTATTGGAAAAAACCCAACTGGAGGTTCCACTGGCTCCTTAAAATGACAAACAAAATGTCACAAACTGAATTTAAAAGTCCCAACATCATTAAAAAATTTTATAGGACAAACTGCTTTACTTTAGAGATGCCAATCTGTAGGACTTTCAGATCTAATGAGTATCCACAGGAAAAAAAAATGAAAAGGGACAAGGCTGGCACAGTTATTGTGAGATGACTAGGAGAGTCTCGCTAGCTCCACACCCCAGAGTAGGTCCTCAGTCAACAGCAGCCATTCATTTTATTATTGAACTTGACATAGCAATTATTTCTGGACTGGAAAAACAAAGAAAAGATCTGCTTAAGAATGGCTTGATTTTTCTAAAAGGGATAGCCCTCTTGAAAATGAGAGTCTTGATAAAATCCCACAAGGACTCTGTCATGTGTGAGCTAGCCCTGGGCACCTGTTCATAATTGCATGTGGCTTTGTGGTGTTGATGGTGCTTTATAAACTTTTCCATTCTAAGATGCTGAACATGAGAAAAGGGATGGACTTACGAGCAGACGAATATCAGGTAAGAGAGAGGAAATGATTGCAAAGGTCAACAAGGCTTCCAAGAAGTAAACTGAGTGGGAAGGAGAGGAGAGAGAGAACTTTGAGAAGCAGTTAGGAAGAGTGGAGAGTTCTGAAGGCCACAAACCAATTCCCAGTGTGTGTGAAGAAATGTCAATAAATGCTTTGATAATTCAGCATTCGTTATGTAATACTAAGTTACTGGTAAAGCAAGAAAATCATTGGCGTTGCAGATTTACCCCTCCTCTAACTTTTATAGCAAGAACCCTTTTAAGATGACTTAAATGGACCTTTTTTTCCCCCCTTCTAAATTGCAGAAGCAAGCATACATAACTACATTCAGTAGTGACTAGCACATTCTTAATAATCTCCTCAATTTCTTGAAATCAAATGTGATTCTGTTGGGTCTTGTTGAAAAGTCATGCCAGTCTATTCAAAAGACAAACTTTGGCTGATCTCCCTGGAACCTTTTGAAAACTAAAACCAGGATGTGCAGAAGATATAACTTTGAGCCAGAATGTAAAGATCTAAGAGTTAATTAGAAATCCATTGAGCAGGTGTCTTATTCCCGCTGCATTAATATGATTCATGTTTCAGACACTCAGCTGCAGCCCTTGGTACCCTTATCCTATAGCATGAATTCCCAGGAGCCGTAGTTATCAGGCCCTCATGGTGCATGATATTTAGATAGGCATTCTAATTGTTTTTCCTTACTAGAGCACTTGCTAATTGGTAATTCAAATGATCCTCAAAGATGGCAGTTTAAAAGACACTCTCTGGACTTCAATTTACCGTAGGAGTAGGTCAGATTAGATCAGAACTGGGAAATACACATTCTCTCATCTGCCAACTCAGATCGATCAATAGGGCTGCTGGGAGGTTCTGGGCGGAGGAAGATTTTGATACCTGTGGGAATGGAGGCAATACCGAGCAGTAAGCACTGTTGATGCCACTAGTCATGCTGTCTTTCCCTAGTTTTCATTTCCTCTTCGCTATCCAGCTATTTCAGCCCGGCCTCTTCTTTACTCTTAGGGCCAAGCACTTCCTCTCCTCTGTCCCCACTCTCAGCTGATGATCTGGCTTCCTAGCTCCCTGAGGAAAGAGAAGCAATCAGAATAGACCTTCCACAGACTCCTGCCACCACACCAACCCATGTGCCAGTGTCTATAGCTACAAATTTGCCTTCCTAAGTGTTGCTATTCCCATCAGAGGCACCATTATCTACATTAGCTGCAGTAGCCTCCTGGTTACATTCTTATTTCAAGGATCTATTCTCAACAAATTGCCAGAGTGATCCATTAAAGTTCAAGTCAAATTAAATCCCTTGACTGCTCAAAACAATGTTCCTGATTTCACTCAGAACCAAAGTCATTTCAAGAGTCTATGTGGCCGGGGCACCTGGGTGGCTCAGTTGGTTAAGCACCCGACTTCAGCTCAGGTCTTGATCTCACGGTTTGTGAGTTCCAACCCCATGTCAGGCTCCATGCTCATAGCTCAGAGCCTGTATCCTGCTTCAGATTCTGTGTTGCCTTCTCTCTCTGTCTCTCCCCTGCTCGTGCTCGCTCTCTCAAAAATAAATAAACATTAAAAAAAAATTTTTTTTAAAAGTCTATGTGGCCCACTTGATCTGGCCTCACCGACCACCCTCCTCCCCTATCCTGCTCTTACCTCTGTATCACTGTTTCTGCAGCCACAGTAACCTCCTTAAACCATAAGAAGACAGGCGTTTTCCTAGGACATATGATCTTCCTTACCACTGCCTCCCCCTAACCCCCACTGAAAAAACAATCTGTATAGATAACTCTCTCCTTTCCTTGAAGTCTCAAGTGCAAAATTTTCAATAGGGCCCACCTTGATGTTCTATTTAAAATTACAACCGCCACCCCCCACCCAACACTCCTCTCCCTAACTCCTTTTATGTTTTCCGTAGCACTTCTAACATACTCTATACATTATTTATTATATATATATTGTATACATATGTCTCACCTCAAGGAGAGGGCAAGGACCTTTTCCTGTTTTGTTTCACTAATCTATATCTAGCTCCAAGAACAGTCTCTATGGCACATAATTGGTGTGTGTAAATAATTGCCGAATGAATGATAAATGAATGATATCTGGCATGAGTGGGAGAAGGAAAAATGGAATCATTGGTCTCTGGACAGAACAATCTAAATTTGATATCCTCTGGGGGCGCCTGGGTGGCTCAGTTGGTTGAGTGCCCGACTTCGGCTCAGGTCATGATCTCAGGGTTTGTGGGTTCTAGCACCGCGTCGGGCTCTGTGCTGACAGCTCGGAGCCTGGAGCCTGCTTCAGATTCTGTGTCCCCCTCTCTCTCCGCCCCACCCCCGCTTGTGCTTTGTCTCTCTCTGTCTTTCAAAAATGAATAAACATTTAGAAAAAATCTAAATTTGATATTCTCTGATTCTTTTCCCCTCAAAAGTAAGCCTTCATGTAGTGCACAGAGTTCTGAATTCTTTAAAGAACATTTAAGCCTAAATGGGCATATGAGAAGAGAGGGGGAAAAAGACCATCACTGCCCCCTGGCTCAGTTTTTGTTTGCTTTCCATCAGGTAAGAGGAGGTGATTGCTAAGGCCCAGAGGATTCCTCTGGTGCCCAAATTTGTTCACTCTTTTCTGTTTAAGGGACCTTCTAAGCAGAGCAATTGATTAATGTGCCAAAGAGAAAACTGTTACCCTCTGTTTAATTTTACTTCCAACTATAGTAACCCGAACCCCAGGATTAAAAAACAAACTAATTAATTAATTTAATTAAAAATAAAAGGGTTCCAGTTGCATTCCCAGACAAACTGCCATGCTCTCTGAAACAAAGTGTTAAGATCTCTTTCCCATGCCTTCCTTCCTGCCCAGTGGTACCTGAACAACTAACATTCACAGTATTCACTTGACTTCAATTTCACTCCCTATTGAGTGCCTACTGATTCCCAGGAGAGATTTAACTAGTTACCTGTCATGTGTGTGTAAATGATATTTAGATCTATTCTTGCAAGAAGGAGGAGGTGGGCCTTTGGAACCTTGACCAGGGAGAGAGGTCTAGACCTAGAAAGCGAGAGGCCCCAGAGATCAATTTAGGAAAGTGCTTCAATACTCACTGGATAAAGGTATACATTGGGTTCTTTCTATAAGCTAGACACTACGACTGTCCTTTCTTGTTCCTGCCCCTCCTTTCACCCTCTATGTTCTCTTCTCCTTCCTTGGCTGTGGGTACTCGTGGTGCATAAAACATTTATAGTAGTTCTTTTGGATAGCTTGAATTATAGAAAGTTAAGTCCTTCCAGTGACATGGCAATCAAGGAGGTCTGCTTCGTAAACCTTAAGGTTACTTCAATCTGGCCACTTTCAAAGAGTTGCAGCATACTTTGAATTTGAAGAGAGATATATTTTAGGGTCATATCTTTGGATATGCAACTAGTGGAAGTTCCAAAGAGGAGCACTCCACTAATGCTAAAAAAGGGGGAGAGAAGTTACATTTCACCAACTTAAGACATTTTCTAGGGCCAACCACATAGATGATTAAACCTAACTTTCCAGAAGTCATGACTCCATATTCTAATTTAGAAACTTGTAACCAGCATCTATGATATGGGGACCTCCTACTTCATATTTTCTTGAGCAATCATTTCATATTATTTTTATCTTTTTAGTTAAGTGGATTTGTTCAATGTATAAATATAATCCATTTTGTAAAGTGTTCAAAGTCATTTCGAGTAATTAAATTCGCAAATCAAGATAAAAAGTTCTTTTGTCTTACCTTGGATCACATGTTCAGGTTTAAGAAACTGTAATCCTGATTTCTGTAGAGGTTATTCAAGAAGTAGAATCCCACTGTTTGTGTAGGAATCCATCATTATACTGGTTCTAATCTGGTGCTTTTGATGATTGCCTTTTAGGATAATCAAAGGAAGTATTTCAGTCATTTGATGAACCTCATTTTTAATTTTTATTAAAATTAATAAATTTTATTAGGCCTTCTCTGAATTTCTTAAGCCTAGATGCATCATTATGATGAAGTATAATATTAGCACATTCTCGTTTTGAGACCAATGTTCATAATACCAGGTAGAAAACAATGCATAAAATCAAAAAGATGTAAGAACCCTTAAGGTTATCCTTCATATTGACTGCCTGAAACTTGCATTTAATAGGCACTGAAATCAAGGAATGAGTAAGGAGTGAATAATGCAATCACTCTTTGAGTTAATAGGATTTTGTGACAATAGCTTGATGGAATAATTACATTCAGGACAGATTAAAATAAATGTCCCAAGGTGATGAAATGACACCCTTTAATTCTAGAAGTAGATATTGAGGGAAGTGGCAGATACCCTGACTTTAGGAATAAAATTCAGCAATTTTTCAAAATTCTGGTTATTTGTAATAACACTGGCTTATTCACACTGGCGTCCCAGAAATTAGGTGAGGATGCAATCTAATGGATTCTCTGTTGGTTCTTCATAGCCCTAATCTTTTCATTGGTCCCATTATCGTTGCCAACTAGAACCTTAGTTATTTATTCTTCCTAAGTTTGGTGAACTCTCTGAAGACAACCTAATTTTCTATAACTCTGTTTTTTCCAGTCCAATCTTTCCATTAAACATATTTTAGTCTCATGACTGGATGAGGATTTTTGTGTCAACAAATCACACAGGCACAATTCATTCCTTTGTCAGATCGTGTTTCCCTATTTCCAGATAGGAAAATGTGATCACTATACCCCCTAGGCTAGTTGTACACAACACAACTGAAGCAGAACGTTTACAAAATTTTGGAAGAGGCTTATTCACACCCACACTTTCACATCATGCCTTAAGGGGCTTGAAGCATTATGTGATCACTTATTTCAAAGTGGATCAAAACGGATCAAAATGGCCATATTCTGCCCCTAGTACTTTTTAGACCTTAACAAATTATGTGTTTTTCATTAGAGATCCAGTTTTCCTTAATAGGGAGCAAGCTAGCTGTTATTCTTTTATCTTTAGGTTAATTTACCATTATGAATGGCTCTGTGTCCAGCTCGTGTTTAGGAATAAACGTGAAGCATTAAACTCTTAAAAGGACTATGGGTATGAACAATGGAAAGACATGGGAGTGACACATGTCACCATTCAATCCTACGCTGTCCAATATACTAGCCACCAATCCATGTGGCTGTTAAGGACTCAATACTTGAAATGTGGCCAATCCACATTGAGAAATGCTGCAGCTGTAAAATATATTCCGGATTTCAAAGATCGAGAATGAAAAAAAAAGAATATAAACTATCTCCTCCACAAATTTTATATTGATTATATGCTAGAATAATATTTTGGCTATATCGGGCATTTAAGGTCTGGGATTGCAATTAACTTTGCCTTTTCTTGTTCCTCAAAACAATGATATATTTGGTGCGCTTTGGTACTATTGCACTGATCTGCCTAACCTGTTCAAAATGAGGCAAACTTCTCTAGGCTGCGCTGAAACAAGACACCATTAGCTCTGCCAAAGGAATGGAATCATTAACATGTGGCTAATCCATGGTCTCTCACTGCTTGGGCTTTGTCAATTCAATTAGCTAATGGAGCCCTGGCTAAGAACAAGGTCCATATGGTTGTTTTCCCTTCAGTTAAGGGCAAAAATGTGTGGTCGGTTCTGCTAAACACTGAAGTACGTAGTTGTTATTGTGGTTACCCTTAATCGGGATGGGAAAATAATCTGAAAATCTGTAGTTGATTTTGTTAAAGGATCATGGGAAATATGACAAATTTAAAATGCCTTTATATGGGAATTTTCAGACCTTAGAATTTTCTATATACCTATTACACCTGGAATAATTCCCCAATTATTGTAAAGTAGCGATCTAAACCAACCTTTAAGGATAGAACACTGTATCCCAAATTTAAGCTGTTTTCTGAGCATTCAAGCATACCACCTGAATGGTAACAGCAACAAATGGCTTTTAAAAGCATGTGTGTTTCAAATGTCATCTAAAGAACACACAGATCTTTCTGCAGCTTTTTCCTTCCTCTCTTAAACTAGGTTTATAAAATTGCTTTTAACCCTCACCATGTTAGAATGAAAGAACTCATTAAGCTCATAAAGAACTCATAAAGCTCCCCCCGCCCCATTAGCAGCACTGAATTTGTTAATCTTTTTCCATTTATAATTCTTTTGGTTTTCTCCATATGTTGTCATTACATATTTTTGGCTAAGACTTACTCTGAGCTATTCTTGCCACTCTCTTGGGCAACTAATGGAAGCTTTAGCAGTAGGCATACTACAGAATGGCATTTTTTCAGTCCAGTGATTTGGGACTAGTTCATGGCTGTGGAACACTTCGTGTTTAGGTTTTGCTGGCAACCACACCGGGTAAAGGGAAAGAGCCAGTAGGAGTGCAATGTTATGAGGCAATAGAGTGCGTGATTTCTACATACATTACACTGATGCTCTTTAGCTGTAAACTGCCCCAGTCTTTTATGCCCTTTAATTTGCTTATCTCTGGATACACACTGAGCCTCTTTCCATTTGCTGTTGAAAGCTGCGTGTCCAGGTTTGTTACCTCCAGGATCAGGAAGGCGGAATTTCTAATAAGTGACATTTGGAAGGAATTGCAAATAAACATGCTTAAGGGCGGGCCCGAGCAAAGCACGCTAATAACGTCAGTCAATTACTGAGAAGAAGGGAAGGCTGCCTAAAGCTTTCCCTTTGTTTTACTGAATGTGAAGAGTTAGCATAAAACAGCCATCCCAACTTATTGTCTGAGTGGGCACGGAGCGTAGCATGGGGGTAGAGTCACTGAGTTCTTTCACATAGCAAGTCAGTTCTCATGGCTCATCACGGGGGCACTTTTTAAAGCATGCCTAATGTTGCTTACATAGATGCCATTCTGGTTGGCATTCACTTCCTCTAGAAAAGCCAGCAAGATCCTTTCTCTGGGCCTAGAGACAATTTCTTAGTCATGAACATATGCTTTCAAACCAAATGGTAATTGCAATTCACGAACAGTGACTTTTTAATGAAGTGACATATTGGTTGCCCAGAGCCATGACTCCAATGACTCTGTCAGGTGAGCTTCTCCCTGCTTGTGTGGGTGTCCACAGTTTGCTCCGGTGGTACTCCTGACCTTGCTACCGTTAAGTTGTGAGCCTCAGTGCTTTTTGTAAATGTTTTGTTTTGGTTTTTGTTTTAGAATGGCATGGTGAGGGTGGGGGGGGGGGGGATGGTATTAGCGTAGAAGAAAAAATACATATGTATGGCTATAGTTATATATTCTGATTCAATAAATACTTCTTGACTGTTTTCCCTTCTCAGAAATACAAAGTTGAAGTAGCGAGAGATTTTGTTCTCGAAGTGTTTCTAGCCCAGTATTCGTGATCAGGCAGGAACATAATCACCTCGCAAATCAGAAAGTGACACATTCCATGTGAATTTACAAAATAACTGTGACAGTAAATTCAGAAAAGAGGGAATTCTAAATGATGAAGCATGGATGGCTTTGTGGAGGAGGTGGCCTTATAGCTTTATCTTAAAAGACTGAATAGGCTTTGGACATTACAAAGGCATGGATGAAGGTGGGGGCAATAGAATCAAAAAGTAAATACATTCAGATCCTGATGAGAATTCTGACACTTTTACCTGTTCACCCGACTACACTGAGTTAACAACATTGGATTCATCTTTATCCCTTGCTCTTTGCATGCTGCTGATCTAATTTCTGGAAATGCATCCTGTAAAGAGAATATAGCAGAAAAAAGTCTGGGGCATGCGTGTGCACACGCACACAGGCGCACATGTACACACACACTTAATCATAAAATGTTCAGCATTTCTTATGACCAAACATGTTCCAGATCGTATAGCCCTTTGGTCTACATGATCCATATCAGCATAAGTTTCTCCAAACCAGAGTATGCAGGACCCTCTATGTTTGAATATTCAGAGCCAGACCTCAGTCAAATATCATGTAGTCGTTCAGGGAAAGTGGAGATGTGCCTTCAGGCAATGGCAGTGCTTCTCAGCAAGGGATGACTTTACTGAGGTTGATCACCTAGATCAAGCTTCATGGTCATTTCTCCTCAAAATACTTGCCTTAAAAGCTCTGGTTTGGGGAATAATCTCAAATATACAGCAAAGAAAAAAAAAAGTCAGTAAATTTAATTTTGTTTTGATTATAGAGTTAAAGGGCATTGAATAAGTAGGAAACACTGATTATATTCCAAGCTGTCATACCTTAATTAACTAAGTCAAAAGGAACTGAGAAACAGAAAACCACAAAATTTCACTGAGACCCATGAGAAACAATGGTGGCATTTATCTTATATCTCCTAGCAATCTTCAAGGAGAAGTATATTATTTATGAATAATTTTTCACCTTTTTTTTGAGGGATTAGGGTCCCCATTCAAGGATAGAATATTTCTGGGTATTTTTATCTGGTAATTTACACTCTACCTTTGAGGTTTTTTTATTTTCTTAAAAGGCAAAAAAAAAAAAAAAAAACTGGGGGGAGAAAATAAAACAAGAGAAGGGAGTGTGGTGAGGAACTAAAGACATGTTAGCATTCCCTAGAATATTCAACATATTAGCCTGTTTTACCAATCCTGCTCATAATCATTGGCAGATGATCTATCTGCATAATCATATGCAGGTATCTAAGTGGATTGTATTTTTTTTCCAGTATGACCTTTCATATAAAAATGTCTATTGTGAATAGTTAGATGCATGAGGTCAATTAAGGGCAAAATCTCCAAAACTAAAAGGAAAACGTTCTTTCTTTAGGTTAATCGCAATAGTTTGAAGCGTTTCAGGGACTTGGTCAGCACAGGATGTCCTCATTTGGCATTTTACCATGAGAGTCCCCTGAGGATGATTTTTTGTTAGTGCCTGCAGCCCTTGTTCCCCGAACATATCATCAGTGCCACAGAGGTGATAAGGCAAGTGGGGCTTATAACAGAGATAAGGGAGAGAGGAGGAACTAAGCTTCCAAAATCATGGCTTCCATGGGCTGAGTCCATATGGATTCTGACCTTGGGTTCGAAATTGTTATCTTCCAAGTTCCAACTGTCCAATGGGAAAAGTAGTGCACATGATACTGTTACACAGTGGACTGTAAATTAATTCAAAGTCACTAGGGCTCCAGAAGAAAGGGCAAGGAAAACAGGCAAGAAAAGAGCTAAAGCCAATGACATCTTTGGCCTTCTACCTCCCACAAGAACAAGTACCTGTCATTTCCTCCAGGAATCAAAGAAATCAGTAGAAAGGGCATTCTATATTGCAATGACTTGAAGTATGCTGCAGAGAGATATGGAGATATATAGGCTGTGAGCCAGCTGGTGAGTGCCCTGAGAAAATCTTAACTTCTCCTATAGTTTGTGCTTGGCAAGTCCTCTGGAAAGATCTAGCTCACTCTCTCCATGACAGTATACAGAAGAACCTTAGTGTGATCTATTTAAGAGTGATGTAAGCTGACTTTGTTATGAAAACAATGTAATTTTAACATTGAAATGACATCTGGTCTGTGTCACGGCTCTATCAGGATGAATGATAACAGTAGGGGGGAGAGACCTGCCTTTGCCAAATACGGCCACTGATGAGTAATGCTTTATGCGTCTCCTTGTTCCCCTGTTAAGACTGGAACTGAGAACAAGAGCCTAATGTAAGTCCTGTCAATTTCCAAGTGATCAATTACCAGGTAGAATCATCAACATGTATCAAAATGCACAAACTTTGAAGCTGAATTTTTGTAGTTGTGTTTTTCTAAATAAGGAGAGGAATTTTGAGGACATAGTTTCCTGGCAAGTAGTATAGGAGAATTTGCTCTGCTTGCTTCCAGAATCCTAATTCATATGGTCTGGGCAATACAAAGAAGGATTTGCACCTTGAACAATTTTGCGTAATCATTAAAGCCTTCCTTTGTCGTCTAATCATTATTCTGGAGTAGACTCCATCCATTGGAAAATAAATCCTACTGGCTGCCAGTGTTTAGATCACTTGTGGTATAGTACTGACAGGCTCTACTTATAATCCTTGTGGAGGCCTGTTCTCTGTAGTCTGACTGTGATGCATTAAGAGCATCATGTGTTGGTCTAGAGGAGTCCTACTTCAGGAGATATGGCCCTGTACCCTAAGCCCCATCCTAAGCAAACCAGTGAGCCAACATTAATGCAAACAGGGGTCTCAGAGTGAGTGGCTTCCTTTTCCACCACAGCAAGTAGAGCTGTATAATGCATATTATATTATTTAATTCCTCTGTTTTCCAGGATTCTAAGCAGGCCTCATCACATACCTTCAATCTGATGACTGAAAAATATGGAAATATTTTTAACTCCACTTTGAAATGGGATCATGTTAATTTTGGGAGTCTTAAAATTGAACCATTTTCCATTATATTAGCAGCCAATTTCTGTATTTATTAAGTGCATTACTACAGAACTTAAAAAATAATGCCTTCCATCAGGAAACTTAATGAGCAATCATGTTATGAGACCTAAAACAGATCCTAGTTGAACCCCTTTTACATTTTTTCTTCAATTGGCTTTCCAGAGAGCTGTGCAGTGCCTCTACAAGCTCAAAGAACTGAGTGCCGAGAGATCCCTTCAACTCTGTATCCATAATGAAAAGGACTGACAATTGAGTTAATATGAATTTGTCACTATAATAAGGGCCCGAGCGCTCCACTTGAAAATCAGTCTAAACTTCAGGGTCATTAATGGCTAAAAGAAGGAACCACCCAGTATTCTGCCAGTGTTATTTACACACTTCCAAAGATTGCTTCTGGGAAAACTGGAGAGTATATCAGATATCAAGGTTTCTGACTTCAGATTCTCCTCACTTTCCATACCGCTGAGGAATTCATTTTTCATTGTGAGTTACATTCTGCATTTACAGTTTGAGTCAGTTTTACTAAATGCAGTCTGGTAAAAAAAAAAATCAATAAATAATTTTCTCATAGCAAATGAAATTAATAACACTTGAAATATTTTATAGAACTTGTAGAAGTTAGATATGTCACCAAGTGTTTGGGGATTTAAGAGATTATCCCTACATAAATATATAATACTGATATTTATTTATCATCTTTCTAGGCTAGGGAAATTCAAGTACCAGCTCAGATTGGTAGCATTCCCTGAAAGAATGTTCAGTCAGTAAGCTGGTGTGCATGTGACTGATGCTACATTTCAAACACAATTGTTTCCCAAGAAAAGGGTTGTTTTTTTTGTTTTGTTTTGCTTTGGTTTTTGCTATCATTATCTTCTCTATCATTAACTCCTCCTGTATTTCTAATCTGTATGTTTTACCCATGTTTTCTTTGTACCTATATCTTTCATTTAAGCTATCACAAATTCATTTGAGAAGTTAACACACACAATGTTGTCAGTTGTTTAAGGTAGAAATAAATTTTAATTACATAATTTCACCTTACGCTTTCACAGAGAAATAGACTCAAAGACCCTCAATATTTCCTTCTTCTCAAAGGCCTAACTAGAGCTGGCACGTCCTTCTAGAAGTTTGGACCTAACCTAAATTTTATGGTTCTGATGGGCACTCATGAGGGTCCTTCTGAACCTGACTTCTATTTGGCACTAGAGGCAAGTGAGAGAACTGAAGATACAGGAGAGAGGCATGCTTTTCCCCTGCTAAAGCCATCCCCAAGGAACATTCTTGGGCAGGCATTCTCTCCTGGAACTTTAGCAATGGATGCAGTTTTGAACCTCACAGATAACACCACTCTCTTGGTTCCACAGAGGTGGGGAAAAAAAGATGTAGCCAGATGAGAAAATTTCCAAACAGGAAAGAGTCTTGGAGACAATCAGTTTCACTCTCAATACTCAGTTCTCTTTTATTCAAAGAGCACTCAGTTTTGCTTGACCATCCTTGTTTACAAAAGAGTTTGAGAAATAGAAGTGAAGCCAAAAGTATATCTACCAGAGGGCAAGGGTGCAAGCCAGAGGATGGTGTGGAAGAGAAGTCTCTTGCTAAGGAGGGAAAGCACCTCACCTTATCGAAACTGTCTGCTAAATTAAATGCATTTCCTGGGCTGTTTTATTCATAAAAGTCAATGTGTAGGTTAGGGAATAATTGATTGCCCAGAAATTGGCGAGTGCTTCCTAAGGAACATTTTTCTTTATGATGTCTTTGGCATTTGTGGTTTACTAGTTCCATTTCCAGCCTTAGCCACCACACCATAAAATTGTAGCTCCGTCCTGAGGCACCAGCTGTTACTTCTGCCAATAATCTCTGGGCTCAGAGACAATAGTGCAGTTACCGCGTGCATGGAAAGTGGATCCCTCAGTAAATGCTAAATTTATCAGGGAGGATATGACTGTTGAAGCACACTGAATATTATTTCATCTGGCCCCTAAATAGGAACTGGGGCAAATGACTGCGTGGAGTCGTGCCAGACCAAGTTGGTGCAATTCCACGATGATAAATGCCAGACTTCATTTTATTTGCAGCCACTGATGTATGTGATGTGTCCAGGGTCATTTCCATGAGCTCTTCTAAGGGGACAATTATACAGGTTACAGAACAAATTGGTCTACCATAAAGAATACCCCCTCTGCAGAATGCTTTATAGACTTAGTAACTCAATGAGATAACAAATGGATTTTACTACTAATCTATGTACTGAGATTAGACTTGATAGAAAAATGGCCTGCTACATTACAGTGGGCAGAATCCACAAAGGCTGTGAAGAACCAACTTCCGCTTTCACCCTGAACAATAGCTAATGTCATATCTGATGAATCTAAGAAATTATGGAAAAGGATAAATTTCAGGAACTACTTAAATATGAAAAGTGAGACAATATGAAAGATTTTTTTAAATTTATTTAATATGTATTTATTTTTGAGAGAGACAGAGACAGAATGCAAGTGGGTTGGAGCAGAGAGAGGGGGAGGCACAGAATCTGAAGCAGGCTCCAGGCTCCAAGCTGTCAGCACAGAGCCTGATGCGGGGCTTGAACTCACAAGCTGTGAGATCATGACCTGAGCTGAAGTCGGACGCTCAACCGACGGAGCCACCCAGGCACCCCTGAAAGATGGGTTTTTATAAAGGCTCTTCTCTTAATTATATTTGCTATTGAGCCTCTTAAGCTGGGGATAGGTGCAGGGCGAGTAAAATATTTTCCTCATGACAATGAATGGATCATTGCTTTAGAATTCTTAGAGGAGATTTTTAACTCGAGAGAGGCCCCCACTCACCTTTCCCCTACACATCCAAAGATTCTGAGTCTATGGTAAGGACAAGAAATCTGTGTGTTTGTTTTTAAAAGCTCTGAAGGAAAGTTTAATGGTCAGCTGGATCTGAGGACCTGTTGGTCTAATGTTATGTTCCTTCCATAAGCCTCAGGACCACACAAGTCTACAATCTGATTTCTCAACATGGCACAAATCTTATTTTTACTAGGAATCCATGCTCTGGTCACTTCCTATGTGGAGAGTCGCCATTCACTATGACTACCCATACTATAGGCCATCTTGTTTACTTTCTCTTTTGTGTTAAAACCAATAAAAATAGGGCACAGGGGTGGCTCAGTTGGTTAAGCGTCTTACTCTTGATTTTGGCTCAGGTTATGATCTCACGGTTTGTGAGTTCAAGCCCCGCATTGGGCTCTGTGCTGGCAGCAGGGCCTGCTTGGGATTCTCTCTCCCCCTCTCCCTCTGCCCCTCTCCTACTTGTGCTTTCTCTCTCTCTCAAATAAATAAATAAACTTAAATTTTTTTAAAAAAAAAGGAAAAGAAAAACCAACAACAACATTACTAACTCAAAACTCTTTCCTATCTTCTTTCAAATCACTACACAAACCAGCTCTTTGGCTTTATTTCCAAAAGTCTCTCCTTGGCCTAAACCACAACCCCTCTTTTTTCTCTACAATTGTGGAGCTTCTGATGTTGACATTTGAGAGCCTCCCTCTTCAAATTAAAAGACATCCTACCCTGAGCTTCAATTTCTCACCTTCCCATGACTGGTGCCTTGGGGTGTGTGTGTGTGTGTGTGTGTGTGTGTGTGTGTGTGCATGCATGCACGTGTCCTCTTTTTCACACTGTTACCAGAGATATTACAGTATCAGGTTCTATCTTCCTTGGCTTTTTTTTTCCAAGGTCACTCCTTTGGAAAGAGTCTATCAACTCACATGAATGGCTTCAATTTCCATTTCAACATTCATGGCAAATATATAGAGAGTCTTCATCTAGACACTTCATCTTCACTGAAGTCCCATATTCCACACATAGCGTAATACATTTCCCATGATAGCTTAAATTAAATATGTCAAGATCAGAGTTTCTTATCTCCTCCGCACAAAATTCCTTAGCCTTCCATATTATTATGTCAGCTATCTCCTTGGAAAATAATATATATTTATATATATTATAGTTGTATTTATTTAAATACATTACGTATATTAAATATTTAAATATATTATAATTGTACACAATCACAAGGAAAGATAGGACCATACAGAAGAGATTTTGGAGGAAGCAGGTAGAAAGAACCCAAGGAAACACATTGTGGTGGCTGTAATTTTTTTCTCCAAAATTTTTTTCTGCTTTATCCCTTTCCTGTAGTTCTCTACCACCCTGGACTGATCCCACCCAGCTTTCTTAGCCCCACCCCACCCTGACCTGAAGTAGGAGGGATTTTAGAAACCCTCCTAGCCTTCTGGACCTCAGCATCACAATAAGCTTGTTGATCATCAGATTCTGACCTGTTCTCCAGTTCCAATAGTCCAGTCTGTAATTTACCAAACAACGTGAAATTGCTACAAATTATTCCAGGCACTCAAGAAAAACACACACACACACAAACACACACACACACCAAAAAAACCCAATAAACTGCTAGGTTTCTGAAATCTATCTGAAAGTCAGGTTTGGTTTCCTATCTAGTTTCTGTCTTCCTGTCTTGACTTTAAGACTTTACCTCATCCTGATGAAGGCCCATCATTACTGCAATCATTTCCCTTGGAGGATTGGTACCTCTCAGGAGAACAGGGTTCTGCCACGTCATGCTGTATGCAGTGCTTTGCCTGACCTCTCGGTTTTGTTTTATCCTTAAGTCTACATCACTCAGCTCCATGCTTTCTTGCCCATCCCACACAGTGGTTTACCTAGCTTCCATCTACCATTTCCATTCTTCCTGGGTGCCATGTTCTTCTGCGTTGGAATGGGCCTCCTCCCTTTGGGTGGATTTGTACAGCTTCTGTCATTTCCAGCTCCCTGCTCTGGCCCAGTGGGCTAGATCTTGTTCCAGCCTCGTCGTCGTTCAGTCTGGTTCATCCCATTGTGATGAATCAGGGCTGGCCCTTGGACATAACAGCAGTTGCTGCTGTTGAACTCTTGTTATCTCTTTTGCCTTTAACCGCTCACTGCTCTTGTCTGCCTAAACAAAGAAGAGCAAGGAGCAGATGTCATTCTATTCATGCCTTCAGTCTTCTTACATCTCACTTACCTCCTATAGCAAATTGCTATTTCTCATCAGAGACCTCAAGACACTATTCTTTCTATTTTTTCTTTCTCTGTTTCTCTTTCTCTGCCATGTATGCGTGTGTGCGCACACACGCACGCACGCGCACACACACGGCTTGCTAAGCAACCTAAGAATCAATCACTTTTCTGCTCACTCTATGCGAAGAATGATATTCTTTTTAACCTTTCCTACACCCCAGCTTGTAAATTTCCATTTTTATTACATCATTTTGGTTGCAGTTCTCTCACCAGTCCTCCTGCCAATACTGTATAAGATAATGTAATGTGATAGCAATTTTCCATGTAATTCATTAGCCTGAGACTTCAGTTTTTGATAGTTTCATTTAAAAACTCAGTGTGTACATCTAGATATTTTGTCAAAATGCTTGCCAAAACCACTCACACTTGATAAAAGTAAAATGAAATATGTGCTCAGACCTGAATTGATGGCAGATAATTAGATTTTCTGTTCATGAAAATCAGGTCAGCTTTACAATCTGATGTTTTCTCCAGAAGAATTTGTATTTTACTACCTTCACCTGGCTTTAAGAAACTGATTGTTGCAAGAGAAAGCAGGAGCTCAAAGAGACCATTTCATGGAATTTCAATTTGTTTTCTCTAACCCACAGACAAGTTTTCAGGAAGAAGCGGTTGCAGAAAAGAAATTAAAACATTAAAGCAATTTCTATTTCTTAAGCTTTGACAGATCTAGATTGGAGGCTGGGGGCCAGTTTCTCAAAACATGCTGCTGGCGGGGTACCTGGCCAGCTATTCTGGCAGGGACATTAGGCTCTGCCCATCCGGGAGACAGCATTTTCTCCATGGCTGCTTCCCTGCCCTCTCCTTCACTGTCTTTCTATTCTTCTACAACACAAGCTCTACTCAGTAACATCGATTGTCCTAAAGGTCAAAATTGATCATGACAACCTATAATCAAAGTGGCCCATTGGCTTTCTGTTACAAGATTGTGCCCACATGACTTAGCATTTCTCTTAACCCTAAACATTTCTCCTAAGCCCTCTTTCCTGGCTCACCTTCCATCAACCCTCTTGCACATACCTGAGCACAAAAACAGGAGCCCAACAGCACCTCACACTTTTCACATCTTTTCGTTTCTCTGTTATTTGCACCAAGTTTGTTTTCCTGTTTTTGTCTTTGAGCTTTAAATGTATTTCTGCCTGACAAACCTCTGCTCTTCCTTCAAGACCCAGCCCAGTTATTCCTGCCATCTTAAACTTCCCCACCCTTTGAGCTTTCTCTGCACAGAGCCCTTGTTTAATAAGTATCACGTAAGGGGGTAGGTGGTCTTCAGTTTGCATGTCTGTCACCCCTCTAAGCTGTGGATTCATATTCTTCTTCCTATCCCTGACACCTAACGCGGGCCTGATGCATAGGTGGATACTAGGTGAAGGTCTGTGGAATGACTGGACAGAATAACATGCTGTAGGAATCCAGAGTGTGCCTGACTACTTCATTTGGCCTTTTGTTGTGAGGTCCAAGTCGTGAGCTTGAATCACCTACACACTGTTCATTTTGCTCACTCTCATGGCCAAACCTACACTAAGAAGCCTATCTTTTCATCTAAACAATATGTGGGCTGCTTTTTACCGAAAAATCTCCAAGACCTTGGTAAAGCAGCACAAACTCAAGTACAAAAGTGTGACAGTGAGAATAGCTGTATCATCACAAATGTCTATGAAGCAAATACCTTGTGCCATCATTATGTCCACTGTCATAAGAAATGCACATGGCATACCTAGTGGTATCCTGGCTCTTGGCAGCTGGGTTACGATTGAGTATGGATGGCTTAGACAGAAGATGTTACATTATTGGGGCTCTGAAGACCCAGAACTGTATTTTTATGGCTTCACTAACCTTTGAATATCTGTATCAGGAAGCCTCACCTTGTGAAAGAAATTTAGCTAGAATTATGGAGAGGATTTTGATCATTCTAGAAACTAAAAGATGATTTAATAGAAAAAGTTTTTAGGCCCTATGAATGTTACACCAAGACAGCAAGTTAATATAGATAAGAAAATCCATAAATAAACTTTTAAGCCTTTTCTGGTCTCATTTTTTAGTACAAAATACTAAAAAATTATTATTTCTACTGAATTAGTAGCATTTATTCAGGATACATAAACCAGTCCATGAGATGTACTCTTATGTCTCCCTTGTTTCTTCATTTTATGAAATGAACCAGTTATTATAATTAATATGAGTTAAATCCAATTCTACAAGATTAAAGTTAATAGAAGAGTTAAAATCCAATAGGATAGTATCATAATACATAGTTAATAAAGTATTAGTCATGTTCTAGAAGTCAATTATATCTGCTACTATAATTTCTTTTTTTTTTTTTTTAATTTTTTTTTTCAACGTTTATTTATTTTTGGGACAGAGAGAGACAGAGCATGAATGGGGGAGGGTCAGAGAGAGAGGGAGACACAGAATCGGAAACAGGCTCCAGGCTCTGAGCCATCAGCCCAGAGCCCGACGCGGGGCTCGAACTCACGGGACCGCGAGATCGTGACCTGGCTGAAGTCGGACGCTTAACCGACTGCGCCACCCAGGCGCCCCATATAATTTCTAAGTTTTAGTGATATAAACATATATTATAACTCTGAAAGGAGATCCATGGATATGTGTCAGATATTACCGACTTTCTGTTTACAGAGTAAACTCTTATTTTACAAAATGAATATTGGAATATTAGGATTAACACACCATATATATTTTAGAGAGGAGCTAAGGAAGCTTTAATGGAAAGATGGTTGGAATCAAGAGACCAAAGCTTGGGGCGCCTGAGTGGCTCAGTCCGTTAAGCATCCGACGTTGGTGCAAGTCATGATCTCATGGTTCGAGAGTTTGAGCCCCACATCAGGGTCTGTGCTGACAGCCCAGACCCTGGAGTCTGCTTAGGATTCTGTGTCTCCCTCTCTCTTCGCCTTTCCCCACTCATGCTCTGTCTCTCTCTCTCAAAAGCAAATAAACATGAAAAAAAATTTAAGAGACCAAAGTTTGCTCAATTGTATAATGAGAAGATTGAGTTAGATAGTAATAATAAAGCAGCAGCATTTGAAAATACTCTAAGTATGAAAGGTTCTTTCATATATGTTATTTCATTAGTTTTTCATGTCAGGTCTATGGGGTTCTTACTTTACATTTGATGAAACTGAAATTTGGAGAGGGAAAGTGGCTTGACCAAGGTCATGCTACTATAAGAGCTGTTACATTTATATATTTACAGCTATAAGCTACAAATCGGTCAATGCCAATGCCAATCTAGATATCATATGTCCCCTTCGACCTACCAGATTCCCTGCACAAAAGTGTAGACTTTTTAGAGAATTTGTCAAATAGCACAAGTCATAACAATAATAACCTTTCCCTGTAAGAAGATTATGTCTGGGTCAAAAGCAAAAATAATAGCGAGGATTTGCTTTTTGTGTACTGTGTACATCATACAATCCATAACAAAATAAAAAATTTTTAAAAATTTAAAAGCTGACTTACATATTTCC
This sequence comes from Leopardus geoffroyi, assembly GCF_018350155.1. NCBI lineage: Eukaryota > Metazoa > Chordata > Mammalia > Carnivora > Felidae > Leopardus > Leopardus geoffroyi. The sequence goes on from NC_059336.1 coordinate 107,620,736, forward strand.
TCCTAAAATCAATGCACACTTTAAATGCATCTCATCAGAAGTCCTATAATTAATCCAAGAATGGCTCACCAAGTACTTTCTCACTGTGTTTGGTCTAGTGGCTCAATTTTTTGTTAAACAATGGCTTTATTTGCATTCTGTAAACCTGTTCTGGTTCTGTAAAGTCTAACTGGGGACAACTCCCATTAAAAACATAAAACATAAAAGGGAAAAAGGCAAAACACATTTTCGGTACAAAGCCAATGAACTCTATTCTGGTTTTGGTTAATTTTGATTTTAAGCTTTAAACTGCTGGCATCCACAGGAGGCTAAATTGTCTTCTTGCTGATTTTCTCTTGCGATGATTACCTATAAAGTGCCTTGGGTCCCTTCTGTTAAGAATATGAGCTCCAAAAGAATAACTGTTTGGTGAAGTTTTAAACCAAGTAGAATACCTGAAAAGGATTTAAACATCCAAACAAGTGCTGTGCTGTAAAGTTCAGCGAGAGTCCACAGCCAGTGAATCACTGTGTTTTGCAGAGTGGAAAGCAGCAGCAGAAAGCAGGGGGCATACTGAGACCCTTGATATTTTGCTGGTAATAATTTTTGATTCATAGTTTATATCACTTTTAATGTTTACCTGGTCGTGATTAGACACTCAGGAAGTATTTCACCATATAGAGGCACACTACCCGGAGCATTTATGGCTCCCTACAATGCTGCAAAGCTAATTCCTTCCAAAATTACTCTCTTTGAATTAGGAAATGGAGTCCCCATAAAATTCAATCATAATCAGGGTGCCTGGGTGGCTCAGTCAGTTAAGCATCCAAATCTTGATTTCAGGCTCAGGTCATGATCTCACAGTCCTAGGCTCGAGCCCCACGTTAGACTCCGCACTGAGCGTGGATTCTCCCTGTCCCTCTGCCCCACCCCTGCTTGTGCTTTCTCTCTAAAAATAAATTTTAAAAAATTGAATTATATTCCTTAAGTGGAAAAAAATTACACATAATTATGGACCATTCTCATCTCAGTCCAAGTAGATCTTCAGGTTCCTTATCTAGTGGCTAATAGGGATATTCCATGACTCTGGGGGAAGAAGAAAGGAAGCAGAGAAAAATGCAAAGATAGACAACTGCTAAACATGATGCCCAGGAGACTTGGGATACAAATAAGACTATGGGTTGGTTTTGATTTATTCTTTAGTGTTTCTGTGGATGTTTCAGACTGTTTTCATGTCAAAGACTCACTAGGTCACACTCTACATAGTCATCCTTACTACAGGAAGTCCATGTCTCCATTGGATGGGCCCTTTAATTTATAAAGCATTCATCAGGATGACAGACAATGATTAAAAAAGGCAGGAAGTTAACAAAGCCAGTCATTTCCTTTTGTTATCAGCATCAGTTTTTAGTTCATTAAAAAGAGAGGAGGGAAGGAAAGGTTTTCTACAAAGAGTGGTGAATTGGATTCCAGCAGCACGAGAGAAGAAAAACACTAGGATGATAGCAGAATAGATAAATACCAGATGTGGACTCAAACTCTGGAGATGAGTTTTAATCCTGACTCTGGCATCCTCTACTTTTGAGGTGTTGGCCAATGTCAGTGAGTCTCAGTTTGCTCACCTGTATAATGAGAGGTGAAGAGGGAGATTTCTGTGGTGGAGCATTGGGAGATTATGCTTCTAGACTGGAGGGTAGGGTGTTGGTGAAGGCAAGGACCGAATTTGAGTAGGAAATGACTAATACCATTCTGATGACAACGGGAGTGGGTGATCAGGAGAAGGGCATAACCATGAGTATTTGCAAGTGATTTAGCATGAGGAATTATTTGTTACGAAATGAACAGGAGCTTAGTGAGGTAGCCAGAATGGCCTTCTAGGGAAACAACATTGGCAGATGATTCCTGAAAAAATTTTCCAACAAAACTAGCCAGAAGATTAGTAATGACTGAGAAGAGAATTTCCCCTTTTAAAAATTGATGTATGAATTTTCTACATGGCAGAATCCAGACAAGAATTTCAAAAAGAGTCAATAGAAAACGGAGCTGAGGAAGGTTACCACCTGTGGTAGGAGTCCAGAGTGGGACCCAAGCATGTAAAGAAGATTACAAGGAAAATAAACATTCATCCTTAACAGAACTGATCCCAAGTAATGCATCCATAGGAAAACATAAAAAGTTCATAATATTTTTGGCTTGTTTTATTTATTTCCCCCTATAAAATATAGATCAGTCTAGACAGATAGGGACAGTAGAGAGAAAAACACTGGCCCACAATCCATTCATAAAGAGTTAATTACATTATTGTAAAGACATTTCATGGAATATCTTATGCCATTCTAAAGAAAAGTTTTAAAAAATTTTATGCCATGGGAAATGTTCAAAATGTTGAACATTAAGTGAAAAATCATGATACCAATTTTTATTTACACACACACACACACACTATATATATATATATATATATATATATAAATATATATATATACATATATATATACATATATATACACACACATATATATATATATGTGTGTATATATATATAGTCCAAATTGTGTAGCTGTATATTTTAAAAGCTAAAAGTAAACATTTTTAAATGTTAAATGGTGATCTCTAGTGGTGAGCTTATGGGTGATTTTCATTTTTCTTCATTTCTGCATTTGTCAAATTCTCAACAACGAGTAAGTATTACCTTGATGGGCAGGAAAAACAATTTAAGAGAAAGAACACAGAATAACCGAAAGTAATTCATATTATTTTAATTGTATTTAGTGGAAAAGAACCCATGAAATACAGATTAGCTGATATTTCACATGAAGATGGACGGAATTCTGTTCCGAATCAAGTTTTTTTTCTAGATTATCAGAGAAAGCAGAAGCCAAAGATAGACACTGAAAATCTGATTTAAAAGAAAAAGGGTTGTATTATCGATTTCTACTAACCTATCAGTTTTCTACTACTAACCTATCAATTTCTACTAAGCTTGATGTCAGTAAATAAGCCTTACTGAAATACTTTAGTTCCTAGTCTGTCTTCTTGGTTTCCATAATAATAATTTTGACAACCATCATTTGTTGATTGCTTACTATTCTGTTTTTGTATACAATCCTCTCAACAACCTTATGACATAGATATAATTATTCCATTTTTATAGACAAGAAAACAAACATATAGATTAAGTCACTTGCAGGAGTTATAGACATTTCATTCCCAAAAGTCCCAGTTCTTAACTTGACATAATATTGATCATGGTCATAATAGGAATAGCTAATATTCCTATTCCTATAATGCCTGTGTTAAGGCTCTGTGTTAAGCATTTTGTATGTATTATCACAATGACTGTTTGCAGCAATCAGATGAGATAAATACCATCATTATAACCACTTTCCAGAGCAGGCACTTGAGCCTTAGAAAGAATAAGTAACTCACACGGGTGCAGCTAATAAATGACAGAAGGAGAAGTTTGCAACCTGATTCCCTTTCCTAAGAAAGCATTTTAGAAGGTCATTTTTTTGCACCCCTATTGTGGAGTCACTCAGAGCCATGGTCACGGTCACAGTGTCCTGATTAGCCTTAATAATTATGTTATTTATGGAAATAAATGAACATTGAAATAGTTTAACAGACTTCCTGGAGAGCTTCTTACATGACACCTCCAGTAGAAACAAACCAGAGCCCCACCTGCATTTCTCACATTATACCCCATGGGGTGAGTAGTCAATAAATATTATTATTTATTGTTTTATTTTTTGTAAATCAATAAGCCCCCATTGTGAGATGCAAAACAAAAGTCCAAACATCTTTGTAGAATATGTAGTATGAACACATAAGGATTGATTGCTTAATCTAATGTAAAATAGCAATAAAATATTAGACATGCAATAGAAATGCAAAGTACAAAACTCAGCAACAATTCATTCATTATTGATTATTGGCTTTGTTCAAGAAAATATCTGGCATCTTGTCTTTTAGAATATTTTGTATGAACGCATGCAGAGAGACTGATTTGCCACTGATTATTTTGTGGCCATGGAGAAAGGATGGGAAGGAAGAAAAAGAGAGAAAGCATGTAAATAAAAAAATGTAAGAAAGCCCAGCTTTATTTCATGATGTTCTATTTTTAAAGCTGTACTCTTTTGGATAGAGATGCTTTCAGCATACACTAGCTGCTGTTCTGTAACATTCTAGGAGTGAAATCCTTCCACTGTTTTCCAGGGAAACTCTACATTGAACAAAGAATCTTGACAGAGGAAAAAGTCCAAAGGCAGAAATAATCTCTGGAGAGAGATTCAGTAATAACCCAGCAATGTTTGAAATGTCCAATATGAAGAGAGCTTTTGAAAAGGATGGGAACTCAAAAGTTTTGTTGCAATTCACCAGCATCAATTTCACTTAATTCCAAATTCTTATTAAGGGCAGTGGCCTTTTATAAAAAAAAAAATTATAAATTGAGGACTTGACAGAAGTTTCAAAAATAGAACCAAAGATATTTATGTGTTATGTGTTATCCTTGATGCCACAAAGTATTGAACATTATCCTCAACTTTGAGGGATTTGTCAAAACAACATTTTCTACAGAATTTGGCCTTTCCCATTCCCTGTATGGAGTGCAGCAAAGATCTCAGACTGTGGATGCTTAAGCTGTCCTGACGAGTTAAGGGAGCAGTTTCAAGATGCTGAGAACCCCCCATCATTTGGTTAAAAGTCTCTCTCTCATGGAACTTGCACAACGCCAATAATTTTAAACGGTCTTTAAACATCTAGACAAAGATCTGTTTTCATGTATTTCAACATGATGTCCAATGCTTGATCCACTTTATTTTTCACTATACTGACAAATTGTCAGCATGTACATTTAGGTAACAAACCCAGGATCTTTATGACTTTACCCTCCTTAAGACTGAAGTTTATCGACTGTACAGCAAGGAGGCAATGGTAATGTATAGATTTTATATATCACAAAATTATGGTCATTTTAACACATTCATACCATTTTCTCTTCAACACTTTACTCATGTGGTTTTCACACTAGCCTGCTATAATAGAATAGAACCCGGGGGGATACTAGAATTCTTAGCACATTATTTATTAGAGCAATAATTCTAGGGTCCCGGCAATGTTTCTTTCAAGTGGTCAACCAGCACAGGACAGGAAGGGAGCTCACAGGCTTTTCTTTAGAGACTAAAGCTGACCTTGCTGAAAGGAGAAAGATCAAAAATGAATTACTTTTGTTCCTATTTTGCATTTGGAAAAAATAAATTGGTTGCCTTTCAGTTACAAAAGTGAGCAGAAAAAAATAAAATAGGGTAAGCCGCCATTGGAAAACCCCTGATCCAGTGCTCTGTAAAATTCTGTGGGTATCCCAAGAGAATAGCAGGATTTTAGCTGGCCCTGCCTCTTGCCTTGCTTGAAGCAATCATTTCAATTACCACTTGATAATGTGGAGATCAGGGCATGGATGACAAGCCTCCCGAAAAACTCCCTTCATTTAGCTACTTTAGCAACTCTCAACCTCAGAGTCTATTTAAGTGCCAGAATAGTACTATCCCTGTTTGTCAACCTCTCTTCAGAGCAGGAGCTCTGAAAAAGCATGATTTCAGTCCCCTCCGTGTAACTAGCTGAGGTAAAAGGGGACCTAGCAGAGCTGGGACTGGGAAGCTGAACACTACTAGCCTTTATGCCACTTGCTTCTCTGATTTCAGAGTTCTGTACTAGGTTGGCCATTATATAGGATGTGATCCCAAGCTACACAGGAGAGTGAATTTGAGGGTATGGCCCATGACTCCATCAAATATTTCCTGACCCCCACCTCCACCATCTGCCAACTGCCTTTTTTTTTTTTTAATTTTAACGTTTATTCATTATTGAGAGACAGAGAGTGAGCATGAGCAGGGGAGGGGCAGAGAGAGGAGGAGACACAGAATCTGAAGAGGCTCCAGGCTCTGAGCTGTCAGCACAGAGCCCGACGTGGGGCTAGAACTCACAAACCGTGAGATCATGACCTGAGCTGAAGTCAGACACTTAACTGACTGAGCCACCTAGGCGCCCTGCCAACTGCCCCTTTTGAGGTGACTGGGTAAACAGGCAAGTAAGAACTACAGAGTAAGCCACTCCTTTTCAACTAATAATAACAACTGTTCATAACATTTTAGAGTCCTTTGCAAAATTATTTTGCATGCATTGTGTTATTTCATGTTTGTGACTACCTGTGAAGTTGTATCATCTACAGTTGATGAATGATGACACCCCCTATTTGATCATCACGACACTGTGTACATCAGTCACTGTGCAGTGAGCTTTATTATCCCCATTTGATAGACGGTAACATTGATGTTTAGAAGGATGCCAGAACTGGTCCAAATACCTTGGCTAGAAAGTGGCTGAATCAAGATACTAATGAACTTGTGTAATCCGCATCTCAGTTTGATGCTCTCGACCTGTCAACAAAGGAAACAACAGATTGAGTCATGGCCTGGCCCCTCCTTTATGACCCATCTTAGCATGGAAACTTGAGCAAATTCCCAAGTAGATCTATACCTAGAGTTTCTCCTAATCTAAAGATGATGGGAAAACATTATTAGAAATAATATGAATAGCAGCGTGTTTTATCCTATTTGGAATGTTAAGTAGGGGAGTGGATTTGGGTCACTTATGGAAAATGTGGAGAATATATGCGTGAGTCTTCTCTGACTGCCCCTTTCTCTCCATTACTCCAAATCCCCAACTAACTCATCAAATCAATTTTTGAAGGAAAAAACAAACAAAGCTTAAAATGGGCCAGGAATTTAAACCAAGCATACAAAGGCAATCCATAGCAAGCTCATCTTTCCTTGTAGGCAGAGAGAAATCAATGTCAACAACAGTGCTGCATAATGCCCGAGGTGATACGTAGAGAGCTGTGGACTCAGCAAGGGGCAGCAGCATGACCTATGATTACGGTCCTTTCCTTTTCTTTTTAAATAAATGCCATGAGGGAAATGCCACTTCTGACATTTCATAATACTTTGTACTTTGGGGAAAAGAAACCAGCCAAGGAAGCTAGGCCTGAGGTAAGAGCCACCAGAAATGCTTAGCATGTCAAAGTACAACATCAATAACCCTTGATCCTGGAGGGCAGGATTCTGTGGGGAAACCTGGGGAAAGGGATGGATTGAGGGCCCATGGTGCTGACAGACTGAGCAATGGTGCTTAGCTTTGGGGCACATGGCCCTCCCTGTCTCTGGCATGCAGCGCTCCAATTCTCTGTTTAGCAGGACCAGCAAAATTTGAAACTCCGTACCAGAAAGCCTCAACATCCTCACAGCATTTTCTCACCCAAGACACAGTTCTTTCTAAAGACTAGGATTTACCCTGAAGCTTGCTTTAAAAAAATAATAACAGCTTTATGAAGACACAATTCACATGTCATACGTTCACTTATTTAAAATATGTGATTCAGTGAGGTTTAGTGTATTTTTGGAATTGTGTAACCATTGCTACAATCAATTGTAGAACATTTTTATCACCCCCAAATGAAAACCCATTCCCATGAATAGTCACCATCCAATTACTGACAACCCCCTCCCCCCCGCCAAACCTCAACCCTAGGCAGCCACTAATCTACTTTCTGTCCCTATGGATTTGCCTGTTCTGGACTTTTCATATAAATGAATCATACCATATATGAACTTCTGTGTCTGGCTTCTTTCATTCAGCATAATGTTTCCATGGTTCAACCATTGTTGAAGTGTAGGGGAGGAAAGATAATTTTTCCTCTACCTTTTAGAGTTCTTGGCTGAGGCCATGGACTAAAAGAAAGATAAATAAGAGAAATAAAACTTACTAACATGTATACTTCATGTCTACATGAGAGACACCCAGGGAAAAATTAGTTATTCCCTAAGGTAGCTTAAATGCACGCTTACATACCATCTTAGTAGGGGAAGAGGTGGGGAATGTAGGCCTCTGAGAAAAAAGCAGATGATTTTTAGGAAAGATGATTAGACCCTTAGAAGAACAGATGGGAAGTATGACAGTTTGTGACAAAGTTTGTCAGGATGTGACATCCACTTGTACTCTCGTCTCCTGTGGTAATGGCTGATGACACTCGCAGGGAGGGAATCTGTGACAGTCAAGCTCCTTTTAGAGTATCTGTCTTTAGGCAGATGGCGGGGGGCGGGGGGCAGGGGGTGCGGTTCAGAGAAAGGCTGTCCCTGCATTTGCTGTTTTTCGAGTACCTATTACTCAAAATTATCAGCATACCAACGTGACATGTTCTGCCATCCTTCAGTTAGTGTGTGTCAGAATTTCATTTCTTTTTCTTATTGAGTAATACTCCATTGTGCAGACAGACCACATTATGTTTATTCGCTCATTAGTTGATGGGTAATTAGGTTGTTTCCACCTTGGGGCTTCATGAATAATCTTGCTGTGAAGACCTACAAGTGGAATCGCTGGGTCATACGGTCACTCTGTTTTTTAATTTTGGAGGAATTGCTAGGTCTTTTCTGCAGCATTTTGCATTCCTGCCAGCAGTGTAAGAGAGTTCTAACCCCTCTACATTCTCTACAACACTTGTCATTATCTGTGTGTTTGCTTCTAGCCATCTGAGTGGGTTTGAATTGGTATCCCATTGCTGTTTTCATTGGCATTTCCCCCACTAACTAATGATGTTGAGCATCTCTTCACATACTTATTGTGCATTTGTTGATTTTCTTTGGAGAAGTGTCTATTCAGATCCTTTGCCCATTTTCCAGTTGGCTTGTCCTTTTGAGTAATAGTCTATACCAAAGCTTTTAACATTAAATTTCAAATTTGCCTCACCTGATGACATCACGCTGTGGTCAGAGAAGTTGCCAGATCTTTTCCCTTCAGATGTAATCAATCCTGGGTCACTTCTTTCTAGAGTCTAAGTATGGTAGCCCTAATGTGGAAAGTTTTCAGTTCCACCAACATGCCTTTCACTGACATGGCTCAGAAGCTGAGAGTGGGGATATGAGGCATTACTATCTTCTGTGGCAACTGAAATCCTTATTTTTCTTACTCTCCCAGTAGAACTTCCATTGTGTAAAAGCCTATCACCAGAGTTCCTATCACTTGGTTGGGAAGGAAATAACTCTGTATGAGTGTAAACCCTGCTGCCTGAATGCTCAAGGTGTTTTCTCACCTATACTATTAGGGTGGCCTGAGGAGACCAGCATTTCCTCAGAGGAGAAAAGAGCAATTTAAATAGTCTATATAATCCACTTTAGTGAAGGACAAAGCAAAATGTTTCTCCCATGTTTCAGTCTAGATTGCTAATTAGACCTGAAATTTAGTTTTGACTCTGACTTTCTCACAATTCTATCTATTCTTTATTTAATACATTCTTTTAAACATCAGGCATACAGTCTTGCTCCCCATTAGCCAGTTGCCAGCCCCTACTGCATATTGGAATCACCTGGAAAACTTTTAAAAACTGTATTCTTGCTGGGGCCTCACAACCAGAGTGTTTGGTTTCACTGCTTTCGAGTGAGCCGAGCCCCCCACTTAAAGTTTGCAAAGCTCCACATGTGATTCTAATATGCAGACAGAACCGAAACACAAGCCCAGCTATTACCAGCCTCTTAATTTGTCATCTGACTTAATAAAAGAACGCATTGTCCTCTCTAGATCCGTGATTCTCAAACTTTAACATGCATAGTGTCATCTGGGTATCTTGTTAATACACAGATCTGATTTGGTGGGCCTGGGGGGTAGGCCTGAGATTCTGAAGTTCTAACAAGCCCCCCACCTCTCCATATGAGGCTGAGGCTACTGATCGGTGGCTCAAAGTTCTCAGAATTGGTGAGTCCCTACATATTCATGGCACGTTTTGATTACTTCTTTTTTTTTAATTAATTTTTTTTCAACATTTATTTATTTTTGGGACAGAGAGAGACAGAGCATGAACGGGGGGAGGGGCAGAGAGAGAGGGAGACACAGAATCGGAAACAGGCTCCAGGCTCTGAGCCATCAGCCCAGAGCCCGATGCGGGGCTCAAACTCACGGACCGCGAGATCGTGACCTGGCTGAAGTCGGACGCTTAACCGACTGCGCCACCCAGGCGCCCCTTGATTACTTCTAATAGGACCTCTATCTCCTCAGGGATTCCACTTTTTAGAACAGCCATCATAAAATATATGTGTTGCTCTCCTTTTAAAAATAGAATTGAAATTCTACTATTGCTAATCTAGGCAATCCTTAACAAAAAGATAAAACAATAGACCTCTATATTAATTTAAAATAATGATCCAGATCCTTTAAAGTGGTCATAAAAATACTGCGCAGCTGAATGAATAAGGAACTTTGTGCGTCATATAATTGAAGGTATTGGTCTTTGAAGCCAGTCATAGGAGTCTCACTTTGTGACCTTGGAAGTTTCTTAACTTCTCTGAGTCATTGTTTCCTCTGTGAATGTTAAGCAGAAGTTACTTCTAGGGCTGTTATGAAGACAGGTGAATTAAGAAATGTAAAGTGCTCATAGGTTCATTGACTTCTCAGTAGGCCTAAAGAGAGTTTAGGGTTTTTTTTTAAATAAATGTTAAAATAGTATCCAAATATGTGAAATACTCACTAAAATCTTTTACATGGAGATTTAAAAGTAGAGTCTCTTCTCTTTAACCTCCCAAACTCATCTTTTTCTCACTTCTCTTAACATCAAGAAGAGTCTTGAGAAAAACCACAGAAGGGCAAATTGAGGTTGACATAGAAAAAGAGGCCCTGATGCTACTTTGACTTACTGATGAGATATCAGAATATATTTTACAGAGATTTTCTTCTTCCTCTTTTTTTTTTTTTTACCTCTGCTACAAAAGCCACCTCTTTCTTTCCTTTCCCACCATCTGCCTGAGTCACCACCAGATATACAAACTCCTTGGCCGAATGTTATAAGGTGTTTGGGTCTTTTGAGACCCATCAGATACCAGAGAGACTGAGAAGTCAAAATAGTTGTTGGTTTATTATCAGAGAAAAAGCACTACAAAGAAATCAAAAGGAATGGCCCGTATTTTTCCACTAAACAAATTGATCTTCCTTAAAATCTTTTCCCCCCTAGAAATGGAACCAAGGTGTATTACTATAAAAATTTTGGCCATATTGAGAAATCATCTAATGTTATCATAAGATCTGTAACTACTTTGCTAGTTTCCAGAAAACATATTTTTTATAGTACACTCAACAACTTTAGAGAGATGTTTTAAAAAAATCAAGTGAAAAGTTCTCATTACCTTCTTCATAATTATGGTAGATGAAAGTTGCACGATATCAGCTTTTCTATTTGTTCCTTATCAGGGCAATCAGAGTACAAGAGATGTCATTGGTTGAAGGGCTATGTCTACCTGAGTCTTCCAGTCTTGTTTTGGTTAACCTTTCAGTCTAAAGAAATAAAACTTGACTTGACTGCTACCTGTGGGTAAAGAGAACAAAAGGACAGCCAACACGAATCTGTGTTCTCAGGGAGAGGGAGTCCCTGTTATAAAGCAAAAGCCCTTTGAATATGGGATTGGTGTGGCAATGGGGGGTGGGGGTGGGGTGCAAATGGGAGGGCCTTTAATCTTTTCAGTCCTTGAGATTCTATATCCACTGCAAAATTATGAGGAACAGAGGTGTGCTTCTGCTGATTATCAAACTAGCATAACTGGAGTCCTTACCAAATCCACCCCATCTCATGTAACTTCCCCTGTGATGGAAGAAGTGGCATTAGGCTCTGAAAAGTGAGCAAAGGACAGCCTAACGATAAGTTCCCTTAAAAATTACATTGGTTAGGGGGTGCCTGGGTGGCTCAATCGGTTAAGCTTCTGGCTCTTGATTTCAGCTCAGGTCATGATCTCATGGTCCTGGGATCGAGCCCCAAGTCAGACTCTGGGCTGGGCTCTGCGCTGAGTATGAAGCCTGGTTAAGATTCTCCCTCTCCTTCTGCCCCTCCTCTGCTCGTGCTCGCTCTCTCTTTCTCTCTCAAATTATGTTAGTCATTTTCACCTTTGCTACCTTTGCTAGGGGGAGAAATGAAAGGTGAACATTAGCAATCTCTTCTGATTTTTGCCTCTCTTGATTTCAAGGGCTAATTCATAAGGATTAACTTTATCCTGCCTCTTTAAATGGACTGAAATGTCCTTCAATAATCAAGTTGCCTATTAATAGTTTTACTATGCAAGAGCACCAAAATCAATTTATAATTTAATGGTTCCTCCTGTCAGGGATACTATTGATGGTATTATTAATGATTTTGAAATAATATGCCATTATGCAAATCCCATCTATTTTAGGTGTCTTTGCCAGGCACCTACAGAGGTACTGTTTTCTTTTTCTTCATCTTTGATTTTCCAGTCTTACAGTTATCAAATCCTGAAACATTTTCTAAGGATTATGGACCTAGTAAATACTGATAATCTAAAGGCAAATTTTCAGTGCTTATTTTATTATACAAATTGTGTGGGATTTTATATTTCTCATACTCCAGAGTATAGAAAATAAAGCTGCTACAACAATAGAGGATTAAATTCACAAAGGATATGAAACAATGTTATTTGGTTACTTCCATTCATTTGTGAATGAATGATGATGTTGCTTTTTGGGAAGAAAACCAGTAGTTTTTTCTTAACAGACTTACCGGTTAGCCAGGCTACTCCAGTCGTCTCTATGGTGCTCTATTTATGCAAATCAAAAAAAACGTGGGATTACACATAGGATGGGTTGGGATTGCAAGATGCAGGAAGAGAAGTCAAATGTTTTTAGGTAATATAAGCAAGAGCATTGCAACATGACATTCAGCTTAATGTTAGCTGAACTACATTAAGCTACATTCATTCAACTTCATGAAGTTGCCTCGATAAGGCATGTTAGACCATCAAGTCCAGACGATGGTGGCAGGGCCCTTCTAATGCCCATCAGCACTTTGCCACACTTGGTCTTACGGGTGATTTCGTTAGTGGAATTGTACAACTGTAGTTTATGACTATAAGGCAGGAAGATGGAAGTTAATACCCCAAATGCAAAAATTCAGTGACAAAGAGGATAGACATTTGGCAGGTTTTGCAAAATAAACTTGATTTCACTGATAACATCAAATTCAGTTCTGAAATAAAGAGTTCATGTATCATCATGGCTTACATCTCTTGTGCTCTAATAATTTTTAACTTTTGGAGATTGAGGAATGATCAGATACCTTAACATAGTCAGGGAAGGCTAATTTTATTATATATTTACATACTCTCTCTCTCTCTCTCTCTCTCTCTGAGTAAATGGGTCACTTCCAGAAAACAATTCTAGAAGTTAGACAGGAACTGTTCACTGTATACATGTAGTTGGACTTCATCACATTGTTGGTAGTTTTGTAAATACCTAACTACTCTTTAAAAATGATTTAAAAAATAAAAAATAAATAAAAATAATTATTGTTTTAGTCATTTACAGATGTTCATCTGGCCTTAGTATTTCAGTCTTTGAGAACACAGCTGAGATAGAAAAGGCCCTGTTATGAACCCCAATTCCTCAGTAATGAGAAATTAGATATGAGCATCATTCAGGAATATTCTTTAGCTGAGGAACAGAGAGCCGGTTATGGGGCTCCAAAGGACCAGACGCAATCATTTGATCTCATTTCCACAATGTTAACCCCAGAAAGTAAGACTAAAGCATTTAGCATTAGGAACTAGGATTTTCAGAAAATTAAAAGCAACTTCTACCTTTATTTAATACTAGGAAAGAACACTGAAGCTCGTTGTCATACATAGGTCTAAATGAAACTTGATGGCTTTGATCAATAACTAGAAGAAAAAAAAAGATTATAAACAAAATTTGTTCCAGAAGATCTAGAAAACTCCACTCAAACTAAATAACGTCCATGACATTAAAACTGTGTCTATGTAAATTCATTGTTTCAAAAACTTTAGTCAGAAATGTTCTTGGCCAATGTTACTGGAAAAAAATTTTTTTTCAAGGACAAACAAGTGTTTAGGGGGCTCTGAGTAAGTTGCAATATAGGAAGTGATTAAGCCCTTATTAATTAGAAGGTAACATTAGATTTCTTTTCACAGTCATCAGGCTTATGGGAAATTGACATTTGCATAATATTTGCATTTGTCCTACTGTCTGTCAGTCACTCTCAACCAGAGGACCCTAAGGCTAGAAGTGCTAATGGATGGATTACAGGAAGAATTCTTAACTAAATGCCTTGGTGTATTGCTAGAGTTGGAAATAGTATAAATGGTATATTTTGTAAGAGTTGAAATTCAACTTTGGAGGGATGAAAATAACTATAACATCATGGTTCCCCATCCCCCACCTTCCAAAACAGCTATTGGGAGGCCTCAGCTTTCTTCTTTAGAAAGACAAATAAAACATGAACACCTTCCCCTTGAGATCTAGGTGGAAAATCTGACTAACTTGAATAAGAGTCTGATTCTAGGACATTGGGTGGGGTAACATAAAAGTGTTTGATTTTATTTTGTGATGGTCTTATACATTTATTACTTTAATAAAACTTTATGATAAAAATATTATGTTTGGAAATACAGTAAAGCAGAATGAAGGTAAAAAAATTAAAAAATGACCCATAAGCCAGTCACTCACAGATAACCTCTGTTGATATTTTGATGTGACTTACCTATTTGTTCTAAAGGATTGATTTCCGGGGCACAGCTCAGACAATCCTACGATTAAGGCATTTACTAAGTAAATATTTTTTTTCTTATTATTGTGATCTGTGTTCTTCTGCTTTTCCTCCTCATGATGATGATAAACCTATTAGTCCTGAATGCTACGTGTTGCCTAAAATCATTCCATGGCCTTGGGCAGGGGAGCTATGCATTGGGTGACCTCTATAATCTTACAGACCTACCCCACACCCATTCTGGAAGAACAAAGTCACAGTATGGAAGGTTCTCTGGAAGTACAGAAGTTTGTCTGCAAGTGCAGCTCGTTAACCTTGCTTTCCTCTTCTCTATGTTCCTTCTCTTCTCTTTCCCTTGTTCGTCAATTTCTACTCTTCTCTGTTTCAGCAAAACAATATCAGTCAAGGTAATTGATGATGAGGAGTATGAGAAAAACAAGACCTTCTTCCTTGAGATTGGAGAGCCCCGCCTGGTGGAGATGAGTGAGAAGAAAGGTGGGGGAGCTGCTCCAGGGCTGAGCCCAACAGCTTCTTGCTGGCCTGTGCCACCCCTGGATGCCTGCACTCTTCAGACGTGACTCACAACACACACATCCCTCCACCTATGTAACAGGGCATAGATCTCACCCCCGGGGGCCACAGCGGTCCCAACCTCTAGCTCCATCAGCCAATTTTGGCCACTCTGCACACTGCAGGGCTGAGAAACGAATGTTCAGTGCAGTCAATCAGGCCTCCATTTCTGGGAAAGATGGTGCTAACGTTTGCCAGGCCAAAATGAAGCCAACTTTCTGATCTCTCTTCCTAAATTGGGGTACTTCCTGACAGCTAAGTGAAGCAGGAAGAAATGGTGTAAGTGGTAAATTGGAAGAAAACGTCACCGGGGCCAGTTGGGAGTAGCCGTGATGCCCTTTTACATACTTCTGGAGGTCCATGTGTTGCCAGTTCAACCTTCATAACATCACAGTAACATGCAGCTTGGTGAACACCTAGCATGAGCGTGTGACGCCAACCATTTGTTTTGCCTTTGTCTTGTGTTCCCACAGGAAGATCATTACCATTAGAATATTTGACCGTGAGGAATATGAGAAAGAGTGCAGTTTCTCCCTTGTGCTTGAGGAACCAAAATGGATAAGAAGAGGAATGACAGGTGTGAGAGTATACAAAGACATACCAGCGAGAAATTGTACTCTTCTCTCTCCGTGTCTCCTACTCTCACACTTAACTCTCTCCTCTTCCTCGGCTCCAAGTACTATCCTTTATTTCCTTGGAAGCTTTAGCAATTTCATCCCCTTCCCTCATTCACAAGTGCACCAAGAAATGCCCCCTCTCTTCAGGAAACGCCCACTAACCTGGATTGAAACACAGACTTAAGAAATACCGTAAGAGATTTCTGTAAATCAGAAGTGATGATCTAAAAGCATGATTTCTGTGTTCAGTTATTCACTATTCAGGGATTGTTCTAAAATGTGCTTCCGACTACCAAATCTCCCCTTGAACATTAGTCATAAAAACTTAGTGATAATGCTTATTAGTAATGACTAATAAGTAATGACTTATAACTAATGCCATTAGTCTAATGGCAACTAATAGGAACTTTTGAGATAATTTAGTAATTAGGCTCCTTTCAACAACCCAGTTTTCAAAAAAATAGATATTTAATAAGAGCAAAGACCCTTGAAGAATACTGTTGTACACATTGTAGCATCCATTTGGCCTAAGATTTTTCATATCATCAAATATGACATTTCCAAGGGACAAGAGGTAGACACGAATTTAGGCCTTGCTTAAGGCCTAGCCAGCCTTATGCTCCAAAATGTTTTGATCCTTATAGAATTGACAGTTTTCTAATATATATAGTAAAAAGGAAAAATAAATAGCAGTATCCTTAAAGCTAGATTTTTTTTAGTTGATTTGTACTTACATATTTTTAGAAAATATTTGAACAAAGAAGCCAATTTCTTTGTGCTCTTTGATTTTATATCTATTTCCACGGCCTAGTTTTCATAAGAAAGGACAGGAATTTTATACCACCCTTAAAGATAATATTTTGTTCTGAATTATCACAAGGGCTTCATATAATTACCCTCTACTAGTGGCCATTTTAAAGGGATTATGTAAAATGAGCATTCTACACATTAATAGCTCTTACTCACTGCATACAAACATGAATGCAGTAGCATAGGAGACGATTAGACCACTTGGTAAGAAATTTATACTTTTACATGTAAGAAAAAAAATCAAATATAGTCTATTCCTATATAGACTCAACATTTGGGGGAATTTGATCTCACATTTGTAAGAACTCACAGACTTCAGAGTCCATCAGAAAAAAAAAAAAAGTGTATGTCCTGACTTAATCATGTCTCAAAGGAACATTTTGGGGACTCATTTTAATGTGGTCTATTTAATATGCTCCATAGGCAGTAGGCAGAAGAAAAAGACACTTTAGAAAACTGAGCTGATTTCTTACAAAGATGGGATCAAAAATGCCTCATTAACATACAGGAAAAAAGCACTTACTTCTAAATGTATTCCTCCAAAACACTGTCTTTTATCTAAAGGAAGAGCATCTTAGATACAGCTCTTTCAATTGCCATTTTAGTAAAATATGCCCTCATGTGAAAGCAAATTAAAATTCCTTGAGAGCACTATCTGGTTTCGCACCCTTCCAAGTGGATTCTTGTCACTATAAGTGAAATTACTGACTTGTTTTAGAAAGTATCCTCTAATGCCACTACCATTAGCAGGAAAACAGGGCTGAAAATGTAATTGTAGCATTCTCCTCCACAACTCCTGAAGTAATTGGTATATGTTTAGCTAGGTAGCTTTCACCAAAATAAAGTGCCACTGTATAGTCTGGGTTTAAAGCACATAACCTGGAAGATAAATCACGGATGTCCCACCCCACCCCACCTCCACCTGCCTTGTCGGTTTCCATGAAGTTACAGATCCACAAGAAGTAGTGTGATCATGCACTTATAATATGCAGAAGTCATAGATAAGGACACACACATAAGCGCTAATTCCTAGGACTCAAGTTTTGAAGGTTTAAAAAACATAAGCATCCCTTGATGGCCAGTGAATACCAAATAAGTAGAACCTCCAGAGAGGGCTTTACGTTGTGCCAAAGTCTCCGTCAGGCAGGGCAGCCAAAATAGAATTTCCTGAGATGTTCTATCTATCGTCATTGAACGACAGGTATCAGACCTGAGATCCTGGATGATTTAAGACTCCCATATGTTGAGTTCAGTAACCCTCTGGCAATATGTAATGAGGAAGACTCAGTCAAATAAAGTTAAGATTAACTCCGTAAAATATTTCTACTGTGTGTGGTAAACTGGATACGTATAGTATATGTAAACATATACAGTAGAAATGTTTTATGAAGTCCCCAGGTGAACTGTACACATATGTAATCAACCACACACATTTGCAAAAATTAGCGTTGGGATTGTTTATTTGAAAATATTCCCAATGCCACATTTCCTTGGGGTGCACCCATGTTAGCAGTGGCCCCCTACCACTGTAATCAAATCTGCCTGGATTTCTTTCTGCTGATATTCCTCTTACTTTCATTATTCATCTGGTCTCTTATTCTGTGTTTGTCTTTGTCTGTTTCTTTCACAGCCCTGTTACTGAATGAGCTTGGTAAGCATTTCATTTCTTGCATTTCCTTTCCATTTTTCTAAGTTATTTTCCATGAATGTCAGGTGATACAGTACCTTTCTGACTCTTCTTTTATTTCTGTTGGTTTACTAGCCATATTGTTGTGTAGGGCCGCTGGCCTCATTTTTGTGTAGTTCAGATAGTTTATATTCCATTTTTAGTTCAGTGCAGTCTCTTTAAAAACCAGCGGTTGCTTAGGTATGCACAAGAATTAAATTTGTGCACTAAGCCCCATAATCTTAAAAGAATGAGTAGCGATTAAATCATGTGCAGATGTTTTCAGTTTTTTCTTCATTGTGATTATAATTTGGCAAGTTTCTGTATCTTAGATGGGTGGTCAGGCAGCCAATGTCACTAGTATTTGTTATTTAGATTGTAAGTTAAATAAATTGTAACATTTGTTCTTTTTTCTTTTTTAGGTGGCTTCACAATAACAGGTACGAATTTTTAAAGCTAATGACGTCAATTTTTTTTTTTTTTGCTGTTTTCACCATGTGTTGTTTACATTTTTAAAAATCACTTCTCATTTTTATTTGCTTTTATGAAGGAAAATACCTGTACGGTAAGACAGTTGTTTTTTTTTTTAATGTCCTTCATTTTCCCCCAAATGCCCTTAAAAATCAAACCAAAACCACATTTTAGGTAACCTGCGTTAACATTTAGCCGTGGCACATGGTGTGCTCTTGTTGACTTTACACATTTAACGTTTTACACATTAACAACGTGTGTGTTGTGTTCCTGTATATGCACATTTGTATGGAGAACCTGTAACTGTTCACATTTTGATACTGGTCGATTTATAAATGTTCATGTAGCACCGATGATGTGCTGTGTACCCCTGCCAGATGCTCCAGAGTGCCAGAATAAATAAGACAATTGCTGGCCTTAAGGAAACAGAGGAATTGACATCTAGGACCGCTCCATGGCCCAAGTTCAGGCTCCTACTAATACATGATGCCCGATTAGCAGAGGACAGAGCAGTCCTTTCCCCTCACCCCACAGCACCAATCTGAGCCCTTGTTTGGGGACTTCAGTTTGAGCTTTATAATCATGGCTTCTTTGGGTGCATTACAGAGTGTTCTATAAAAACCCAAACTGCGAGTCAAAAAGTTTAAAACTCTCAAATTCATACTGGTATCCAGCCTGTGTTGATTACATTAAACTATTCCAAACACTCTAAAGCTATTTTCTTGTGTACAGAAGGAAGATGTTTCCTTACGGCATCCTCCCTTTTGACCCTAAGCATTTTCTCACTTTTTCAGAATCATCTATGCAGATTTAGAGAGGGACAGAAATAATAAATGGTAGGTCTGATCTGTGTGAAGGTGCAGGTTGAATATGTCTCTAAAGGCATCCTAATGGCCATGGCATTTTCAATATGTTGTGCAGATACCAACAGTGGCATTCTTTTTTTCCTGAAATCAGCTGAACCAAAATATTTAAGGGGGGAAATATTTCCAAAAATTTCCATTTTGCAAATGCTATGGTGGGGGAGTTGGGAATTAATTAAACCACTGTTCATATAAACTCATGATCAGGTCGTTCCAATATGATTCTGTCCAAAGTGGAACTTTCTGAATGAGAGCAATTTCACAGGGGGTCTTTGCTCTCTGCTTCTCCTCCCCGGACACGGCATTTAATGATGAAATAATCCATAGACTCTCAGAGACACAGACATTGAAAAGGATAAAAATGCTTAAACAGGACAAGTCCTCACAGAGGGTTTTTAAAATCTGAACCATGTGAAGCTCTCCCCACCCCCCACCCCGTCAAGTCTCCCCAGTTGTGCACTGCTGAAGATGCTGGTTTTGAATCCAAGTATGGGAATTTGCATTTAGTTTTAAAACTTTTATCTTATTTTTCTCATCCCATGTTTGAACTCACTGAAGCCTTCTTGGAAATACTCTGCTCCTGGCACCCAATAAGTTGGTTGTCCTTGTGAGATTTGAGGGAGGTGGAAATTGGGCAAGGTAGCCTTCATGGATTCTGAAATAATTAGAAATTAAAAAGTCAACCATTGGAGAAATATTGTAGGGTCTAGCAGCACCTTAAGTCCTGTGCAGCCTGATAATGAGATCTTCACTAGAAAATAATTGGCTACATAGTGCCTTGTTAAAATACATTGATGTATTTAGCTATTTTCCTATTTTCCTGATCATTGACTATGTCAGGATTTTGCTTTTTGGGCCTTCTTTTGTGTCACTTGAAGCACCCTCCCTTTTAAATATCTAGGTAATAACAGGATCCTAGTTTTCTTTCCCCAGAAATTGTTCATATCATGTTCTAGAATATCCGTCCAGTAATGCCCAACATTTCCTGCCTTGGACACATCTTGCGTTCAAGAGAACAGAATCACTCCTTCCAAAGATTTCTATCATTTCATGTACTTACTTCATCAAATCTTTCTTAAGGCTTTAATTTGAACTAGAGATTTTCTGTTCTTGCCCCCCTCTTCCCAACACTTGAAATTGATACAGTTAGAACAAGAGAATGTTCCAAAACTCTCTGGGAATCTCCACATTGGCAGGCCCCTCTCACTTTAGATGACCCTTCTTCTCCTGAGCTGGGTCAGAATACCTGGGATCCACACGCTATAGATGCCCTGGGGAAGGTTCTAAAACTTAGGTTTACACAGTGAAAAGCAGCTTTAAGCCTAAAGAACTTTCCTTTGAAGTCACTTTGAGGCTTTGAAGTCAAGGCTTTGAGATGCAAGGGCAGTAGAGAAGAATTAATCTAGCCCTTGGCCTCCGCCTGCAGCTTTTCTGTAGTCTTGTGCAGCTGAGTGTGAAAATCTAAATCTGAAGCAGAATATATGGAAATTGAAAAAGTCATTTGGTCCACAGCCCAATATATTTCAGAGATTTCATTAGTGGTGGACATTAAGTGCTGGAGGTGATTTTGGAATTTGCAAATCTTTATGTGTTGCTCCTAGACCTTGCCTCATTGAAAGGCCCTTGTTGGGACCTATGATCTCATTCTCCCTTGACCTTTACGGCATAAAACATGATAACCTCCTATACGTTATAGCTCATTAGAGTTTGTAATTTGGTATACCATTTAATCTTCAACCTTACGAAGATATTATTGTTCTCACCTATATGAAGGAAATGAAGGTTGAAAGAGATTAATCAATTGATTAATCAATCTACCCCAAATCACCCATCTGGATTCAGAGCCTGGCCCTCTAATGATGAGTGTTCTAACCCTAGCACCTTCATTTCCTCCCTTTCAACCTCTTCATTCCTACCTTCATCTTAACCCCTTTGCAATCCAAAGCCCAGCCATGTCTCATAAATGCCATCAGTGTGAATTCCAGTCAAATGATCAATGAGGGGGACTCATTGCGTGTGCATCACACTGCTTGTGATGTGAAACTAGAGCACATTAATTTGGATTGTTTAAAAAAATTAAGTATTCTGGTTCAATTTGGAGAAGAGAGAGGCATGTGTGATTCCCTAAACAGGCAGCCATAGAGTTGTATAATAAAAGTCAATATACTTCTCTAAAAGTTGCTCTCCCAGTTAGATAATTCTCATAATACAGTAGACTTAACAAGGTACGTGGCTTTTTAAGAAAGCCAAAGTATGAACATTCTGACATTGTAACACACTTCAATCACTGCAGTACCTAGGGTAGAGGAACCAACCCCCTTCAATTTTAGCTTCGTTTACAGTTGAGGAAACTGAGTCTCAGAGAAGAGAATGCTTTGCCCAAACTTAGATGGCAAGCATTTTGGCAAAAGTTGGCACCAAGTCGATTTCATCAATTCTCAGATCAGTTCTAGGTAGCTCTTGGTAGAAGTCAACGGCAGGTGGATTTGGCAGTCGATTGAGCCAGAAGTTTAACGAAAACCCTAGGCCCAAATAACCCAAGAGTTACTGTGATGATGGTGTACCCTTGCAAAGCCTGCCAGTGGATAAAACATTCTCCTACTCAGACTGCCCAGGAAATAAATAAGCATGTTCCCAGATGCTATGTCACTAGACCCTCAAACAAACCTACGATGTGGATGGAGCAGGTACTATTATCCCCATTTACATGCGGGGAAACTGGGAAATAACCTGCTCAAGGTTATTGGCTATGTCATTGGCACCAGTAGGCTTCAAAACCAGGTTGCCTGTCATCACACCAAGTGCTTTCCATTGTTTTGTGAGGCCTCTGGAAGCAGTCACTTGAAGGGCATGGACACTCCACCTCAGACGCTTGCAGGAATCTAGCAGCACCCCCTACTGAGGAGGGTGTGGTTCATTCACATAATCTGGCTTGGCTCCTAGAACACTTACTCCATTTATTTGTTCACTTCTGTGACCTCCGTAGGAGTAACTCAATCCCCAAACTAACACTGCTTGTGATGTGTGCATCTGGATGTGATGTTTAGCTTACTAATTCCACAAAGCTCTGGTAGCAAACCAGTGCATCCATTCTGCTGATTTTCTGCCTGTCCTTTTTGCTAGGCCAGCCTGTCTTCCGGAAAGTTCATGCTAGAGAACATCCGATCCCTTCTACTGTAATCACCATTGCAGGTACTCATTGCATCATGGTTCTTGAAAACCACAGTTTAGTTAGCTTGAAGTTAACTGCCTTCAAGTGTTCTTGAAGTCTTTAGACATGAAACAGTTTGGCCCCTGTCCCCTCTAGAACATTGCTAAAGGATACAGTGGCTTCTCTGCAGCTGGGAGTATGGTAGGTCATCAACAATAACACAAGCATATCCACACAGGACAGGATGCATAGTCAAGGGAGCAAATGGACCTGAAGAGAAGATTGACCCCATGGCCTCTCCCTCTCAAGTTTCAACATATTCCAGATTTCTCGCAAGTCTCGCTTCTCAAAATGGGTCTTTCATTCCAAGTATAATGAAGTTTCTTTAAAAGCAAGCTGTATTTCCTTCCAGAGCCTGCCTTTCTTGCCTCCAGGCAATGTGATGATAGCCACATACACACTGATGATAATACATCTGTGGGGGGTTCTCTAGAGGGAACATTGCCAAGGTGACCAGAGGACCACGCAGTCATCCCAAATCTACCGTAAGCATAGAGCCCAGGCATCATCTCCAAGTCTCTGGATGAGGACAGGGATATTCATTCCTCAATCATTGCCATCACTGGCTACTGTGGTAGAAACACTTCCTCCTGCCCCAGTAGGACTTTCCTATTCCTCACATCACACTTACCCACTCAATAATCATGATACCCAGACTTGACTGGTGGTTTTATCACAGGCTTGGTTTATGTCTTGTCAATACCGATTTTATGGGGTGCCTGAGTGGCTCAGTCAGTTGAGCATCCAACTTCGGCTCAAGTCATAATCTCACAGTTTGTGGACTTGAGCCCTAAATCAGGCTGTCTGCTGTCAGCACGGAGCCTACTTTGGATCCTCTGTCTCCCCCTCTCTCTGCCTCTCTCAGCTTCGCGCTCTCTCCATCTCTCTCTAAAAAATAAACTCTAAAAAAATACTGATTTTTACAGTGAGTATGAATTACACATTTGATCTTTAAATTGTGTTGGTTGGTTAAGCCTATGATGTTATGTGATTTACTATCAACTTCTCAATTAAATATGGTGAATTTTAAAAGTATACTTGTATATGTATGCAGAGACAGAGACAGAGAATGAATTCTCTGACAAGCCAAACTAAAACTCCAGTATGTTATCACTGTGCATAAGTAAGGAGGTGAAACTGACTTGGCCAGAGTAAAATGGACTGTGTTTGATCCAGCATTCAAAATGAAAAGGAAACAAAACAAAAACAAAAACCAACCAAGTGAAAAGGAAACAAATATAATAGACCATCCAAACAAATGATGTTAAACTGTTTCCCCCAACCAATAAAAGATATCTCAAGAGAGGATTTTTTTTTTTAAAGAGAGGACACTTTCTTTCTTTCTGTCTTTCTGTCTTTCTGTCTTTCTTTCTTTCTTTAATTTTGAGAGAGACAGAGACAGTATGAGCAGCATGAGTGTGTGGGGGGGGGGGGGAAGAGAGAGAGAGAGAGAATGAATGAATGAATCCCAAGCAGGCTCCCCACTGTCAGCACAGAGCCTGATACAGGGCTCGAACTCAGGAAACCGTGAGATCATGACCTGAGCCGAAACTGAGAGTTGGACGCTTAGCCGACTGAGCCATCCAGGTGTCTCCAAAGAGAGGACACTTTTTTTTTAATTTTTTAATGTTTATTTATTTTTGAGATAGAGAGAGAGACAGAGCATGAACAGGGGAGGGGCAGAGAGAGGGAGACACAGAATCTAAAACGGGCTCCAGGCTCTGAGCTGTCAGCACAGAGCCCAACGCGGGGCTCAAACTCACAGACCGTGAGATCATGACCTGAGCCGAAGTCGGACGCTTAACCGACTGAGCCACCCAGGCGCCCCAAGAGAGGACACTTTTTAAAAAAACAGACCAGTATTTGCCAGCATCAAAAATCTGTACCACAGATACTAATTTATCAGTATCGTTGCAGAGCAACACCAGGATTTATCTAGTTGCTTCCTTTCCATCACACACAATTCTCTCTTAAATGTTCATGACATTTATTAAGTGCAAATAGCCCTGACCTTTCCATGACATTATGCCTTTGTGCTTGGACATCTGTCTGCCTGGAATGCCCCCTTCTATACCACCTTCTAGCCAACCTTACCACCAACTTCACCTGGCAAGCTGCTCTGCAGGTTCCAAGGCCAATTTCAAATATTTCCTCTTTTCTGAAGGCTTCCCTGACTCCCTTAGACAGAGCAAGCTGCTTCCCCACCCTGATTTCTCAGCCTCACCTCGCTGCATTCTAAGCTCTCCCATCTCTATACCTCACTTCTCATGTGAACAACAAACAGGATCTTTATATGCATATACAGCAAATGTCAGGAACTAGTTACAGATATAATAGCACCAAACTAAGCATTTCATCCTGACAGAAGGATGGAAAGATGACTAAAAAGGGAATAAATAACCCTTTTTAATCACTGTAATTCAATTTCATTTACTACCATGTCCATTTGTTCAATGCCACGTTCCAAATAATTTCATTTTGTGGAATGTGGCATTAAACAATGTGACCACATCACCTTTCTTTTGTAATTTCTCCAATTTTCTACATAAAGTGCCTTGAGTCCCATTTAAAGCAACTTATCACTTATAGGTAAACTACGGAAAAGGAAGCCATAATAAATATTCTCTCTCCATGGTTTTGTAATTCAAATAATAATCCTGGCTGTTCTTCTGGAAAAATAATTTTTATTTGCTGTAAGTCTCTAAGACATCCATGTTCAGCCAAGGTTTTGAACAAAGACACTAAAAGAACCTACTGCTACGAAAACTACCAATAACATTATCCTGAGTTCAAGGATCAGAAAGCAAGGAATCAAAATACGGTTGACTTGAGCACTGGGTAGACTAGACATCACATATCTCAGCTGACCACTTCCTTGACTACGTACACAATTTCAAGGACAAATCTGGAGGACACCAGTTGGAACCCTTTGCCTTCTCTTGGGTCATAACTTCCCAAGCCTGCTATAAAAATCTCTACTACTTCTGCAGTTAAAATTAATCTCCTTGCCCCTCTCCTTTGTATCTCTTAACATTTAGCACTTTTTGGTCAGTCCAAAATCACTTATTTTTTAGTCTCCGTCTAATTTCCTTGAGGCCACGTAAGGATTGGGGATAGAAAAGCAGATTCTAAAATATTCTTTTAGGAAGACACTATTGAATACATACTAAAGCATTAATATGCTACATCCTGCTTTTGCCTTGGGTTGGTTTTGACACTTGGTATTTAAAATGCTAGCTAGCAGTATCCCTAGCCCATCTTCTCTGTGCCCTAGCAGTGAGCTGGCCTAGGAACTGGTTCTCTACAAAATTTGCTAGAGCATCAAATGGAACCACCACAGCAGGGCCCTCAGCAGAGGGAAAACTTGTCTTTGGAGGGAATGAGAGGTATGGACTCCTGCAGAAGCTGATGCCTAAATAAACACAAAAGGCAAGAAGACTGGGCTAGAAGTCCCTCCCTTTCTCGTGTTTCCTCAGTCAACAGATTCCTACCACAGGCAGTTTGCCTGGAAAGTTCTAGAAGCAAAGGCATCAGGGCAGAGGTCTTTCCATACCACCCATACGACTCCCTTGGAGATGAGGTACATTTGACTTGACTCAAGTAGCCTGTCTCGTTCCAGCATCCTGGGCCTGAAGGATAAGGAGGTAGGGTGATTATAGGAATGGTGTTTGCCATGTGCATGGCCTTTTTCAGTCTGAAATTTATCCTAATGACCTTCACATAGTGAGGAGCCAACTGTGAGCTTCCCCTCATTAGTGGACTCTCAAGTCCATTAACATTTTCTTAACACCCACTAGCCTCTCCTGGAGTGTAAGGAACCTGGTGGTTCTGGAAATAATCATGCTCACATGGTGAGTGGTATTAACTCGCAAAGGCTTCACCTTTGCCCCCCCCCCCCCCCCCCGTTTACTTTAAGATGAGCGTGGTCAAGGTCTTCCTAACAAATCTCAACTTTGCACCACAGAGCGGAAGCACTAGGACACAGGCATCGTTGTGAAACACGGAATGGATGGTTTGCTTCTTAACTTGCAACAGGGGCTCTGGCTAAGATCAGAATTTCCCTTCAACCAATTTTTTGGCGCTGGGGCATTTTCTGTTGCCTCTGGAGAGTGGAGAGGAGGAGGCCGGATCCCTCCATCCCTTGTGTCACTCCAGCACTTTTCATTACGGTTCCTTTGGTCACCTGCTAAAGGAATGTATAAAAACAGCCAGGTGAACCAGCATCACAGGGGACAGCTGGGTGATCCCTCAGCACAGACGGCGTGCAGGCAGAGTCTTTCCCAGTGATATGCCCATATGAGCTGCTTTCCTGATCTGCACTTTGGCTTGTGCTCAGGTTGTGGGTCATTTACAGTCACCTGCTGTTAACAGTGATGTGATGTGAAGTGATGACATGCCAGCACTTCTCCCCTCCGGCCTTATGATCTCACCCAAGGGACTTTTAGTAGGTCATTAGGGCTTCCTTCCTTCTCGGTTTTCTTGTAGCAGAACCCAGGGATTTCCAAAGAAAATTGAGCAAAGGGCTAACTTTCTTGCCCTTCCCTTTCACAGAGGAATGTGATGACAAGCAGCCGCTGACCAGCAAAGAGGAAGAGGAGAGGCGCATTGCAGAAATGGGGCGCCCCATTCTGGGAGAACACACCAAGCTGGAAGTGATCATTGAAGAATCCTACGAATTCAAGGTATGCTCACCGACGCTGCCCACGGGGGAGGCCAGGCCCATCTCGGGACCCAGACTGTCCAGACTGCCGTCAATGTCAGGAACTGGCTCGTTAACTGAGAATTTTTTCAGGGCAGAACTAGAATTAGAAAGGTAGGGAACCAAGAGGTCCTGCAAACTGAACAGTATCAGAACCAGGGGCCAGTGGGTGGCATCTGTCACTGCCCAGGGTCAGAGGTGCCCCAAAGGGAGGACTTTGTCTGAGGGAGAGCAAGGAAGAAGCAAAGGTGGATTCCAAGAGATTGTGATGTGTGGAGGAAACCAAGCTCTATTTGAAGAAGCCAGTGAATCCATTAGAAGCAAACCGCTCACACTGCAGACAGTTAGGAGGCTTTTGTTCTGGAGGGGGAATGGGAAGCTCTCCCTATAAAACATCCACCCCATTGACAAGTTCTCATTTATAATTAGTCCTCCTCTTCAGATCCTAGGACATTTTAGCACAGTCAACATACTAAAGGTATATAGTGCCTGTGAGCAGAGAGTTCACAACTGAGCAGATGAAATTGGATTCCTGGTCCTCTGGATGATGAAAAGTCATTTTTCAGAAGTTAAGCAGATGGGCCTTAGGGTGAGCTTAGAATTTTGAGGCGAAACTTGCCGTCCATTTTAGCTGCTCCCTCTGTCCCTACTCTACCTCCCACCCGTCTCGTTCACACAGCCCTGACAGCTAAGACCCCAGGAGAGCCACACACTAATTCTGGAGCGGGACATGAAAAGGAACCTCGTTCTCTGGTTTTCCAGAACTACAAACCCATGGTGCAGCTGCATCTTCCCCAATTATTTTTCAAAAGCAGACTCTGCTCCTATTTGGAAAACCAGAATGAGGATCCCAACAGGGACAATCAGGCCAGGACCTTAGAAGCCTCAGTATTTTATCTCGATGTTTCATAGTAGCGGCCTCTTTTCCTTTACCTGGATCCATTAATTATTTTTTAAAATTAGTTCACAAACGGAGGTGCCTGAGAGGAGACAGGTAGAAGGGAAAATGTCTTTTTGCAATTGAAGTGAATTTTTTTAAAAAATAAAAAATGCAATTAAACGTTCCCCTTCAGGCTGCTGCAAATCTCCGTTTCTTTCACTCATTCCCATCCAAAGGAACAGGGGTAAACACTGGGACCGGTGCTTTCTGGGCAGACCCCAAGTATCGGAGCTCACCTGTTGTTTGATCTAGAACCTGCGGACTGACACACACATACACAGGTTCCCTGTGATCCCAGGGGTGCAGATACCTCAGACTGTCCATTTCCGCGGACCAGTCTGTCCAGATGTAGCCAACCTCACTCTTCCTCATGCCCCCTCTTTTCACCTGGAATCAGAGCGCCTGGTGCCACCTGCTATAACGGAGATTCTACTACTTGGCATTTCTGGGCAAGTTTGCCCTCCATCCCTCCAGGGCTCTCATGGGGAATAATTGTATGGGACAGCCTGCCTTTTGGGACAGGCTTTATGGGACAGCCTGTCTCTCCTTTATGGGACAGCCAGCCTTCCCCTTCCACGCACCCAAGACTAGGAAGAGCAGTCACAGAAACTTTCTGCAGGAAGCATCGGACTGGGTGTGGCAGGGCACGGTCTTCCAGGTGGCAAAGTGTTCTTAGGTCCAAAGCTCTCTCTCGTAACGACTCCAATGACCTGGACGTTTGAAAGCTCCCCAGTCTCTTTACAGAAGTCCACTTGTTACCTTTCTAGAATAGCTTCCATAGGCTATTTCCTCCCGTCTCCTCAAAGTTCACCAGTAGTTACTATTAAAAGGAAAGGGAGGTTGAGGGCATGTTCCTGAAGTGCCCTCGAATATCAATAGGATGTTATTCTTCTAAGAAATTTATTTTTCTAGGTCCATAGCTGTTTTTAAAGAACCTATTCAGAGCTCTTAGAACTATATGAGAGACTCGAATCTGGGTGGCACCTCACAATGTCCCACTCTGCGTTTGCCTGCTGGGTTCCTGTTTATTATTTTGTGACTAAGGGTTTGGCTTCCTGACACCCACTGCTGATGGTGAGGCTATGACAATAGCCTACAGGTCCAGTGCAGTGAGAGTTCAAATTCATCTTACTTAGTGTCCCCTCTTCCCGTGGATCACGGGAGGACACGTATGCAAATTAAGCCCTCAGAAGAACCAGGCTGTCCCATAGTCCCCCAGAGTCAACGTGAACCAAAGTTTACAATCTACCCTGGGTTTTTCATACACATAAATTTTAACTTTCATTTATTTTAAAACTTTGTTCTTTAGAGATGTTACTTGAGGCAACTCTGTGTGTTTAACTATTACAGCAGTTTATCTCTTTAACTGTTTATCTCCCAGGTGATGGGATTCTCTGCCTTGGCATCAGAACAGAGGGCTCCTTTGGCGAGACCTTCCCCAAGTTTCCATTACAGTTAGGAAAAATCAAAGTCATTTCTTGTCATATCCTGCACAGAAATGTGAGTTGGCACCAGCCAAGACACTCAGTGTGCTTGATAAAATGGGGCTGAGTCCAGAGAGAAAAGACATGCCTGTCCTGTGCCTGAAGATACTGTGGCCAAGAGCAGTGACGGTTACAGCGGTTATCAGGGGTGCTAGCAGTTCTAGACACAAGGCTAGGGCGGAAAGGTCACCACCCTAAGGAAAACATCTAGCAAGGAACGATGTTGAAAATACAGAGTGGGCCAGTTGGAGGTGGGCCCTTTCATGCTTATTATCATCTCCATGTTCGGATGACTCTCGTTGAACTAACACACTTGACGTTCCAACTGAGCTTTGGCCTTCTGTACAGGCTGCTCAGATCACATTTTCTTCACTCCCAGTTGGCTGAGAACTTGCTCGCTCTCTCTCTCCCAAGCTATAGTCAGTTGACGTGCATTGCATTAAACGTGTATAGATGTTGACCTGAGACAAATAATATGTGTTTTCTGCCTCTTTGCAATTAGTGGGGATTCGAGGATGCTCTGACAGTAAGTGTGGATATGTGTGGTAGACTAGTCCACGCGATAGTCTCTCTGGGCAGGGTACCCTCATGTCCTGGGAGTGACCCTTCTCCCTGTAGTCGCTATGATTGGTGGTAGTGCTTTGGGTGTATCTGCCTGCTTGGTTCTCCTGTGAATGTTTGGCTGTTGTTGTTGTTACCTTAACTGACATTTAGAAAGTTAGAGGGTGCTCACTGTAGAAAGCCAAGTGCTTAAAAAGAAGTCTAAGAGAGAAAAAGAAGTCTAAAGAGAAAAGTAACAGGGAGGGAAATCTAGTGCAACATCAATTGCAATGTGCCCTAAACCATATGAATTAAACTTCTCTTGTCCACCTTTTCTTGTTTGCAACAGAAGTAGCATTAGAGTGGCTTCTCTAACAGCCGCCAGGCTGACAAAATCAGTAGCCACAGAAAAATCCATTTATTGATGATCCTGCAGCAGAATTCTTGGGGCTCTGCTCTCTGGCTGCATTTCATTGATAAACCAAAGCACAATAATAACAGTTTTTAGTTCCATAATCTATCTGCCAATTCCAGCTATTCAGAAACGTGTAATGCTGAGCAGGCCATATACTAATTCAGTTATAGACAGGATGCCACAGTTGAAGCCAGGAAAGAAGCAAGTTCATGAAGCATTCAAGGGGAAGGGATGGGCTTCTGCAATGTCTGCTCTTCTAAACACTGAGGCCATTCTTCACTGGCCATTAGGCAGTGAAAGAGGCTCGAATTTTCTATGAAGCAATTTCTATTTCCGAATGGATCCAGCCAAGGGCTATGCTCGTTTGCATAATCCATAACAGTGTTTGATGTCAATACTGTTGTTCTGAGCCTAACATCCCCTACCCTTCGTAGAACCTGGGGTTTCAAAATCACCAAGGTCTTAGATTTCCCAAGGCTTTAACCAACCCAACAGTTATCTTATTCTTTCCAACCCTTCTAGAGTACCGTGGACAAACTTATTAAGAAGACAAACTTAGCCCTTGTGGTTGGGACAAACAGCTGGAGAGAGCAGTTTATCGAAGCCATCACTGTCAGCGCTGGTGAGTACCTTTCTCTGCATGCTGTAAATGACAACAGCCCACACTGAGCTTGCTTTTCCTACTGGGACCACTTGGTCTATGTCAAAGCACCAACGACCTTCCAGGGTAAAATTAAAAGAGGAATAAATGTTTTGGTAGCATACCTGCACATTTCAGAGACTGCCTTGGACTTTCTAGATGAAGCACATGTCTTCAAACATGGCATTCTTCTCCATCTACACTGTGTCTTTCTTTCTGGAAATAGACAAGATAAACGTAAAGGCGTTTAAGGCTTTTGTGTCTCTAATTCACAGACAGCCAATCACGAGTCTTTGTCCGGAAATTTCCCTGAAGCAGGAGAAGTGGCCAAATGAAGGTCACTAAGGAAGGAGCAAAATGCTAGGTGGGAGAAGGTGACATTAAGACACTTTATCACTACCATCTGTATCATTTTACACTCTCTTTAACCGTGTCTAACAGATCAGCGTTTGCACTGGCTCTAGAAGTGCAAAGGAAAATCCTACCAAAACGAAGTTGTTTTCAAACTCAAGGAGTCAGAGACCCGAGGGAATTAAATATAGAAAGAAACGTCTTTTTCTTGGCTTCTCAAACCTTGTCCACTGTCTGTATGATTGTATAAAGACAGAGGAAAGCCCCTCTCAAAGATGGATGAAAGCAACACCATTGTGGGATTTCCCCCCTTAATCCTTCCGTTCCATCTTGACTGGTTCTTTCTCTTTAGCACTCCCCACAGGTCCATCTTCTACTGTTGCAGCTATTGAACAAGACTAGAATGTTCTAAATAGTGATTCCCACTGAAAAGTATGGAACCACCATCACTGGCCGTTAGGTCGTGACTGCTAACACAACCCCCTCTTTCCAATCTGCCGTAGAATAATCTGACAGATGCTCCGAAGTGGGAACAGAGGGTGGTAGGATTTTTGTGCCTCTTTGTTATTAATGCTGTTTATAATCACACTTTGGTTTCTTGCAATTGAGTAAATAAAGGAAACTTATGAACCTTAAATAATGGGAAATTGCTTGGAGAGTAGATTTGGAATTTATATGCAAATTCTCCTCGGGGGAGGGGAAAACTCCCTGTGTTAGCCCCTTGGGGCTGCCTTTACCAAGTACCAGAGACTGGGTGTCTTACAAACAAGCTCACAGTTTAAGAGGCTGAGAAGTCCAAGATCAAGGCACTGGCAGATTTGGTGTCTGGTAAGACCTTGCTTCCTGGCTCACAGACAGGAACTTCTGTCTTCTGACTTGTCCTCACATTGAGGAACAGGCAAGAGAGCTCTCTGGGATCTTTTTTATTTTTTATTGTTTTTTAAGTTTACTTATTTATTTTGAGAGAGAGAGAGAGAGGGAGAGAGAGAGAGATCAAGCAAGGGAGGGGCAGAGAGAGGAAGAGAGAGAGAAGCCCAAGCAGCCTCTGCACCATCAGCACAGAGCCCGTTGCAGGGTTCAAACTCATGAACCATGAGATCTTGACCTGAGCCAAAATCAGGAGTCAGACGCTTAACCGACTGAGCCACCCAGGCACCCCTGGGGTCCTTTTTATAAGGGCTTTATCCTCATGGCCTAATCACTTCCGAAAGGCGCCACCTCCTAATACCATCATATTGGGGATTAGGTTTCGACATATGAATTTGGGGGTGGGGGGCACAAACAGTCTACAGTACTCACTCACTATGTCTTATGTTTTTCTTTAAACCAAACATTAGTATCTGAGGCATGAGCTATATACTCCCTCTTCACAGAGTCAAAAACTAAAAGGACAAAAATGCTTGAATAAGAAATTGCTGATGAGACCAGTTGAAAACATTAAAAATAATGAAATTATTTTATGGGCTTTGTTACAGCAGAATCGAAACGTTAAAAACATTAAAAGTAGCATAAACTTTAATGAACCATTCCCAGTGGTTCACAGGTCTCCTTTGGCTGCAGACGTATGAGCATTTATATAATGGTCACAAGCTGGACATCATTAATTCATTTTTCTACATGTCCATCGTTGTTCTTGGTGGGAGAGATAGGACAGCACAGGAAACAGACAAATACCCCAGCCCAAGTGGAGCTTATATTCTACCCAAGGAGGCAGCAAATAAGGCAAACAAAATCAAGTGTGTGTATGACGATGAGCTTATCATGGAGAGCAACAAAGCTGTGGAGAGAGATGAGAAATATACGTGAGGCTGCACTCGACTGTGGCCAAGAAGACACCACCAATAGACACATTAGCCATGCATTTTCTTTTCGAGCAGTGAAGTGGGTTTGTGTTCGTTTATTCACACATTTTTGTAATTCACAGGGACCAGCACACACATTTAATGGCCAGTCCCTCACAGTGGCAAAAGGGCAGCTTAGAATGGTGAGAGAGATTTTGCCACACACAAGACCAAAGTTGTGATCCTGGTCAGAATAGGTATACAGCGACCCAACTATAAAGACGCTAATGCTTCCTTACTTTCAAGGGGCATATTTGGTTTGCAAACACTTTCATTTATAATGTTGAATTAAATCCTCTCAAAATCGTATGTGAGAGGTATTACAATTACCCTGATCTTCTAGAATCTGAGCCTTGGTGAGGCAATATGTCTTTGGAACAATGCTCAGAACCCCAGTCTTCCAAATGCTAGTCCAGTGGGCTCTCTACTACCCTTAAGAAAGAGAAGTTTCAAAATGAGTCAAATTGCTCCCTCCGCACCTCTGTCTGTTTGAGGGACTCTGGTTTTGTCCCCTCTCTTGGTGCCATGGTTTCAGCACTCTCATGATGGGACTGACTCCTGCCCAGATCCTTTGAACTGTTGTTACTGAATGAAATACAAAACCTCTCGAGTGTTCTTGTCATGCAGCATGTTGTGTTTTATGTTACTAAATGACTGCTTGGGAATAACACAAAATTGCTCAGACATTTGCAGGCCGCTGGGTAAATTGACCTTATTTACAATTTTGAGACAAAATATCAGAAAAGCAAACCCATATTTTTTAAGCACTAAATTATTAGAAGGGCAGTTAGAAAGCTCAATATTTGTCATTATGATTAAATTTAAGTGTCTAAAGAATGTTAATGTTCTTCGGTTGTTAAATGGACAATAAAATTCGTAAAGCGGTATTGAAAACAGACTTTCATTGGATTTTAAGATTTCATTGCAAAAGAGTTGAGAATCAGAACCGTTTGCCTTATTAAAATATTAAATTGCTGTTAAACGGCTCTACTGAGACGCTTTTTCCTATGCAATTTTCTGTGCAAAATTGAGTCTATCTATCTTGCCAAACAAATAATAATTTTGGAAATAGGATTTTACTTCTGTTTCTCACTGATTATGTTTAAATTAGTTTCGAGGTAACCCCCCGGCAGTCTTTTTGTTCCCCTGCTTTTCCTTAACTTCAGTTCCTGGGCTCAGTACCTGGGCTTCCCATAACCTTACTGTTTCTGGGAGCCAAGTTCTTAGAGTCTGACATTTGAAGAGTTCAAGGATTCATAAGACTCCAGAGATGAGGTAGGGACTAGACAGTCACGTCCCCGTGGTGGTCCTTCTGTCGCCTCCTGGGTGGGATACCAGGAGCAGTAGCATGAAGCAGTTAAGCGACTGTCGGGTGCTTCTAAGACGTGTCAGCAGACAGATGCTCTTCGACGAGAGGCTAGCACTCACTGCATGTCCAGTATGAACTGTCCCCATGTCCTCCTTCTTCCCAGTGTCTCCATCCAGGCAGAATGGAGGGCCGACCTTAAGAAAATGTGTACCAGCTGGGATATAGAGGAGAAACGGTTAGGTCAAGGAAGATAGCAGACTGCATCTGGGTGAAGAGAACCAGATGCCAGTGCCCCAACTCCACAACCACCATGTTGTTGTTCTTCGCAACAGTCCTGGGCCATGGTGAGGTGAAGGAGAGTAGTTGCAAGCCTGGCTTTGGAGTCAGATGTGGATCTGTGTCCCAGATCTCCAGAAATTCTCTGGGTGATTCTGGACAGATTACCTCCCCTCTAAATCTCTGTTCCCTCAAACGTAAAGCAGAGATAACTAGTCCTCACCTATGGAGTTGCTATAAGGATTAGTCAAGGCAATTCATCTTTTCATGAGGGCTGTTTCTACACTTAGATACCAGAGTCGGTTGTTTGGGAGACAAATCTTGTTGAAGAGTCTCCAACATAACCAAATTTTGTGTGAATACAGTCGATTCAGTTTAATTGCTAAAATGGCGAAGTGACTAAAAACCACTGTCCCTTTTGTAGTGAGTATCAGGCACACCACTGAATAGGTAAAAAACTGAGATTCAGAAAAGCAACAGAACTTGCTCAAGAAGCAAGGCTGGTAAATGGCAGCGCCAGGGTACAGGTCAGCCCAGGATTCTCTCCAGTGTGAAGGGTTCACTCACTCGCTGTATCTGGGGACTGAGTCTGTGCCCGTGCACACACACATGGATACACGTATGGAACACAGATCTGGTAGGGGATATCTGATATGCACAGACATGCACGTGTGTGCACATGCATGAACACACAGGGACGCACAGACGTGTGCACACAGATACGCACAACGCGTACAGACACGCACGTGTATCTTACACAGCATGTATCTTTCGTCATTTGGATAATTGAGCCACAGCTTAAAATATGAAGGGTTTTTTCCCTTTAATATTTGTTAAGTCTCCCTAAGCCTAGTTTATAGGCCCATAGGGAGGATACACCAGCCAGTTCCCCACACAACAAGAAGTATGTTTGCCTACATGCATCCACAGACTTCTCCTGCCTCGTAACTTGTGACCTTCTTTAAAGAAAGTCAACACGCTGCCCTCTCTCTTATCTGGTAATTTTGGGGATCCGGCACTAGGGATTTTTCCGGAATTATTTTACTACTTTTGACATAGAGTTTGCATATCCGACATAGTATCTGCTGGCATCCTCATAACAAAGGAACACTCCAAGGCGGCAAACGAAAAAAAAAAATCCTTCTTGTGGTCTTGGTTCTGTATCTTACCAGCTGCAAAACCTTGACGAAGTATTTAACCTTTCTGAATTTTAGTTTCAGCAGCAATGGAATGAGAGGGTTGGACTAGGCAAGTTCTAAGAAAGACCCCATCCAGTATTGAAATTTGGGAGTTCTGTCAGCAGACGGCATAGTGTTAGAGTACCCCTGACAGCATTGTGTTTCACGGCCCACCTGATTTTGGCAATGGAAACCTCTGTTCTTCCCACCCACCCGGCTTGCTTAAGTTAGCTCTTCTGCACAGTAACAGTATACAGTCCACACCCATTCTCCCAAAAGGAAAGGGACGGGAAGATAGTCTTTAAAGTGTAGCCTCAAAGAATCTAAGTGAGATGATGCTTTGAAAGTGCTGAATTTTCTTCCTGCTCCTTAATGGGAAATCAGAAATGTCTGTGAAATCTGTAGGACAGACATTCAAAACTCGGCCAGGCTGGTGGATGCGGCTGGCCTGTCCACACTCACTCCACTTCACAGTAGACTACAACCAGAGACCCGACTTCAGCTACAGAAGGAGGGCATGCTCTCCCAATGACTACCAAGCCAGTGTGGAAACTAGTTCGGGTTTGGGGGACGCTTCGTCATCAACTCATCATCCATGCATGCTATGTGGAGAAATAAGTGTTCTCAATTAAATTGAATTATTTCATAGCAACAACTGTCAACTCTGGTGCCCCAGACAGTAATTCACTTGAAAATACTGTCAACTTGACGACAGACCCACTCCATAGGCCTAAATGAAAATAATAAAAATGGTGCCTCAAGTGGGCATGGGATTGCCATGCAATCTGGTCTAAGCAGGAATCATGCTAGCATCTCCTATTACTGAACACGGTTAAGGAAGAGGCACTCTCATTACTTAATGTGTTAACCCTGGGTCATTTGAAAATCCCATTTAAGCAGTTTAAAAAAATGCTGCTGGGTCAAGTTTGGCACAACCTCAGCATAACTATAAGACAATCAGAAGGAAGGAAGGAAGGAAGGAAGGAAGGAAGGAAGGAAGGAAGGAAGGAAGGAAGGAAGGAAGGAAGGAAGGGCTGGCAAAGTAGAGGGAGAAGGTACTAGAGACTGGGAGTTTCCATTTTGCCCTGTTTCTTGTGTGACTATACAGATTCTTAATTATCCTTTACCTACAAATGATAAGCTGACTTTTTCATTTAATGAACAAGGGTGTGCTGGTTTCATGAGAAATAGGCACAACAGCCTATACCTCTGAATGAAATTGTGGCTCACATCTGCTTAAACAATATTACTATTTATTGGTTGTCTTCTACATGGCCGATGCCCTCTATTATTTCTAATCCTCACAGCTATACCCTGAGGTAAGTATTTGTTTTTCATGAGCTTACAGTCCTGAGGTTGCTTCTATAACGTGTTTTGTTAGGGTCACACAACTAGCAAGTGGCCAGCTAGAATAGGAAGCCCCATTGTTTTGAGTTCAAAGTTGATAAGCTTTCAGTGAAACCCTGGGTGTCCCTCCCACGATTTAAAAAAAAATTTTAAGGTTTATTTATTTGAGAGAGAGAGAGAGAGAGAGAGAGAGAGAGAAGGAGGGGCAGAGAGAGAATGGAAGAGAAAGAATCCGAAGCAGGCTCCACACTATCAGCACAGAGCCTGATGCAGGGCTCGATCTCCCCAACTGTGAGCTGAAATCAAGAGTTGGATGCTTAACTGGCTGAGCCACCTAGGTGCCCTGTCCCTCCTACAGTTTTCATTCAGGTCTTAAGTGGCTAGATTTCAAATGAGTTAATGCAAGAGAAAGGGACAAAGTTGACGAGTCCTTTACTCTTGGTTACACACAGCGAGTGAAGTGAAGTGTTTAGAAATGAGTCTGCAAGCACTGGACAGAGGCACAGAAGGACCAGAAAGAATACCAGGTGCGGAAATGGACAGGTTCAGTCACTGCAAGGCTAATCCCATCATGAGGAACCCAGAAGGGCTTCCACATTCTTTTTGTGATCTTGGAATTGTATTTATATCTCCTGCTAGAAATCATGTCAGGTCTTCAGAAACAAAACAGAATCAATGCCCATTCTTTTTTTCGAGCTCCTGCTGTTTCCTGGTGGTATGATCAGCAATTCAGGCAGGGTTTTCATGCTCTGCACCACCAGCATGCTTGAACTAATAGGAAGAACGATTATTTTAAACTCTAACAGGAGATGTGAACAACACTGTTACCCTCCAACTTGGTTCTCGTTCCTTCTTCTAGTATACAGCTAAAATATTCACGTGCGTTGCGATAGTGCACGTAACATGGGTGACAGCATTTCATGTAAAAATCGTCCACTGGAATCTCTGGCTTATCTAAAGACTTGACTTCAAATGATCAAAGAGCCGCCGACTAGTTGGACGGCTCTAGACAAATCTTCTAACGTCACTTGTGAAATTAGGGGATTGGAATAGGTTACGTCAGTTTCTGGAACATGGAAATATGAAAGGGTCCCCTGATGGACCCTTCATTTTCAGCAATAAATGTCAACTTGCTTTCCCTGGTCCTACTACTTGAAACTTAAAGCTCTGACTTTAATCAAGTGGAGTATCTGCCTTACAGTACACGTTTGATAAATTGGGTAATTGCACCAACGTGGCTGAAGCTCATTTGAGACATCTAATGTTTAAGACACACCATCTGATGGTTACATTAACTAAATTCAGTAGCTGCTCTTCCTTGCTTTGAATTAGATATTAAGAAATAAAGCCTTTACCTTTTTATTAGAGTCCTTTTCAAAACTGCCCTCCCTGAATTATAATTTAGTTATAATTTTAATCTTTAAAGTATAATATTTGAAAAGTATTGTTTTATCTTTCCTTAGAATAATTCTTCATGATGTCACTCACTATAAAGCATGATAAATTCCTACTTTTTTTTTTTTTTTTTTGGGACAGAGAGAGACAGAGCATGAACGGGGGAGGGGCAGAGAGAGAGGGAGACACAGAATCGGAAACAGGCTCCAGGCTCTGAGCCATCAGCCCAGAGCCTGACGCGGGGCTCGAACTCACAGACCGCGAGATCGTGACCTGGCTGAAGTCGGATGCTTAACCAACTGCGCCACCCAGGCGCCCCGATAAATTCCTACTTTAAAGACATTTTATTTTCCCAGCAAATTAACTTTTATCACTTCTGCAGTTAGAAAATCATAACTGTATAATTCGATGTCTCCTTATTCGCTCTAGCTGTCAGAAAGCCCACTTGATGTTTTTTCCCCAACTGGTCAAAATTCACTCAATTCACGTGTCTGAAAGCCTCCTTTATTTATGCTTTCTTTGGATATTTGTGTCCCATTTTATCTTAAAGTATGTTATTCTCTGTTAGTAGGTACAGATCCGCTCAGATCCTCTTAGAAGTAGTAAGAATCTAAATTAAAATCCTTTTTAGTTTTAAATAACAGCAGATCTGTCCTGTTGACCATTATTTCTCTAGCACTTAGGACAATGTTAAGCGATGATAACTATTTGTGGAAAAAGAATGAATGAATTTATGTGTGAGTCCATGTTTTTCAATCCACATGTAACTGGATTAAAAGCCTGTTTTCACTACATCATACAGTTATGTCTGATCTACAAGAAAATCTATATAAATACGTACAGACTCTCATATAGACAGATGCCATGTTTCAAAAACTTTCAGGCATACATAATTCTATATAATAAATACAAATACATAGAACATGCAGCTACTCATATGCATGTGTTTGTACACATATTTTTTGTATGTTGCAAATTGAACGTACAAATCTATATTTAAAGTGGCTTTTTTCTGTCAGTTTTCTTAGTGGAATTTTACCGGTATTTAGCTGATAATCCTGATCCTAACTAAGAAAGAGGGAAGGCACAGGGCATGAGGAAGAAAGGGTTACAGAAATTTCCAGAGAGAAAACTATTTGGGGCCCTATTCGCAGGTTAGGCAAAGCAAATCTAGAATATCTATCATCTTAAAAATGTCAGTAGTGACAGGATAAAATGTTGAACCAGGTAGCTTTGACCCTGTTTTAGAACAGCGCAGGCCAGCTACACAGGGGCGGGAGTATGAGAGGGTGGGAGAAATAAGCAGTTATCTTCTGTCCCTTGGATATGCGTTAGCTGATATTTCTGGAAAGAATATTGGTTTGTTGAGCTGTTTTTCTCTTAAATTGCTTATTACAAAATCTTCAGGAAAACACAGTGCTGAAGGGTTCCAGAATGATTCAGCGGCTCTTATTTGTAAGCCTGAAGTCACGTCTCTGATGCAGCTTTTGTCTGGAGAGGCAGCAGCTCAGCTCTGCAAACAATGCTCCATCACTGGATCCAGTAGCTCTTTTGTTGGCGTTGGCTGCTGAGATGTGAATACAGTTCTTCTAGCGGTTGCTTACAAATCAATGCATGAGGCATGGGGGGCATTTCATCCCTAGGCGAGAGCCTTCGTACACTGTTTTCAGTGGGGGAGACATTTCGGCATAATCCAAAGAGGTGGAAGGAGGAGAAAACATGGCCACGGCCACCACATACACACACCCCAAAGGCAGAGGGGAGCCTCATAAAAGTGACTTGCAGCATTATCTCTTGCTGTTCAGTCTGCTTTCTTGGTAAAGACCGTGTCATTCTGGTTCTTGCAACCAAAGCCACTTACCTGAAGCAACAGGCTTGGACACACCCCCCCCCCCACCCCATTTCAGCTCTCCTGCCTTGCCGTTGTCTCAACACGTCTGGTTTGGTGTTATGTCTTCTGTCCTATTAAGCACATCTTAGAACAGAATCCGCCCAGAGCTAAAAAAGAGCTTACTGAGCAGCTATTCCAACCTCCCCTTATTTTGATAAACAAGAAACTGAGACCAGAGAGGGAAAGTGTCTCATCCAAGGTCACACAGAGCCTGTTTTAGAATTGTTGGCCCTCGCCAAACTTTATTGTATTGCTCTCATTTTTTCTTTTAGAGTTGGTATTTGTAGAACCAGCACCTTAGCACTTATTCCATCCATGCCTGGCCCCTGATCTTCCCCAAGGACCTCTGAGTCTCTTGATGATGTGATACTTTAGGGTTAGACAAAGCAAAGACCAAAACTTTCCTGAGTCAACAACTCTGCAGCACTGAATGAGTGAACCATCTCACCAATGGTGGACAGTTTCCTGTTCACACAAGCCGCACAGCAACCCTGTGCAGTATGTATCCATGAACCCATTTATGAGATGGAGGAACAGAAGTTAGGATTCAGACCCCAACCTATAGGTTCTGATTCTAGACTCAATCCTCCTTCCATCTTGTCACACTTGTGACTCCAGAGTTTAATGCCTGTAGGCCATAGGCTTAGTCCTTTTCTTCACACTATGCTCTTGCCTCAGGGCCTTTGCACAAGCTGCTTCCCCACACACACAAGAAAGGCTTTCCCTCTGTTTGGATGTTCTCACCATTAAGGTATCAGCTTCCAGGTCACCTCTTCAGAGGAGCGTCTCAACTACCCAGTCACTAGTGTGAGAATAAGCCCACTGACCCAATCAAAGGAGGGACACGGAGACTTGGAGCACACTAAAGTGAGGCTTCAATCAACGTTCTTGCAAGAGCAGGTATATGATGGACAGGCACACTCAGGGTAGTTACAGCAGACAATTTATCCCCCAGCATATAAGTCCCTCCCCTGATTCCTCATTGGCTGAGTTCTACAGAGGTTACAGCCTTACCTGGACGTCACCTCTGCCCATGTAAAGCAACAAGTAGTCTGATTGGAACAAATGTACATTTCCTGAGGTGACTCAGAGATTTACAGTCCTTCCTTTGTTCTTCGGTGCATGCTCATTGCAAAGCCTGCGAAAATAAGCCCAAGAGATAGAGAGGGGGGAAAAGACCAAAAAGTGAAGTGTCCAAGGGTCTGGGACTCCATTGTGGTGGGAGCGGAGTTCATACATATTTTCATTAGGTTGGAAACCTATTGTTAACTAGACAGCACAGCTTTTATTTGATATTTCTGAAAATGAATCACCTCCCTTACTTCTCACACGAATACACTACTTGACTTCACTGTAGCCCATATCAGTATCTGAAATCATGAGGTTTGTTCATTTGTTTTACTTGATTGCTATCTATCTCTCCCAGTCAGAATGGAAGTTCTGTGGGGTTTTATTCGTGTATATTTCCAATGCCTAGAACTCTCCCTGACACGTAAGTTATTACTAAATATTCA
Organism: Leopardus geoffroyi; assembly: GCF_018350155.1. Classification (NCBI taxonomy): domain Eukaryota; kingdom Metazoa; phylum Chordata; class Mammalia; order Carnivora; family Felidae; genus Leopardus; species Leopardus geoffroyi. Next base: position 107,663,351 of record NC_059336.1, read on the forward strand.
CCAAAAAAAAAAAAAAATGAATGGTACAAATAAAGTCACTCTTTCAACCACTCCATTCCCTTTAAAGATTGACTACAGATACTGGTCCAGGTTAGGGGTTCGGCCTAGAGTTGCGTACAAAACAGCAACGTAAAATATTCTTAGAGTTCCGACCCATAAACTTAATCGCATTTGTTCTGTGCTTTAACCAGATAAGAAAAACAGGCCATAGACTTATAGATAAGGAGAGGGAAAGAGATCTTTTTAAGATGGTTCATATGGAAGAAAACCATCACCACAGCTCCATCAGGGCTATTGTTTATGGAAAATTAAAAAGCTCCTGGCAGACAAACTTGATTGTCAACATCCACTGTAACCAGCCTACCCTTTATGGAAAGTGCACACAAGCAGTGGGAATGGAGGTACCCCATCTGGATGAGCTAATCCTCCCGTCCAAAACTGATTTTACTACATAGAAGCATACAGCTTCTTTTAAAAACTTCATTTATCTTGTCATCAGAACTAATGATGGGGTTTTGGAATGGTAGGGGTTCAGAGCTGACAGCCAGGAAAGAATTCTTGAGACTTCTTTAGCATAAAAAGGTGATTTTATTAAAGTATGGGGACAGACCCATGGTCATAAAGAGCTGAACTGGGGTTGTGAAGAGTGACCGGTTATATACTATGGAGTTGGGGGAGATAACGTCAAGAGGTAGTTTCCAAAAGGATTTTCATATGCCGAAGCAGATTCACAGGATGTGGGAGGCCTAGGCATTGTCAAGCTAAGGTTGTTTGTCCCTCTAGCAAAGCATTAAGACAGTAGAGAGTTACTGGGGAAATGTTATTCTCTTTATTTGCCTCAAGTATTTGTCAATGGGCTGCAGCTTATAAGGAAATTTAATTTTACCTGCAATTTCCTTCTTGCCTCTGTTCCCCATATCATTATGGAGGGGTGATTTTGGGGGCTCCTGGAAACTGAGTCTACAGGTTTCTGGAGATTAGGTTATTGATAAGATTGCCTTTTGCTTATAATTTACTAAGGTATTTGTAAACTGATGGAGACTGATGTCTTGCATGATTGTGATCTTTAACCATTTGTTTTCCCCTTTCCTTTGTTCTTGGACAGCCCCTGGGGAGGGGGGCGTGCTAGCTTGGGCTTTGCCCTCAAGTTGCCTTATGCTCTCTCATCACTAAGGAGTAAATTAGTAATAGCTATCCTCAATTTCCAGGAGCGGAAACTGAAGCACATGGAGAATCTGTGCCCGAGAACATGTAAATCACTTCATGAAGTCCCTTAGTTGTCAGCGGCAGGCCTATTTACTGGGGCCTCGCTGAAAATCACAACAGAGAGAAGGAAACACGGGCAAGCAGATGAGGGGTGCTAAGTAATTGCAATCATTTTGTATTGTGTGAACCAAAGCCATGATTCTAATTTTAGATACTAAGTGTACATCGCCACTTTGCCAGCAAATCAACTCACAAACCTCGAGATCAGAACAGAATCTCATTGGGGCACCTGGGTGGCTCCGTCGGTTAAGCGTCCGACTTTGGCTCAGGTCATGATCTCACGGTTAGTGAGTTTGAGCCCCCCGTCAGGCTCTGTACTGACAACTCAGAGCCTGGAGCCTGCTTCGGATTCTGTCTCCCTGTCTCTCTGCCCCTTTCCCACTCGTGCTCTCTGTGTCTCAAAAATAAATAAACATTAAAAAATTAAAAAACAAACAAACAGAACAAAGTTTCATCGAGTGATCTTGAGACCAGGAAGGCAGGCAGGGGGCAGGGGGTGCTGGGGGTAGGGGTGGGCAAGAGCTCCTGAAGAGCTGGATTCCTTCTGTTTGCTATGCAGAGAGATAGATGTTTGCCACCAGAATGAAAAGGTTCCCACTTCTCAACAGGGCCAACAATATAAACCACCAGTAGAGGATTTTCCCTAAGATGAAAGGAAAATCAGACTCTTGCAGAAGAAGAAACTAGGGCCGTCCATCCATTCCCCCAAAAGAGCATTCAGTATTTTATACATGATATATGCAGAGGGTTATTTTAAGGAGAGTATTTTTAGGAGTATTTAAGGAGAATATTTTAATGAGCTTAGATTTTATCAGGTTGGATTTCTGCTGGACAAACCACAGAGAATTTTTTCCACTGGAAACATTGGGTCAAGTTAATCTCAGTGAAGTGGTGGAAAGAGGTTCAGATTTCATAACCAAGTCACTTAAACTCTTCGAGGTTTGGTTTCACCTTTAAAATGGAGAAAATAATACCTCCTTGACCAGATTGCTACAAGGACGAAGATTAGATGGGATGTATCTGTTTACCCGTGTGCATGAGAGTACGCACTCAGTAAGTGAACCTGAACTCCTAGCTTGATCACAGCAGTATCTTAAGAGAATCCAGTCTTTATGCTGCTCTGCATGTGAGGCCGGCTTTGGTACATGTCTACCTTTACATAAATTTCAGCATTTTCCTAGGACATAACATTGAGCTGTTTGTTGAAAATCACAGGGTTACTGCTGCCCAGAGTTCCTCCAAAGCTCAACTTTTACACTCTAGGAGGGTAATTCAGACTCAGCTGCTGATATTTACAAAGTGTTATCAGAGCCCTCAGGCCAATCTTAGAACCTGGTGTGCTCACAATCCACCCACTGTAACTAAACCATCTAAACTAGCAGGAGGCATCCACACTTGCCGAGTATCAATTCCGCTTGTTGAAGGTTTATTTCGTAGGTGCTCAAGTCTATAGGGAATATGCTTCTCTACTGCAGAAGCCCGGAACTCTGTTCATCCTACAGTCAATAAAGGGTAAGAGTACACTGAGTTTCAAGATATTTAGCCTGACTTGGAGTTATTTCGCAAAGACAAAGCTTGGGGCATAATTGCATGACTAATTATGTCAAGCTACAATCATTAGGAACACTCAGCTCACATTAAGGAACTCTTTACAAAGAGAAAGGGGGTGAAGCTACACAGTCCGTTTTCAGCTTTAAACTGATTCGTTTTGCTAATATTCAGACTTACTTGGAACGAGCACTCCTTAGCGGATCGCTTTTCATTTGGACACTGGCCACATCTGCTGAGAAATACTTCTGACACGGGAGATACTTCTTGAGCCAACCGTCCTAATAAGGTCCATGATGGCCTAAGCTGGTAGGGATTCTGTTCTTTCACCCAGGGGTTCATTTATTCCAGACAAGGTTGAAAGGTGTTCACAGGGAGTGAGTTGCCTTGTGTCCCTTCCAGCACTGTCACACATCACATGACCCTAACCCCCCAAGCATGGGCTGAAATTAGCACTGATCCTATGGGGCAGAGTCGCCCATAGCTGTCTCTGGCTTGGAATTGGGGGTTGGGGATGATTAACAAGGTCTATGTAGGTGTCCTCTCCATCTCAGAACAGGCCAGAGGTCCAAGTTACAAATCTATAGCAATCTTGAACTCAAACTTCATGCACAGTGGTGTTGATATCCAATGCATTTACTTATCTAGGGACACAGAATAAAAACTAGAGAGCAGTCAAGTCTCTAGGAGTACACTTAGATGTGGGTGTGCAGGCACACTGTATTCTAGACATCGAGTCTCCACGCTAATTCAAATCCCCACTAGTTTGTGAAGATGGACTTCTCTCCCCTAGGCTTGCTCTCAGGCCTTTGCCTGCAGGGACTAAGGCAGACTAGAGATGAACAGCAAGCCTCGCTCTCTCCCAAAGGACAATGAGCTTCCCAGGGACTTTTTCACAATCCAAATACATTTTGAAGAAAGCTTCAAGAAGGAAAGTTCTTAGAAAGAGCTGGCATGATGTCAAAAGTACAGGTATCCTAATACCTGGTATTCTAATAAAAAGTACAGGTATTCTAATAATATTTTTAGTGGACTGAACAGACAGTAAGGAATTATGTCTCTTAAAGAGCACAATAAGGACAGATAAAACATTGTATAGTTTTAGTCCCCCCCAAATCAGTTATACTAGTATGGGAAATGGGAGTCATGACCTAGAAATGGCATTGAAAGAGTTGTTGACATATAGGTATGAGTAAGTTCTATGTAGGACAGTATTTGAGGTGGCTACCAAAAGCCCAGTGTGTACTTTAATGAAAGTGAATGGCGTCCAGGATGCGAAAGGTAAAAGACCTTCCCCCAGTGCAGGTGAGTTAGGTGCCTCTTGAAGTTACACTCAGCTCCATGTACTGTATTCTAAAACAGGAGAAGGACTTAGTGCTCAGAGGAGTATGGCCAGCTTGCCAAAGGAACCTGGAGCAAAGACTGAGGTCGATATGAGAGTATCCAGCTTCAATTGCCTGAAGGAATGGCATACGGAGCAAGATGGACCTATTCCATATGGCCTGAGAGCCTATGGGACCTGGGCAAATGAACGGAACCTAACCCAGCGCCCTCTAAACCTTGGACTGTGGGATCATGAACTGTCCAGTAGCTAAGACTCTCAAGTGCGGCACAGTTGACCTTTTGGTAGACAGATTTTAAAGGAATTCATCGTAAGCAGAAAATTGACCCGAGAAAGCTCTGAAACCCTCTCAATGCTTTAAGTCCAGGTATTTTCTAATATTCACATGTTTCATTTGATAAAAGCAAATGTCTGCTTTTTCCTCTGTGCTTTGACAATGCACAGATCTAGTAATCTGAGTAAATTGTGTTTTGAGATTTCTTTTAGTAAGGAGTTATCCTGCAGTGTACTTAGTGGAAAAATTGCTGATATCTTCTACTTGTCATCAGAGAATATACATAAAGTAAATACTTCCTAGCCATTACGTTATAGGAAAATGTTTATAGCACTTCTTCAAAATCCAGCACAAGAGACAAGTTCTTGTTTGGGAATGAATCTTTGGGTCACTGAATTTAGCGGCATATAGAAACTGTTAAGAATGGAAAGAGACGAATAAATGTTTTCTCACTAGAAATAACATACAAACACTTAAAGGGGGAAATGGAGGGGCGCCTGGGTGGTTCACTTGGTTAAGCGTCCGACTTTGTCTCAGATCATGATCTCATGGTTCATGAGTTCGAGCCCTGCGTTGGGCTCTGTGCTAATAGCTCAGAGCCTGGAGCCTGCTTCGGATTCTGTGTCTCCCTCTCTCTCTGCCCCTCCCCTCCCCTGCTCATGTTATGTCTCTCAAAAATGAATAAACATTAAAATTGAGGGGGAAAAAAGAGGAGGGAATGGAGAGAAAAGTTTTTAGGTCCCTGAGTGAGCAAGACAGTAAAAGCTACTGGGTTTAACTCAAAACCTTATGTATCAAATGGGGGGGGGGGGGGAATAGAGGAGAGAGAGAGATACAGGAAAGCAAGAGAACAAAAAATTTTCAAATCCACTTGTAGTTTTCCTCTTAAAATGGGGAGGGTTGATTTCACAGATTGCTAAGGTTTCTTTTGTCTTAACACTTTACGATTCTGTCAGAACCTTTGAAAGCAAAGAAAAATGGAAATCTACAACTGAACTTTTTTTTGGTAATTCCTATGTATCATGTTGCAAAAAAAAAAAAAGTGATAGCTACAGAGGAGAAAGCTCAATCAAATGAGCCTGTTCATTGGATTGAACAAATCTTTGTGCTCAGAGACTAGATAGACACCAAATCAAATCAATCCCACTTGGAAAAAAAGGAATAAGATTTCATAAAGAACTTAGGCTCAAAACAATGTGTGTTGAATATAGAAAACCACTGTAGGGTGATCAAGCTTCACAGTTATTGGTTTCTATATTACATGGGGCTGTGCAGTAATGTATGCAGGGCTCAGGTCATATGGATGGCGGTGCAATTGGCAGATGTCATCCTAAATCCACTCTGTCATACTCCTGAAAAGCATCTGGTCATTCTCATATTCCCTTAATTCAAGGATACTCTTGCAAAAGAAAAATAGACTAATGATAGGTAAATACCTAGAAGTAATTGAAAGACAGACCCTTCCTCAGATTAATAGCAGCACACATTCCCCAAACTGTCCCCTATGTGACAACATAGGCCAGTTTCCCAAATTCTAGAGAGAAGAGCCAGATGTAGGCAGGGTGTTTGATTCAGGACTACATGGTTGACCTTTGACAACTAGAAATGGAAATAAGAACTGGCTACACTCAAGTAGAAATTTTGAAATGGTCATAACCATGATGCCCTCCCTTTATTTATTGTTTTCTATGTTTAGTTGGTCCCCAAGGTCTTGGGAAAGATCATACAGCTGACGTGACCCAAAAATGTATCAGATCTAGGAAAGAAACCATATAAATAACGATACAAACAGGGTACATCAATGTTTTCAAATTCCTAAAAAAGGCAACATTGTATTTATACAGCACTAAGCATTAGAAGTATTCTCAGATTCAAACTTTGAATATGTAATAGATGCTATACTTCTCAACTTGCTTCAAAAAGACATCACGTGTAGTAAAATGTTTCCTGGGCTGTTAGATCAAATCCCAAATCAGCCACTTACCAACTGTGTGATTATTTTAGAAAATCACTTAAACCCTGTGAACTTCAGGGTTTTTGTATGTACAACAGGATTAATGACGTTTACCTTGTAGCATTCTTGTAAGGATTAAATAAGATCAGATATGTGAAAAAGTTTAGTGCCTCAGTAGACACTATCATGTTCTCTCCATTTTTCTTTTCTTACACTCAAGCAACTTGGGAAAGCTGTGGTGATAATGACTCACTCAAACAGAATATAGATTCTGTGAAATCAGGATCCTCAGATCATATTGATTTACCACCTTCCTTCTGACTAGCAACAGAGAAGGAACATAGACATCTGTCTATAAAGGGGTTCACAGTTTCACAAAAGACTTTAACATTTCCTCTTCCAGTCCTTACCACAGATCTGTAATGTGGGAGTTAGGAAACTCATTTGACTGATGAGGAACTGAGGCTCAGGAAGGTCAAGTCTTGTTCCCAAAGAAGCTATGAGAATCAGAAATTGTCTTAAGTCTTCTGACCTAAGTGTCCCCTATACCCCAGTGACCTCTTTTTCTGGTTGATAAAGCCCTTACCGAAGCCAAATCCTGGGTACCTCGGGAGGGATTCACTCTAACACCTGGTCTACATTAGATGCTAAGTTATCTGCAGGTCCCAAGGTGAGGATTCCCTATCATGATCAATCATGCTAATGCTACCTTGTTCCCATGCTCCAGAGCAGGGTCAGTTCAAGTTCTGTTATGTCAGTAGTTGAACTGATGCTCTCTTCTCTGTGGTTTTAATGATTTGGCTATTTTTGTAGCTATATTTAGGAAGTCCAGCAGGTCTCAAGGAAATCATTTGAAGGGCCATGGGAAGGATTAATCGAATATAGCTTGTTATCTTTCCATTAGTGGAATCCATAAAGCTGAAAAGGAGGATTCTAACATAAGAAGATCCTTTGCTTGGGATCCTATAAAAGGGAACCCACCAAACTGCCTGTTTGTTAATACAGAGGAAGGACTTGAAAGAATTATGTAGCCTCCAGTAAGCCTAAGCTGGCAAACATACAGAACTGGAGCATTGCTATCACTTTTGCCATCACAGAATAGATGTTCCAGGTGTTTTTTGTTTTTTAATGTTCCACTGCTCTTTGCAGGAAACAAACTTCTCAGTCCTGGGGGTGATGGACAAACATCGTATTTTTCCTTCTCCAAGACAGGGTAGTTGTGCTTCATACATGGAAGTTAGTGGTCATTTTTAATATTTAGGCATCTGAGTTGGAGATTAAAATTTATAAAGAGCAGTGTGATCCCAGGAAGAAGGATGGGAAGGCACTTCTACTTAGAAATGCAATAAAACAGATGGGCCCTCCCATTCCAGATTTATGTGTTAAAATATTTCAGACACCAGGGTGCCTGGGTGGCTCAGTTGGTTAAGCGTCTGACTTTGGTTCAGGTCATGATCTCACAGTTCATGGGTTCAAGTCCCGCATTGGGCTCCATACAGTGCAGATCCTCCTTGGGATTCTCTCTCTCCCTCTCTCTGCTCCTTGCTCATGTTCTCGCTCTTAAAAAAAAAAAAAAAAAAAAAAAAAAAAATATATATATATATATATATATATATACACACACACACACACGTTTTATATATATATATATAATATACGTGTTTTATAGATGTATATACGTGTATATATACATATATGTGTATATATACACATATATATGTGTGTGTGTGTGTGTATATATATATATATACACATATATATATATTTCAGATACCTTGTAATGCTGGAGACCTACAGAAGGAAATTTATCTCTCTGTCCCTCTCTCTCATACACGCACACACTTATTTTGCATTGCACACTTATACATCATGAAGATAATTCCAGAGGACAAGATTCAATTTTGTTTCTAAAAGCCTAGAAAGTAACCTTAGGACCCAGCATGTTGACTAATCAATTAAATAATGGCAAGGAAACACAGTACAATCCCAAGTGTGGGAAAATAATGATAACTACCACGATAATCATTATCTTGAAATATCCTCACTTTGAAGAGATGATCTAATTACTCCCCTGCACATCCCTCATGGGAAAGGTGTTATTATTGCCATCCTGAAGACAAATATAGTGTCTACTCTCGATTTACAAGTGTCATTTCTTCAGAGAAGCTTCACTATTTGCTTTTTCTTCATAATGAGTCTTAGACACCCCAAATTAAGTTATTTTGTAGAATTAGAGGCAGAATAATGTTTCTATAAATAATTAAAATCCATGTTTTCCAAACTGCTTTAATCATATATCCTATGAAATTACAAACTGTCCAAAAATATAGAGGATCGTATACAAAATAAATATAACCAGAAACTCCAGTGTTTTTCCTGAGCTTCTGTGGGGTATTTTTGCAACTCTCCCATCTTTGGGATGGGGAGTTGGGGAGAAGAGGAGTTGGAGAAATTAACAGGATTCTCTTCTTCCTCTTTCTCTCCAAAAAGCCCTAAAAACAGCTGCTCTCACAGTGAGTTCTTCTGGACCCAAAGCATAGGGTGAAAGGGAAATGAGAAGAAAAGTTAGAGGGAAAAAAGAAGAAATGGATAAGCAAATAAGAAAGGAGTGGGTAATAGAAACACTGAATGGTTGTCCTTAAATATCAGTGTCATGACCCAGGAGGCTTCCGAAGGGACTGTATTAGTTTGCCAGGGCTGCTGTAACAAACAACAGAAATTTATTTTCTCACAGTTCTGGAACATAAATGTCCACGACCAAAGTGTTGGTGGGTTTGGTTTCTCCTGGGGCTTCTCTCCTTGACTGGGGAGAAGGACTGCCTTCTTGCTGTGCCTTCACATGGTCGTCTTTATTCTCATGCATCCCTGGTGTATGTCCCAATATCCTCCTCTTTAAAGGATACCAGTCTGATTAGATTAGATGAGGGCACCCTAACAGCCTCATTTTAACTTAGCCATCTCTTAAAGGCCCTATTTCCAAATACAGTCACACTCTGAGCTTAGGGCTTCACCTTAAAAATCTGGGGGAGGGGCACCTGGGTGGCTTGGTCGGTTAAGCGTCCGACTTCGGCTCAGGTCACGATCTCGCGGTCCCTGAGTTCGAGCCCCGCGTCGGGCTCTGTGCTGACAGCTCAGAGCCTGGAGCCTGTTTCAGATTCTGTGTCTCCCTCTCTCTGTGACCCTCCCCCGTTCACGCTCTGTCTCTCTCTGTCTCAAAAATAAACGTTAAAAAAATTTTTTTTTTAATCTGGGGGAGATAATTCAGCCCATAACATGTGCTTTTATTTAAAATCATCTCCTGCTTTCAGGCAAGATGTTACAAATATGTAATCAGTGTACAACATGACGCTGAAGGAGATGGGTGTTAAAAGATAAACTGAGGCACATTAAAAATTTCAAGAGTTTATTGGAGCAAATATGTATTGGAATCAGGCAGAGCCAACCCAAAATGGCTTAGGGGCACTCAGCCAATAGGAGCTAGGGGAAAGGCCTTTATACATCAGAGGAGGAAGCAAAGCAAGGAAATTACTTGATTGGCTGTCGCTTAAGTGGTTGCCTTATTTGGTAAAGCCCAGGTGACCGCCTGTGATTGGTTGCTCTAAAATTGTTTTCTCAGACAAGACTGCATTTATGGAAATTGATCTGGTTTAGGTTTTGATTTGCTTACGTAGATTACCAAAGCATTAGAGCCACCCTAGTCCAAGGGCCTCCTTCAGTGACTTTAACATGGTTAATAATGCTTTCTTACTCTAGTTAGTCACACATTTTACAACCTGCTGGTTGACTTGAGTTCCCTACCCACCTAGTCTCCAAAGGTGATTCCATTCATCTGCTGGGAGCTTCCTCCCAACACTTTGTTGGAGATGGTCCAAAGCCTCCAAGGGGAGTCTGTTTTCTCCACAGATCCCCAAAGGTTGTTTGTATGATGAGCATGTGCTCATCGAAGAGAGAGCAAGCCATTGCCTCGTCTCTCTTCTGTGAGGTGACAGGTGACAAATGGAGACTTTCCTCTTCTCATGTTTTGTGAGACACCCTCTTCCCTCAAAGCTCCTCTGCTGTAAGGGTTTTCCCAGTAACGATCTGCACCAGATGGCTTGACCACCAGAGTGCCTCAGAGAGTGCACACGCATTTGCTCCTTTCTGGTAGTCTCCGGTCACACAGTCAGATGGGAAGTCTGACAGCCTCACCTGCTGCTGCCAACTGCATTAGTTGGACAAAGGGGATCTTTGGTTACAAGATTTGTAGGGGTTGGGGATGAACAAAGTCCTCAAGGAGTTCTTCCCAAAATGGCACAAAACACATGAAATTATATTGGCCAGCACTTCAAGAAGAGTTGACATTCAGTATCCCAATTTTCAAACATGTGAATGAGAACTGTATCCCATTCTAGAAGAAGTCTGTTTTAGAATGCTATTATTGATTTCCTGGTTCCTTTAAATAATAAGCTTGGTGCATTTCTTTATGCACTGATCGTAGGATGTAATTGGCAGAATTGTGCAGTGTGTGCATATATTATGTAATTAAGTAGTTATATAAAGTCAGTGGAAATTCATGCATGCATTACTTCATTTAACAAGCACTTAGCCAGCTTATCACAGATGCTGGAGATGGGACCAAACACTAGGGACACAAAAATGAACAAACTCCTGCCCTCGACAGGCTCACAGTCAACTGGAAAAGAAAGTGAATGGACAGTACTGGAGAGAGACTGGTTGTTGAGTGTGCATCAAAATCGCCTGTGCCACCCCCCTTCCACTCCACCCCCAGTCCTCTAGTTTCTGATTCTGCAGGGCCAGGAATTTGCTTTTCTAACAAGGTCTCTGGTGATGCTGATATTGCTGGCTGAGGGACCACAGTTTGAGAACCCTGATCTAGTGTCACAAGTGTCGGGGGGCGGGGGGGTTGGAAGTACTGGCTGGAGGGCAAGGGGGCCATCAGAGGTTTCACAAAGGAAGTGAGTTTTAAGGGATGAGTGGGGAAGGGTAGGGAGGGAGGGATTAGGACATGCCAAACACATTTAGTTCTAAAGGACAAAAGTTGGAGAAAGTACATATGGTTTGAAAACAAATACAGATGATTCCATTTGGCTAGGATGAAGTTTGAGTTTGAAGTAATTGCAAGAGATAAAGCTGAAGAAATGTATAAGGCCCAGAGCTGTGATTGAGGGCCTTGTTTGAACACTGTCCTGTAGGTGATTATTTCACCATGGATCTCCAGAGCCAGCCTTCAAGCTGGAAGGAAAGAACTTTGGCCAAAGGGCTCTGTCGTAGTTACCCTGCATCAAAAGAAGCTTCTTTCTGAGCCTGGCACAGGGCTTCCCAGTCTGTTGGAAGAAATCCTTTTCATTTCTCTGAAGGTGATAGGACAGTAGAAAGGGTGTGTTGATTGAGTATAACCAGAACTGGGTGGGGCTTAAGTATTTGCCAGTGACCAGTGAACCACAGTGAGGGGGTATGTCAGTAGTTTAATAATTAATTGACTAATTATGATTGGCTCTTGGAAAACCCTAAGCTTCAGTCACCTCTAATGACCTCCTGGTTACTCAGGCCTAGGAAGGAGGCAGTTGAAGAGAGGAAGAGCCCAATTAGTGCAGGTTGTGATGAAATGTGCTTCATTCCTGTCTCCAGGGGAAGATGACGACGACGATGAATGTGGGGAGGAGAAGCTACCCTCCTGTTTCGATTATGTGATGCATTTCCTGACTGTGTTCTGGAAGGTCCTCTTCGCCTTCGTCCCCCCTACAGAATACTGGAACGGCTGGGCCTGTTTCATTGTCTCCATCCTCATGATCGGCATACTGACAGCTTTCATTGGAGACCTGGCTTCCCACTTCGGATGCACCATTGGCCTGAAAGATTCTGTGACTGCGGTAGTGTTCGTCGCGCTTGGAACTTCGGTACCAGGTAGAGAATGCATTCGTATATGATTTCCCCCAGACGTGGAAGCCCATGTGCCTTCCTGACCTTTTCTTTCTCACAATTTCAAGGACTGTGCTAACAAACCAGGCTTATGAAAGACAAGAGCCCAGAGATATAAATAATGTCACTGCCAGAAAACTGTCATGGCAGTTTTCAAGGTTAGAACGCTGGCCAGTATCATCATGGTGACAGGAAAGCATTCCCAGAGGGACTGCCTGGCCTGCGTGGAGAGAACACATTGGTTTGATGGATAGATCGATAGATCAGCTTCCCATTACAATTAGCACTTTCAAAAACACGAAATTACAGGATCATCTTCAAGCACAAAATTTGTCTTTTAGATATTTACTAATGTTTGGATAATTTCCATGAAACTGTATGGTTGGATACTTGAGATAAATACCTACTGAAAACCTGATACAATATTCTCTTGACCCAAATGTTAATGGGAATAAGTTTACAAAAAAAGTCGACATTGAGCAGGACAGGGAAAAAGTAATTCTGGCCAAAGTGAGCAGGGCAGCTACACATTTCGTGGATGTCCCTTCATGCATTCCTTATAAGCTGAATTTTTCCTCCCACCTACAACTGTAGTTCATTATATTTGCTAAGACTTGTAAGAAATCCTCCTCCCAAACTTGACATTGACAGCAGTAACTTTCAAACTTTGGTGAGCATCAAAATTACCTGGGAGCCTGTTTAAAACAATGCAAATACCCTGAACCTACCATCAACCTGAGGAGTCAGAAGATCTGGAGGACAGGCCCAGACAATGTGTGTTTTAAGTTCACAGGTGATTCTGGTGCACATCAGACCCTACTGTAACTGAAGTTCTGGATCCAGTCCCCAGCACTAGTTGACATCATGGCAGATATATGGCTAACCCTGGCTTTTGGTTCTGAGTCTGAAAACAAGTACGGCTTAAATCATGTATATATCTCCTCACTGGAAGTTACTAGCTGTTCTTCTGCACTCTGACATTTATCATCTCAGTGACTGTGGACAAGTCTCTGAGCCTTCATTTGTAAAATTGGGAGAGTCCTATATAACTTGCAGAATTGTGGTACGGGCTGGAGAAGACACCTATAAATTATGCATCTACTAAAACATTTGAAACAGAAGGAATTTGATTAAAACAGCAGCTTTTGTTAATTAGTTATTTATGAATGGCTGAGGACGGTCTGACCAGTGTAAGTTTGGACAATTCATCTTTGAGTAACCGGGAATAAACTGTCCAGATTTATACTGGTGAGCTATATTACACATGGTATTATCCAACTGATCGACCATTTGGGAGTCCTGATCAAGGGGTCCGGTATAGTTCCGGTGTCCAACTGAGATGATGGAGGCACCAGAGGATCTAGGGGGTACTTTCACTCCCGCCATGGAGCAGGACTATGCAGTCTTCCATTTGACTGCTGATCCTCGGGGGTGGGGGGGCGGGAAGCAGACACCCTCTCAACCCCAGCTGTTTCTAGCAATTTCCATTTTGATCTTTACTTTGAATTTTTTCCCGAAAATAACCAGAAATTTAGCAAGCAGGAGGAGAACCTTAAAATATTCTTATTGCGAGTTGTTTTGTTTAGAGAACAACTGTACCAAAAGGAACAAAACATAACGGCTATCCGTTGCTCTATCTCAGGTTACTATAGGAAACTATGCTTTGGAATCTACTCTCCCTAAGGCTGGTGCTCAGGTTAGCACGCACTCTTGGCCCTGGGTTTAACCCTCGAGGAGAATATGTGCAAATTAGGATAACGAAAGCAAAACTTAGGTCTCTCGTCCGTGTTACTCAAAATCAGCTTACCTCTCTGGAAACGCAGCCAGTGGTCCTACCAAATGCATCTCCTGTTTTCGAAAGGATCAGAAGAAATGATTTTACTAAGTCAAATCCTTGTTTCTAAATATTTACATTTTTAAAAAATCTCCCAGCTCCTCATTTCAATACCTCAAAACTGGCTCCTTTCCCTATATACCAGTCTTCCAACGTGCTTGTGTGCCTCTCTTGTTTTAAACTCTTGAAAAGTGTGGCAGCCATACCATATCATTAAGTTTTTTTTTTTTTTTTTCTGGAACGTGAAATGTGGATGACACTAAACCTCAGTGTTTGGAGGGGTCATTGTTCTGCCACTTAAAACCAGCTCAGGGGCGCCTGGGTGGCGCAGTCGGTTAAGCGTCCGACTTCAGCCAGGTCACGATCTCGCGGTCCGTGAGTTCGAGCCCCGCGTCGGGCTCTGGGCTGATGGCTCAGAGCCTGGAGCCTGTTTCCGATTCTGTGTCTCCCTCTCTCTCTGCCCCTCCCCCGTTCATGTTCTGTCTCTCTCTGTCCCAAAAATAAATAAAAACGTTGAAAAAAAAATTAAAAAAAAAAAAAAAAACCAGCTCAGAACCCAGGTAGGGGCATCAAGAGGTAAGAAAGCCTGTTGGGGAGAATCCAACAGAATCATTAGCTGTCAGAATGGTTTCCCTTCACCGCCAAAAATTCTTCCCATTGGAAAACAGATTCCTTCGCTCTGCTACCTGGAGAATTCCTGTAATTTGCTGCAATATTAGCTGCGCAGCATGCCCCCCACACAATATATTCACAGGTAATCTCATCATATTTATATAAACAGACATCCCCCCCAAAAAAAGCTGTGCAAGTTGAATGAGATGCTGAGCAAACATAATATTTCTGACTTGATTCTTCAACCCTGGTGATTCAGAGAAGTGCCTTATTCTAGCTTCTGACTCCTCAAAAAAAAAAAAAAAAAAAAAAAAATGATGCTATTGTTCCCAGATGACAAAGCCCAGTTGGTACAGGTAGAAGAATAAAGGAGAGACTAGTTCTTTTCACCGAAAGCGTACCATTAATTGGCACTGGTCCTGAGACCCCGCTTTTTCTCTAGGTTGATGTCTTGACACTTTTCCTAAAGCAGAAGGGTTCCCGGCTAGTGTTCAATGTGCTGCTTGCCTCTTTGTGGTGAGACCCTTGAACTCTCAGCTTGGAATGGCCTGCCCTAAGCAGGATTAAATATTTAAATATCTCAAAGTTGTTTTTTTTAATATTTTTATCATATTTTTCAAACTCTATGGGGGGAAAAGAGCTTCTCCCTCATGCCACTGGTATCAAATATTCATTCTAGCCTATTGGCAGAGGAGGACCCCTGAGGGTCTGCACTCCCCCTCAACATTAGGTATGCTGAGATGACCTTAAGGACTCACACCTGCTAGCAGAGCAAGAACCTTCTTTTCCAGAGAAGAGGGGCTTCCTGAATAGTCTCCTCCCACCTCTAAATGGTGGCATAGGCAGAGCCTACTCTCCAGCTCCGCCTTCCCCATCTGGGCCCATCACACCAGTCTCCATGGCTTAAATGCCGCCAGCGTGCCAATGATTACCAAACGTGTATCTCCAGTCTCCACCTTCCTGAGTTCTAGATTCATATGCCAACTGCCCTCCCTATATTGATGCTGGATGTGGAAGTTGGGGCTCCAAATCACCGTGTGCAGAGTGGAACGGCTTTATTTCCACTGCCCAGCTGCCTTATCCTTCAACCAAACTTATTCCTTCCAGATCTTGCCTTTTTTCAGGAAAACAGTATCATCATCTACCCAGTGTCCTTGATTTCTTTTTCCTTGTCCCCACAGTCAAGCCATCCTTAGGTCCTGCAGATCTTACCACTCCGGTACATCATGATGGGACCACTTAGTTCTCTATAACCAAGTCCAGACAGGCCATTCTCTCTGACTCCTACAGTAGCTTCTTGTCTCCATGCTTCTTCTAGGGATTGTTTTAAGATGGCAATCAGACCGCATTTCTGCTTACCATCTTCCAAGGGCTTCCTACTTCACTGAAGATGAACTTCAAAAGTATCCTCCTGGCTTACAAAGAAAGCCCTATGTGACTTGGCCCTTGCCTGTCTTTCCATTGTTTTCCTCCTTGTTCTTCAGTCCCACTGGCCTTTTTATTGTCCTCCACACATCAAGTTCGTTCCTTTCTCAAGGTTACACTAGCTGTCGAAAATGCTCTTCCCCCTCCATTTACCCAAGACTGGTTCTTTGTCTTCAATTATAGTTCATCCTAAATGTCACTTCCTCGAAGAGACCTTTCCTAACCACACAATGTGAAGTGGTTCAAACAATTCATTTGTGTTATATCACCCTTTTTCCATAGAGTCTTTATTACCTTCTGGATTTTTTGGTTTATTTTTGAATGTTATTGTCTACCTCTCCCCACTGAAATGTAGGCTTCATGGGAGCAGAAACCTTGCCCTTTTAATGTCTCTCTCTCATATTTTTGGCTTCAAAAATGATGCCCAGATAACAGATAATACAATTGCATGTGCCCATTGTTTGGCCGTGTATGTGAATGTGTTGTGTCTATAAATGAACAGACAAATCATCCATTGACACTTTATTGTGAGTACTCAGATGACTTTCTTAACACCTTCTAGAGACAAGTAAGAAAGTTATGATTGAGGGAGATGAGCAGTAGATACTTTTATAGTGTGGATTATTCTTGAAGAATATATTTGGGCAGGTTATTGTAGTAAGAAGGGCAAGGATAACTTGAGAGCAGTGAGTCTCCTCTTTCATAATGTGGCTATGATGGGAAGGGTGATGAGGGGCAAGATATTTTTTGTCTCTTTCTTCATTCTCTTCTCTATGATCGCTGATTTTCAGATCCAGAACTCAGGCCAATACTTTTAAAACTTTAGGTATATTTTGTGTAGTACTAATTAGGCATTCTGCAGTAGCCTGACTTGGGACCATAACTAGGTTATGTCAGATTGTTTCTATGGGAAATAGGCTCGAAATCTCAAAGAAATTAATGCAAGAAGTTTAGAAGCCAGCCATTTTTGTATGAGGCACCACCTATAGCAAATACTATTTTTCCGTACATTTACTTGGATGAAATTGTGTACATTGGGCCAAAATATTCCAGCTTCTATATCACATTCCAAACACAGGTGTTCCTTGCATCTCTTGCTTCTATTGGAATCAAGTAGAAGCAAGCATTCTTCCTTACAGAGAAAACTCTTAGATGTTAACGAGTTGGGAATATTTTGACTTCACTCAGTCTACCTTGGTCGTGGTCCATACGTCTTGATTAGACTTGTGCCTGAAGCTGGCCTACTGCCCCTTGTATCCTCCCATTAGGAGCTGTTTACTCCTAGGACCACAACAGTTTTAAAATTGGGCATTCTAAGGCTGCTTCTTAGCCTCTGGTATTGTTAGATTTCTCTGTTCACTTCTAGTGTTTTGAATATCCTTTGAGTTTTGTCAAGTAGGAATTATTTCATTGTAGACACTTTAAATCATGAAGAGAAAGAAAAGAGATGATCTTAGGCATTTTTCCCATTCTGTATATAGAATCTTTTTTTAAAGAATAAAACCTTATTTTAGAGAAAATGTATGCTATTTTTAAGTTACATTACTTCCAGGTTTCTAAACACCATAGGAAGAATTTGACAAAAAACTAGTTATACTAGCTATTCACTATGTTTGCTTAGTGAAGCGTCATGAATATGCACCAAGGAGGTAGAGAGTTTTAGAACTATAGGTACAGAGCTTTAGAACTGAATCCAGGAAGCTGGACTTCCAACCATTACTCATTGTATGACTGGAATCAGTTGTTTGACTCAGCCTTGGTTTTCCTGCCTGTAAAACAGGCATGATGATACATGGCAATTTGTTTAAACTTTTTTTTAATGTTTTATTTATTTTTGAAAGCAAGAGAGACAGACCACGGGCGTGGGAGGGGCAGAAAGTGAGGGAGACACAGAATCCAAAGCAGGCTCCAGGCTCTGAGCTGTCAGCACAGAGCCCGACGGGCTCGAACTCACAGACAGCGAGATCATGACCTGAACCGAAGTCAGATGCTTAACCGACTGAGCCACCCAGGAGCCCCGATACATGGCAATTTAAGCAGAGTTGATGAGAGGATTAAAGTAATATGGATCTCAGAGCACTTTGTCAACCGAAAATTGCTATAAATCTAGGAAATAACATTCTCTACACTGACATCAACTCTCAAAATGTCAAAAGGAATAGAAACCATCAGAAAATGAGAAAGAATAGGAAAAATATTATGATCAGGGAAGGAAACTTTTAAAACTTTACCACTCCACTGTGTGTTAGGCAGACACACTGTATTTATATTATCTATTATTTCATTTAGATCATATCATTAAGTTACATGAAGTGATTTTTGTCTCCTCTGAGATTTTCTTGTCCCTGAGACCCAACCATTCTCTAAAAGTGAATTTATTTTTTACCTCTTTGGCATTGTGCTAGAAAACATTGCAGATATGTATGTGTATGTATATATACATATATACATATGTGTATATATATATATATATATACACACACACACACTATATATATATATATATATATATATATATAATGCATATATATAACATATATAAAATATATTATTTATTCATGGTTAACATGTTTTGGTTTTTACTTTCCTAACTTCTAAAAACTCTGAAAACTACATTATAGAGTATACTTGAGTAACAAAGACATTACAATTTATTAAATCCCGCTGCTTTATTTCCCAGGGGATCCTAACATAACTAGTACAGTCATGCAGGTTGTATAGACAGCGGTGCCTCTGTTTAAAAGTCCCTGTATCGCGTAAAGACCGCACCAATATCCTCACTTACATAATGAAATTAAGGCCCACAGAGAATAAATGATTTGCTCATATTCAGTCCAAGTTTCATTCGATGACAAATTGTCTCTCCTTATCATAATCTGGTATTCAACCACTCTATTTTTTTATGTGGATTTATTTTTTATATGGATTTATTTTTAAAGTATCCCATATTTTCCCACATATCTTATAATTTGTGGGAAATTACTTCTTTCTTTGCTTCAATTTAGTATTTCCTACTTTTAAAGCATGCCACAGTAGAATTACATTCAAGCTCTTTGAGGTCAGGCACCTTATATCCTTGTTCCTTTGGCATGGAAAGCACCTAGTAGGGTACATGCTTCAAAACATTACAGAAATGATAAAGGCCTATTTCTATACCCATAAACACTTAGCATTTCCTACCTGTAAAAATTTAAAGGAGGTTTGGTCATTCTGGGCCGAGACCAAAGCTTCCTGTGATACACGGCTGACCAGGCACGGGGGTCAGGATCAGGAAGGGCATATCGGGGATGTTCTCCCAGCAGTCACGTTCTGCAGACTTACTGGAAACTCTGGAAATCAAGCCGTTTTCTAGGTCTCTGAGCAGGAGTAGGAGCCTGGGAGTAGAATCACTAGAAGTAACTATCCAAGGCATCTATCAGTACATACACTCAGCCTCCCCCTTACTTAACAACAGAGATGGGGTCAGAAGGAAACACAGCACAGTCAGATACTCTTCTCAGGGTAAATTGTATCCAGCCATTCTGAAATCCCACAGCCATCTGATCTACCCTGGAGAATAACGAGGAATCCGACTGATAACAACCATGTCCTCTCCCTCCATCCTACTTCAGATAGATTTGGTGTTTTCATTTCTGGGTTCACGGATTAACTGGGAAACAGCCTCAATATAAGAATTATGCAAAATCATCTCTTAGTGGGGTATTCATGGTTCTCCACAAGACGGTATAAAAGAATATGAGCTTTAGAGTCAGGTAAACGTGAGTTCAAATCCACCCACCCCACCTCTAGAGGCAAATTGCTTGACTCCTGTCAACCTTAGTTCATTAATCTGAATAACAGTCATGGGGACATGAAAATCTGCCTCAGAGTTGTAGTGAAGATGGCATGAGAGCACCTTTATCAAGCACCCGGTACAGGGCCTAGCATATAATTGGTGCTTGAAAAACATATTAGATCTCTCTTCCTTTCTACCTCAATGTACTGATAAATAGGCTTAGGCCTCCCGGTAGTTAGCTCAGCTATATCACAGCAAGTGAAAAATAGCAAACCAAGTAAATTCGCAGCCCATCTTCATTACGAGGTCCTGTGTTAGGAATTCCTACATTAGGAATTCAGGTTTGGTGGACATTCTCAATTGTGTTCCTGTTTCCTGCAATTTTACCCCGAGCTTTTACACTCAACATTGGCATTTCAACTCAGACGCGGTTGAAGAGAACATACCATAGCTACATATTACCTGTATACGAATTTAATCGGGTGATTAACATTTCACAACAGCTTAAATGGGAATGAAAACAGAATTGCTTTACTCTGCACCAGGATTTCCCCATGGCTATAATGTTGGTTCCCCCAGGAAGATCCGAAAGGGCAGGTGTATTTTGTTTCCAGATACCTGAATAAGCAGTCAGTTTCTTCGCCACCAAGAAAGGTCAGGACTGCTGAAAATGGGGCCCTCTGATCACAGTCAGGCCAAGAGGCAGAGCCACCCAGGGACACGGCCAGAGGTCCAGCACCGGGCAACCCTTAATCACTCAGAGGGCTTTCCACAGGACCTTCTCTCACCCTCATGCCAGTGACCAGCCAGCTGGAGGTAAAACGCTCGGAATGTTCCAGCACACTTTCTCATGAATAGGTGAGGTCATAGGACTTGAAGGAAGCTTACAAAAGCAAGCATTTCTAAGGACAGAGAGAAACAAAGGAAGGCTGGATACCAGATTTCACAAGATTTGCTCCACAAATGGCACAAGAACTGCCTGTTATTCTAAACTAAAACACAGTGGGGAATAGACTAAGTGCAGCAGACCCAAAGCATTTTTGTAAAAACCTGGGAAACACCCATTTCAAAACTATTTGAATCCCTTATTCTTACAGCCCAAAAGAAGAATTTGTATTTAGTACTTACAAATTTTTTGTTGGCAATTGCAATCTTTAATTTGTATCAAGAGGTAGCACTGTATGGGGTCCCTGGCATGGAGCACAAGGCTGGAGGGGGACCAGGATGCTGACAATGATGTCATCTACCAGGAGGTGGCCCCGGGGAGCTGAGAATGCAGCACGCGTCATGCCCAATGTGACATAAGCCTGTCTTTGGATTAGTGCCCCAATCCCACGTCAACCACCTTCACTCAGTCCCACAAAAATCATGGTGTAAAAGAAGGGAAACTAAAAATGTTTCATCCTAGTCTTCTCTGGGTCTTCTTGCCTAGTCTAGGTCAGACAGAGCAAGGATATTGGCAGAAACATCACGCTGTTCAGTGGTTTGTGTGTGTGTGTGTGTGTGTTGTATGTGTTGTGTTGTATTCAGAGAGCTGGTGTTATGAATGTGCAATGCGAATGAATGTAGATTTCCTCTCCTTTTTAGTCTTGAGGTATATTCCAAAGGGAAAAAAAAAAACTTCAAGTGAAGACCTTAGGCCTGTTTGCTCCAAGGGGACTAACAATAGCCTGGGTCTCTTAGAAGTGACTTGAAAATAATGTTGAGGTGATAACTTTCATTTCTCCCTTGTCACATGTGAAAATTAGATAATGAAAATGAAAAATTTCAAGAACCACTGTTGTGCTTTTTTTTTTTCTTTTAAATTCAGGCCTCAGGCTGCATTTTTAAACAACCTTGTAGGCATAATTTATATACCATAAAAGTCACCCATTGAAATGTACAGTTAAGGGAGTTTTTATTTTTTTAGCAAATCTACAGTGCCCTACAATCATTACCCTAATCCAGCTTTAGAACATTTCATCACTTCCCTCTTGGCTACTGATAGGTAATCCCCACCTCTACCCACATGAATTTCTTCCCTCTTGGCTACGGGCAGGTAATCCCCACCTTTGCCTCCTGCCCCAGGGAGCCACTAATGTAACTTTGAAGACCCCACAGATTCGGCTTCTTTCAGCGTTTCTCAAGGACCAATCTGAATGTAAAAATATCATGGATCCTCCACACGATGGTAACTATACTTTAGTAATACATAAATGTAGGGATTTACCTCAGATTCTGTAAAATTTTAAGATAATTTTTGTTTTATTCACCATAACATCTCTATAGTCATTTGCAAACTACAAATATGAGATATTTTTGGTTTTTATTGCTTTGTGAATATAGAGATATGTGCACCCTTTAAAACAATCCCACTACCCTCCCCCACAACAGTAGCCTTGGCTCATATATTTGAAATCGCTGGGGGAAAATATCACACAATGGTATTTAGAATTAGCACTGTGAATCTTGGGGTAAAACCCCCATTTAATGATCTATAGAGGCTAAATATCCATGGCCAATTCAGTCAGGTATTCATAACACACTGAAAATGAGGCAACTCTCATGAGTTCAGCTTCTTACTCTTACACCCAGCCCTAGCTGTCACCCTGTAGACACTGGTCATTGGCCCCTGGATCAATAGAAATCCATGAAAACCATTAGGAAGAGAGTAGAGACCAGGGCCTAGAACACAGGCTGTGAACATTGTCTCCTGCACACAGAATATTATCACTGAATTCAAAAGAAAAAAAAAGTGGGCTACAAAAAAAAGCAGAACCTAATTGCCGTGTCATGGGCACCGCATGAGAAACAAAATGACTTTAAGGCTCATTGCTATTTTTAGAGGAGAAGGCAAATAAAATGGTAATTCAATTTAAAAAGCAAATCTTACATGTGACTGTAAAAGCATTTTAATACCTGTTGGGGATAGTGCATATCACAGACATGAAATCATGGTGCTTGGCATTTAAGTACAAAGCCAGCTGGAATGCCATCAATGCTCCTCAGCGCACAGACCTCACATCCTGCCTTTGCCCAGGACTGAAACCTAAGCTATATATTACCAGTTTATACTCCGCTTCATTCCACAAAAAGGATTTAAATCCATAAAATGCCTCACATTCTTCAGCCACCTTTTCTGGCGCATGACCCAGAAATGCCAAATCTATTGGTGGCCATATTAGATAACCTTTGTTTAACTCAGCACATATAAATCCTACGTTTCGTGCTAAGGAGAAAATAGCCACTTTGGTTCTATTATTTACAATCAGGAAATGCTGTGTCGTGTTTGTTTCCTTTCCCCTCTCTCCCTCCTGTTCTGGAGCCCAGGAGGCTTTTTGACAGGGTCCTCCATAAATTGTAAGCTATTATTAGGTTATTGCCCTAAAAACTCGTGGGTTGAGACAACAAGCAAGACTTGCTGTGGTTCCAAACTGAAATGATCCCACTGGGGTCCGCAAATGGAGCCAGCAGAGGACAAATTATACCTTGTCATTCCTGAGTTAGAGTTGTGAAACAACAACTAACCACAAATGTGCAAAAAGATCACGAAAATGTCCTTCTCGGAAGGATTCTTTGTATGATGATGCTTCAGACAGCTGAAAAATGGCAAAGCAAAAGCCCTAAACTAACCCACTTGTCCAATTAGAAGACAGCTGGTCAGGGTGCTCAGAAAGGGGTCAACGTCCAGTGTGAGACCACACCAGAAATGCTCCCAGGTGCTGCTCGTCCTTTTGTCTGTTTCCGTCTGTGCTTCCAGAGTTCCACATGTAGGGAGACAAGGGTCAAACCACCTAGAAGAACCTGACATTGATAACTTCAGGACCAAGTCTTGTTTTCCTGAGAGTATGGATTAAGCCCTTTCTTCTACAACTTCTACACCTGAGCTCAGTCTACAGAGGAATAGTAGTGAGAAGTAATATTCAAAATAAAAAACTGTGTTCTGACAGATGATGCCAGGAAGCACAAACTGAGTGTGAGACAATGTGGCATTCTCGATCATCAAATATTCCAGACATCTTCCCTCTACACGAGTCATTAGACGTTAAGTTTAAAACCATTTTTTAAACAACAGATCAAAGGAAGCAGTATGATACAGTAGCAAGGCATAGGATTCAGAGCCATTTTGCATGTGTGTTGATTCATGTGTTCTAAAAATATTAAGTACCCACTAAGTAGTATACCCCATTCGACATAGTAGATACAGAGGGATAAACGAGACAGATGTTTAATCCCACAAAGTGTATACCCCAGGGGAAGAAAACAGATACTTAACAAAAATAGGATAAAGTTTCAGATAGCAATGAGATGAACATTCTTGAGAAGAAAATAAAACAGGATCATGGAATCCTGGACTCAAGAGCATGTATACTCTATACACACAGGGGGTATTTTAATAGGGTAGTATGACTCCTTATACACCAATCATTGGAAAATTACCTACTCAAACCTCTGGTTATCCCCCTGCAAACTTATCCCAGCAGTTCTAACCTTAGAAAGTATGAAAAGGCATTACTTTTTCTTGACCTATTCCTTTACATAACCCTTTTGAGGTTTTCGGTGGTTTACTTTCCTCTCTGGCAGCTGTGACTCTCTTATTACCCCTACCAACATCTGTTCTTAGGGGATAGTACCCAACTGCCCTGGGTTTTTCTTCCCAATACTTCTTCCCCTCCCAATCTAAATGTTCCATGTTAGTTATTACTTTGGAATATCCAACAAATGATCCACATTAAGGCATCAGTGGTGAATGATGATTTCATGAGGGCAGGGCATTTGCACTTAACACAAAAAGTGTTTCAACAGTAACCACATTTGCATAGCTTCATTGTTTTAAAAGTACATCTGTATAAATTATCTCTTTGATATCCACAGCAGCCCTGGAAGTTAGGCAATCTAGATGTGTCATCAGGTTCAGAGCGTGGGATAATATCTGGCAAGAATGGAATCTGATGAGAGATCCTGGAAACAAGCCTCCAGCATGAGAACCCCGGCACCAGGAATCACAAAATGTGGATTCTAAGCCCACCCCTGTATTCACATTCCTTCTGCCTCCTAGGGGGCTTCAGCTTCCTCCCCTGAAAAAAAAAAAAAAACCGACACAGCACCCACCCATCCATGCACCCACCCACTGAATTGTAAGAACAAATAGTAGAACATCTATGGAAGAGCTCTGAAAGCTCTCAGATGTAAAAATAAGAAATTTTTGTCAAAAGTCATTTAAAAATTATCTACCAAGAGCAGTGCTAGGTGCCTGGGAAAGAGACAAGAACAAAATATGACATTAGAGCTCAGCCTCATCACGTATCCTTAGCAGCCTGGATGGAGCTCTACACCTTACTTCCTAGTCTCCGCATTCCAAATTACATCTCTAGTAAGAGCCCAGGTACAAATGATGGAAGACTTGGGTATTATATCCCTTCCCAGAAATGTTAAGGGCACAGAGCTCTTAACAAATGGATATGTGAAGTAATTTTGTGGGTTGAAGTCAATGGAATACGCTATTAGTTAATACAATATAATGTTGCCGTAACACAGATACAGAATTAAGAGAGGATTCTGGCCTTGTCATATAGTCCATCATTGCCTGACAAGAATGGTTCGAAGGAAACAAGGACCCATAGATCTCTCCCCTTCACAGCTCATCCTCAGAAAAGTTTTATAGTGGATGAAGTTTGTTTTTCAAGATTCTCGCTCCACTTTATGGTCTGTCCTGAGCACCTTCCTAACTCTAAATTCCAGGCCAGGAAACCCCTGATGGCCAGGAAATCTCTTCATTACTCTCACCCCCCTCCTCACCCTGACGCCTGCTGAGATGCACCTGCTGTGTGTACAGTATTATGATGCCTTCCCCCTTAGGATCCCACTACCATAGCCCTGATCAGTGAAAGTGACCTTTACTGTTTGTTGAGATGACTCTATTTGCCTACTTTTAGTAGTGTACACGCTTTCCTGAACTCATAGTGCACAAAGCAACCCCTCTCAGAAAAAGAAGGTTTATGAGGAATAAATAACTGGGTAACCATCCACAGGACACGGGCACATGTTGGGGGTCTTCAGCGTGTTATCTAGATCTGTAGGCTTTGAGTTATACCAGTATAGCCCAGCTGAAAGGGAAGTTCTTTTGTAACCTACTAGGGCTATCTGGAAGTGGCAGTGAGCGTTTCTGTTTTCTCCAAGTTATAGTACAGTCTTTCTGTCGGGTCCCACTCAGCTACCTGTAGTTCTAGCAAGGCTTGGGGCACCTATGGCTTTACCATCTCTAAAGCAGGACTTGAGAAGATTCAGACAGGAGACAGATGTTCCAGAAATAGAACAAGGCATAGAAGAACAAACCAGGCTTCAAAGGCAAGGAGGGTTGAGGGAAAGAGGGAGATTATGGGGAAGGAAGGAACAGCAAGGTGGAAGACACTGACTGTTTCACGCAAGGCAACCCTGGACTGTGTTGGAGGCAAGGAGTTCCAGTTGTATCTAATAACAAAACGGCTTGGGAAAGTGACAGCTACTTGCTGTAGCCCCAAACCTGCCCTTTTTTTGCCTTTTCAAAATTAGCAAAATGCTGCTGATCTAAATCTCAACAATGTTTTACCCTCATGGACTTGGTATTAATAAAGGTTCATTATAAAAGTAATAAAATTCTGGCTCAAAATTGAAAATACCAGAACCTTGATGTTATTTTAAAAGTAGGTTCCTTCAAGCCTGTCTTTATGTACTATAATGTAATAGCAAGAGAAGCCAGGAACTTAGGAATTGAAAAAATTACTTTGTCAGTGATCTCTAATATTGTTCTAAAGGTATGAAGGGTCATCCATGGAAATAGCCCCTTCTTAATCTGTTTCTGACCCGTACAAACATTTTTCTAAAGGAGTCAGGCTGATGTTTCTCTGTACAACCATTTTAATCCTTTTCTTTCAACTGATAAGCTGTTTTAGTATTGTGTAGTTATAGTCAGAGGTGAACATTATAAGGTTTCTGGATATTTTCTTGGAACCCTTTGCCCATTTTCAAATTTCAGGTATGTTATTTAGTCCTTGTCAACACCCCATGCTCTTATGCATAAAGTCAGTCAATACACAGTGCACTTGTGGTTAAGAACATGAATTCTGGCTAGGAGCACATTAGTTTGTGAATACTAGTGTCACCTCTTATTGGCTATATAACTTTAGCCAACTTTATATACTCAGAGATTCAATTTTCTCATCTATCAAATGAAGATAATAAAAGTTCCTACTTCATACAATTGTCTTGTAGATTACATGGGAAGCCATATATAATTGTTTTAATGTTTATTTATTTTTGAGAGACAGACAGACACAGAATCCGAAGTAGGCTCCAGGCTCTGAGCTGTCAGCACAGAGCCCGATGTGGGGTCCAGACCCACGAACTGTGAGCTGAAGTCAGACACTCAACCGACTGAGCCACCCAGGTGCCCTGATGGGAAGCCATATATAGAGCCTCGCCTAGGAGCCTCATAAATGTTAACTATCACTGCCCTTATCACCACTATCATTTGTGGACATCAAAGACAGAAACACATTCTCCCTAAATCCTATAGGTTTATTAACCTTAAATCGCCTAGCTAAAGGAAACCATAATAAAAAGTGGTTAATATCATTAACATTCCCTTTGTTATCACCAGAACAAAGAATTCTGAAATAGGAAATATTCGCTGTGCACCTACTAACTTCCAGACACCATCCTGAGCCGTTTTGTAGTGCTTCTTTTGATCATCTTTATGGCTATATAAATAGGGACTTTTATTTTCGCTATTTTACAGATATCAGAGTCTTAAAGAGAGGTTATCCCAAGGCCACACACCCAGTACATGGTAAATGGGACCAGGACCAGGTCTTACTCCATAGCTTAGGCTCCTTCCTACTATAACTAGAGACATTATGCAGTCCACAGTAATCAGCACTGGCATTCTTCAGTAACAACAGTGGTTAACCACAAAGTAACATGGAACCAGGTGACCAAATGAACTATGGACAGTGACCTCTGCTTACTAAGGCTCTCAATGCCAAGCAGAACCAATGATTCACATGAACCCAGTGGGAACTGTGGAATACTATGGTCATCATCAAGCTGCCTGTTTACCACTTGAACAGAGACAGGAGACTTCTCTCAAGTCAGTCAACCCTGCACCCCTTATTTTATCAGGCACACGTTGCAACTTCCACCACAATAATCTGCATAAACCTTTTTATGTGGGGAAATAGACAAGCAAGACCCCCAAAGTGAAAGTACCAAACCCACTTAACATACATAATCTGGTCCACTCCAAGACCATGTTAATGCAAGTCTCAGGAGACAACCAGGTCAGAATACCACTTCTTTGCTACACACCCAGCTAGTTGGTTTAGGGCTTTTTTCAAGGTCAAGAGTGGGCATGGGGAGGAGTGAATAGAATTGAACAGAATGAATTGAATTGAATTGAATTAGCCCCATCTCAGACAAACCTTTAGAGTTCTTTGAGAGGCTCAAAAGTTGTTGTTGACCTCAAAGATTTAGAACCAGGGATTTGAGAAAATTTCAGCAAACCTCATGAAGCTAGACGTTTAAACAAGGAAGGGGAACCTTGGATCCTCTCTTGAATCTTCAGACATCATACTGAACAATCATCCCATTATGGGTGTGTTTAAGAGTGGAGTATTATCATGTTCTTTTGAGAGCACGGATCAAATTACACTTTGGAAGGCAGATCAAATAGCACTGTTGGTTTGTGTTCACTCTCTCCTCCACTTTGTGTTCCTCAGAAAAACAAACCCCCATTACTTTTCCCTTTTAATTAGAATTAATCTCTTTGAATTTCAAATCTCCCAGGATTTCAAATACAAAACAGGAAAACAAAGTCCTGGAGGTACCCTTGCAAAGACATCAAAACGAAAACAGTTATTTGGTAACAAAACAAGGCTGGTTTTCGACGATCTGTGCGTCAGGGCTATTCCATACGCTATCCGGGAGGTGCCACTGTCCTCACACGGATGAAGAAACAAAGGCTCTGAGTGGTTAGTGGATCTCAGTCTGGTTGGGGGAGCTTTAAAAAATACTGGTGCTCCAGACAAATTAAACAGAAGCTTGGGTGGGGCTAGGAAGCTAGTATTTTTCAAATGTTGCCCTGGTGCTTCTGATTTGCAGTTGGGGATAAAAATGAGTAGATGTACCAACATGAATCCTCTGGAGCTTACTTACCTCTGTTCCCTTCTAAAAATAAGTCACGTCACCATCTCCATTTCTTTTTTACACTCTTTCAGGGAGCTTTTATGGGCAGAAATCTCATTGAAGTGTTCTTCCCTTTTTCTGTTTTTACAACTCCTAACTGGTCATTAATCCATCAACATCAGTAATTCCTTGACCTCTTGCACTTCACCTGAAAGTCAAATAAGGATTCTTTTGAGATGAACCAATGGAGTGCGTGTGTGAGGCAGTGTGGTTTTCGTATTTACTTGGGTAAATGTCACAACTAAAGACAAAATCTTGTTCAAAGTCCTCAGTGACAGAAGAATTCGCATGTAAATGATTTTCATTTGAATTCTAAAAAAGCAAGACAAAAAGTGCCTAAAGGAGAATAGATGCCTGCCTGCTTGCCTTTCAGTCACTAGTGAGATTAGAGCCTTAAAACTAGAAGAGCTCCAATGCCATTCCATGACTCAGGCTATATGAAATTTTCAAAATAAAGAATCGCTTTGATTTTTGAGAATAATTTTATGCTTTATCGCATTTTTAAATGCATATGATCATAAAGTTAGGCAGTCTTTAAAGGATGTTATAACTCCCTGAAAGTTTAGAATTATCACGTTAAGTCAGAATTCCCCACCACTTATTCTCTTAGGATCTGGTGCTACTGGGTTATAAAAATAGCCAATAATGCTGAACACTCATTAGGTCTCAGGCCCTAATCTGCATGCTGCGCACGTTAACACGTTTCTTTCAAAACCCTCTGAAGTAGGTAAGCTTCTTACCTGGCGAATGGTGGAGCCAGAATTCTACGAATTTAAGTAAATTTCCTTCCTCCTTTCGTCTTTCATAGCATCCGTGCTGGAACAAGGTTTAAAAATAATAAGAACATAGCATAACTCAAGAGTTAGAGGGCATTAGAACTGGAGGGGCCGCCCTGGCCCCTCCATTAAACCCACCCGAGTGTTTGAGTCAAACCACCACTAGACCGGAGGGCATCACTGTTTCCAAGAGAAATTAGCTGCTTCCCCCAAACTGAAACATCTATCCCTCTCAGCAAGGCCCCCCAAACAATGGGTGTTTGGAGCAACAGCCATTTCCCTGGCTCAGAGCCATGGTTCTCAAACCTTGGTATAAAGAAGAATAACGTGAGGCCCTTGTTAAAATGTGTCCTTTCCTAAGACAGCCTGATTAAGTGGGTTGAGGGTGGAGCCCCAGATCTTTGAACCAGGCTCTCCCAGTTTTTCCCATGCCAGTGGCATGCAAACTTGACATAACACACCAAGTTTGCAAAGGTCGTCACTGCCACCATTTATACCATGGGTCACTCATATAAATGGCTGGCTGGTCAGAGGGGTTTCAAGTAAATAATTTTGCCAACGTTTATCTATTTTGAAAAGGCAAATGACTCTGGGCAGTGTGGTTTAGTTTCATAAGTATTGCCACAATTTGATCAATGGCAATATCTTTGGGTCTAGAGATCTTTCTTCCTAGGATCTCTGAATGTTTCATTTAGGCCATTCTTTAAAATGAGATTAATCGGTTCTAATGAAGACGGGTGCTCATGTACAAACTCCTACAAAAAAAGAAAAACACGGCAAAATCATACATATGAATTTAGTATTGTGATGTATTCTGCACACCACCCAAACAGTAAACTTAGGGATAGTCTTAGAGATATTCTAAATTTTTTTATTTTAGATGAAGAAACTAGAACTAAAAAAAAAAGTGAAGTGTCTTATCCAACAACGCACATAAGAGCTACGATGGTCTCCTTAATGAGCTTCTCTCACTACTATATCATGAAGCTCTGTACCCCCTGGTCTGTCTCTTATATTGTAATTCACAGGTGCTGGGGAAGTAACCATGCCTTGACAAGCAGGCTGGATTTCAATTAAAATCACCATCGGTGTCAGTTCCTGAGGCACAAAGTGCTTGAGGGTTGAACAGCTGGCCCCCCAAATAGGCTAAAAGTCAAGAATAAATCGTCTGGGATGAAACCCTTGCTCTAGATAATAAACCTTGTGTGTGACCTACAGGAATATAATAAGTATCCGCTTTTACAGAAGAGACATTTAAGGCTTGGTCTGTATGTCGCTGTAAAGTTTGCAAGATTCAGGTAACAATTCCTGGAGGAAAGGAGAATGTGCTGACCTATTGTGCACGTTGACCAGATGACTTGGCCAAGGTTATACACAGTCAGGATAGGTCTGCAGAGAACAGTGATGTCCTGACTCTGTGATGTATGGTTTGGTTCCAGCCACACTGTCTCCCGACTGAATCTTCCCTGTTGATTTACAGTCATAGGTACCAGGAGGCAGAACCAAAAGTCTAAGACTGTAGGACTGATCCAAAATGCCTCAGAATTCAAGGTGAAGTTAAAAGCAACAATTCCTACTAGAAATCTGACCTAAGCTGTATAGGTAGGAAGACACATATATGTAATTATCAACATGTCTTAGTTTGTGCCAATCACATGGGAAACCTGATTCATGTGTTTGTTAAATGGGCCAAGTTCTGAATATGATTACAACCCCTCTGAGACCACGGCGGTAGTTATTTCTTGGATTTTACTTTGGGGAATGGCATTTGAGTGGCTTTGCCTTGCTCAGCCATAAGCAGGGTATGAGCTTAGTGTCCAGGGTAAGGCTTGGCAGTCTAACGTATGGTGATGCGTTGCTCTTTGTACTAAGCAGCAGAGCGGTGACAGAAGGCAATTTGGGGAGATCCCATCACACTTTATTTGGAAAACAGGGTCGTCTCTGCTGGAGGTAAGGTTACTGGTCTGGGTTTGCATGTGTCTCTGTAATTTTTACATAGCTTTTGAATTAAAACAGATAAAAGGCCTGATGTATAACCCAGGTAAATAAAACCTAGGAGACTCAAATAGGCCCCAAACAGGTTTCACTGTTTTGATCAGCTAATTACTTCCACTACTCATCTTGTAGGGAATCCAGAGAAAGGCATTTGAAAAAACAGGAACCTGTTGTTACAAGAACTCCAATTCAGTATTCACAATAGGCTATTGACAAACAAGGGAGGGGGGGCGCCCTGGTGGCTCAGTCGGTTAAGCGGCCGACTTTGGCTCAGGTCATGATTTCACGGTCCGTGAGTTCGAGCCCCGCGTCGGGCTCTGTGCTGACAGCTCAGAGCCTGGAGCCCGTTTCAGATTCTGTGTCTCCCTCTCTCTGACCCTCCCCCGTTCATGCTCTGTCTCTGTCTCAAAAATAAATAAACGTTAAAAAAAAATTAAAAAAGAAAAAAAGAAATGATGAGCTGCTCTTTAAAAAAAAAAAAAAAAAAAGAAAAGAAAAACAAGGGAGGGAGACATCCCTGCAGACCCAGGGACGTCTTTCATTTCAGGCAAAAGGACTGGTCTGGGTGTTCAGGGTCCCTGGGCCCCGGGAATCTGATTTTACGCCTCATCCCCTTCTGGCACAGTGGCAGAAGCCTCCAGAAAAGCATAGGGTTGGAGTGGAGATGGGGCACCCAGGAAGTCCTGTGTGCCATGTGCCACAGGCCAGGGGAGGTCAGCAGGTGTGAGTGCCAGGTCGCCTGCCCCTGCAGCACGGGGAGGGATCATCCCCTACCTCGTCGGGCCCAGCCTAACACAGCCATCTGTTCACCACCAGCTGGTGCCAACAGCCATGTCAGCACAGAACATCTCAAGTGTTCCTCCGAAGCAGCTGAGCCATGAGCTACTTTCCCTTGCCTTCCACTCTTTGCCTTCACTTTCCCTGCTCAGCTCTCTGTCCTTGAGAGAAAAGCAAAACGACTTCACTTTGTGGAGGCTGCAGCTCCTAATAACTCTTAATGATGAAGTGCAAGAGACCATTAAGATCTGCCTCGCTTGGCTTTCACTCGCCAGTCTCCATGATAGTCCTGATGGGGCTGCGGTGTGTGATCTGAATACACAAAGCGGCTCAAATACAGGCGGGTGGCTGAGCAAACTGCCTACCCCTCCTGCAGCCTTTGCTCTGAGACAGGAAAGAGCATTCTGGGATAACCGGTTTCAGAGTTTCTGAGGGGAAGGGACAGGGCCATCTGAAATGAGGAAGGGAAAACCTTAGCCTTTCTGGGAGGGACAGTGCAGGGTGTACGGAGAATGGGCTCTGAAGTTACAACAATCTGGTTTAAAAATCCTTGTTCTACTGACATGTCCAAGAGGTGTTCCCAAACCATAAAATCTTTAAGGCTAAGAAGGTTGAATGAGAATCCGCGTGTAACATGTAGGATAGTGCCTGGTACAGAGCAGGCAGCGTTTGTCTAATTATAAAACTAAGTAAAACCTGCTTTCTACCAGAAAGGTCAAGGTTAATGAGATGGGCCCTCCATGTTGACTTCCTTTCAAAAAAGAAAGGGATGCTGCTGGGGAACTATCCTCTGAGCAACCTAAATAACCAACTCACCCAGAGTAAAGCACAAAAATCTACAGGTTGATAGAAGCTTGCATGCTTGATGTATCATCCCCCTTGGAGATCTACAGGAGGAGGATGGTGGCAACAGGGTAGCAAAAGAGGGGAGAAAGTGATCCAGATATCCCACAAGTCCATGCCTGCCCAGAGCATCCCAGGAACCTCCGGAGGACCAGAGCAGATGACACGGCACCTTACGGTAATATCACACCTGCCGTTACTGGCTCTTGCAAATAGGAGTTCAATCTCACAGTTATTCACGTCTTCTATAAGCCTACTGTGCAAGGTATTCTGCCAAGGTAACTGAGAGGACTTCGATATTAACAAGGGAGCTGAACAGAAAAGAAACCGAGTATCTTGCAAGTTCTGTTTATGTGTTTAAAGAAAGGAGCGATTTTGGATCCTGCTTCAACTTTTAGTAAACTGATCAGCCAGCTTTACCCACATGGTCTTTGCAAAAGAACAAAAAGAGCTACTCTTACTTTCTACCAAGATAGATAAGCATTTTACCTATAGCATTTCAACAGCACCCCGAGGTGGGTGTCACTATCCCCATTTCACAGATTGGAAAATCGAGGCTTGAGAAATTAAGTAATCCACCTGGGGTCACACATTCAGTTGTGACGACAGGATTTGATGGCACAAACATGCCCTATGCTCTACTCATCGTGAATATCAGTCACTTGTCCTACTCCTTGTATGGACCACGATTTTCCTATCTTCAGAAGAAGATGCACTCGGGATTACTGGTGAACAAAGCTTTGAGAATGGCCACTGGTACGCATGGCATAGCGAAAGGTACGATGCTGCCTGCAGTGAACAAGTACTTGCAGTGACGGCGGGAGGTCCCAGCGCGAGCCACGAGATGGCTTCTCCCTTGTTGCGTGATGTTGCACCCATCACTTATTCTCCAGAAGCCCAGTGTCCTCACCTATAAAGTGTGCCCCCTCATAGAATTGTCACAATCAGTGCAGTAATGTAGGTGAGTCAGCTTTCCTATTCCTAAGGCTCTAGGCCAATGCCAGCTATTATTATGGTTCAATTAGCTTCAGTTCCACTGAGGATTTGCTCTTGAATCTTTGGAAAGATCTCCTGACACCTTAGCTTCCTCATCTGTAACCTAGAGCTGTCGATACAGAACCTTTTAGCAATTCCCTCCAATAGCCATTCACAAGCTTTAGTGACCTATAATCTCTTGGGATGTTGTTAAAGCAGATTCCTGGGCCCCGGTGATTCTGATGCAGCCCAGCTGGATGGAACCTTGTACCATTCACGCTTGAGGACCCCCATGTGATTCTAATGTAGACGGGTCGTGATCACTCTGAAAAATGCTGCCCTGCAAGCTCAGTTTCACAAAGAACTGTGCTACCTGTGGGCAAAGAAATTGACCCAAGATCATCTGGTAACACAGCCAACACCAAACATTTGACTTCTGATGTCTAGATCCCATTGTTCTGACCACAGGAGGGGAACTCCAGAGAAGAGGAAAACCTCCTCCTGGTCACGAGGTTTCCGTCAGGGGATTTGACCCTAGAGTACGTCGCGGAAGCTTCCAGTGCTCCACGGACCTAAAATATTGAGTGTCACTGCCTTTTTTTTTTTTTTTCTTCCTCCACAGATACGTTTGCAAGCAAAGTGGCCGCCACCCAGGACCAGTACGCAGATGCATCCATAGGTAACGTCACTGGCAGCAACGCGGTGAACGTCTTCCTGGGAATCGGCGTGGCCTGGTCCATCGCTGCCATCTACCACGCAGCCAACGGGGAACAGTTCAAAGTGTCCCCTGGCACGCTAGCTTTCTCTGTCACTCTCTTCACCATTTTTGCTTTCATCAATGTGGGGGTGCTGCTGTATCGGCGAAGGCCGGAGATCGGAGGTGAGCTGGGTGGGCCCCGGACTGCCAAGCTCCTCACATCCTGCCTCTTCGTGCTCCTATGGCTCTTGTACATTTTCTTCTCCTCCCTGGAGGCCTACTGCCACATAAAAGGCTTCTAAAGGAACAATCAGATATAGTAAATTTATATATATATACGTATATAAATATATACATAAAATATTATGTATAATGAACAGAGGAAACTGACATTTGTCATGTTCACTTACCTGCTGATGGAACCCAACTTCAAGAGCATACTCTGTACTAGGGCAGAAGTGAGAAACCATCACCTCTTATTCCCAGGGGGCATCGCCACTTTGAACGAGGCACGGAGGCAGGGGCATCTTTGCAGCTCAGCCTAGAAGGACTGTGTTCTCTCCAGGTTCATAAATCATTAAGTCTTTGATTTGTTTTCTGTTTCCGCTTGTTTTTGGTGGGGGCTGGGAGGTGGCTGACGTTTGACTTTTATTTTGTATTATTTTGTTGGGAGGGTCAAAGTTTCTGTTTCTCTTGCGGGAGGTGATGACCAATCTAAGTGCAAATGGGTTTTTGGTAAAAATTTAAATCGTTACAATTGCCCTTTCTTCCAAACACTTGACAAATTATTTGGGATTCAGAAAGGATATGGGCGCTGAAGAAGAGGCAGGTCTTCGCTCGATCACTAAATTTCGTGCTTCTCTCTGGGACATGAGCAGAGATAAAGCTGCCTCCAAGAAGAAGCATGGGCGCTTGAATGGAGCCAGGAGAAGTGATGGCTCTAGATACAGTCTGACATTTAAAGATATGATGCCTGACAGTCTTGTTTAAAAGGTACAGGAATAACGTGCCTAGATTCCCAAGAACGTGCAAAATCATTTCTTATCTCTTCAGGTCTGGACTATGATTAGCAAGGCCCTTATTCTGATTTTCCAGCCTGGCTAACCCCCAGGTCCCCCATCCCAACCCTCCTCCTCCTGCCCACCATCTCTCAGGCAAACAGGAATAACCCCATTCAAAAAAGCACATCATCGTTTTCCATTTGCATCATGTGTGTCCCAGTCCCATGTTTGCTGTTGCCTGGGATCATTTGTCAGCTTTATTTTTGAAAGTATCCATGGCTTGCACAATCCTGTTCCAGTCATGACTGAACATTTGCTCCTTCTTCGTGTGCCTGTTGGGGAATGTTGTCGTGATACCTGTTACACAGTGCATGGATGAAAAACAAAATAAGCGTATCTGTATATAGTAGAGTATAGCGTATACTGTTCTCCCATTCAGCAACGTTGACTGGACATTGAAGATATAAGTGGGTCTCCTTTTCACCTGAGTTGTAACGTTTGTGTTGTGAGTTTGATTTTACTAGGGATAAAAGGAGAAAATGGCTTATTGTTCATGGACTTGCACATTCGTTTCTAAGAAGCAATAACAGTTCGTTGGGAAGTTAAAGCTACTGAGAGGACAGCAGGCAAACTACCAACTATCTTCATGGAAAATTAGCCACGTGGAATACACCAGAGGCCTCTAAAGAATCACCTCTTGATGATTCAGGAGGGCGAAGGAGAAAGGTGTAGAGCAGTGGCCAGATTCGATGTGCCCAGGCTTTGAGAGCCTCCACCTCCCTGACACCCACCCCTGCCCTGCCCCCAAAGTATTTATTTCACTTCTGCTCTGTCTGGGACAGATGGTAGATAGTGGTTTGTTCGGTTTTTTGTTTTTTTGTGTTTTTTTTTTTTATGTAAAAGGCTATTTTGAGCCCTGTTACTTTCAACATCCAGACTCCTCTGATTGTACCTGCAGTTCCTGAGTAGGAATGAAGCCAGGGAGACGAATGGGCCTTTAAAAGTGCATCTTCTGTACTTGTGACTAAGGAGGAAGCAATTTAATGAGATTAGTGCCTCCCAGGAGGATTGCACTGGGAGGTTTTTAACCCTGGAAAAGGAATGGCTCTTTCTATTTCAGAATACCAAAGAGCATGGATAAACCCAACATTCCAAAGTAGTGAGTCTAGTAAGGAGGAAAAATGCAATGACTTTGGTCCTGTCTCAGAGACTTCTCTATAGAGCATCCCAGGCCAGAGACACCACTGGCCCTCTGTATCAATTCAAAGATACTTAAGAGATAAAAGCTGTTCAGAGTTACTTTCTCTTCTTCCACTCATTAATCACAATCACTCATCACTTCATAAACATCCAGTGACTGAATGAATAATTAAATGCTGGTTACTACTCAATATACCAGGTACTGTGCTACTCTTGGGGACTAAACCATGAACAAGACAGCCCAGATCCCTGCCCTCAGTGGGCTCACAGCTAATGTGATTGCTCTCTCGGTGGGTAAAAGTTATCACAGCCATATGAAAACAGTTTTATCTTGCAGGGAAAAAACAATTATAAAACTCTTAACATAAACACACTGAAACTGTACAAATACAATTGTCCAAATATCTAAGATTTTAACTTAAGAGATAAAGCACAGGTTAGGGGAAGCATCCTATGTATCCTTGGCCAATCTTGCAGATCTGTACGTCTCCCCATTGTAAGCCAAGAAAGGCAATCATGTTGGTGATCCAGAGGACTGAACGGGTCCAATTAATCCCAGTTTTTATCTTTGTTGGACAACAGTACTTTTCTATGCCCCACACCTCTACTGTTCCTCATATCTCCAGGAGACTCACCCCAGCAGGCCGTGGTCCAAAACTGGTGGCCTCTTTTGGGGGCACATTCTAACCCATTTTTTTTAAGATTTAGTAAATGGAAAGCTAGCCTAGAAACACCAAGTAAATATAGTCAAAGGACAGGAGTTGTTTAAATATTAGATTTTTGCACTCAATTTTAGCCATATTTGGAATGTCAATAATCCCGCAGATTTTCACAGAGGACTTTCAGAAATTCTTGCCACTGAATTTTAATTTCAAAGCTTTTTGGTTTGTTTGCTTTTTAAAGTTTCATGTTATAGGGAAAATATGATTCTGATTGTTCAGGGTTGTTAATAATTGTAGTTGTGTAAAATTATTTCATTTTATTTTGTGTGTATTGTGCACAGCTTTAGGGGGGAAGTGCACTAATTGTGCTGTTCCTTATAAATGGTACACGTTATTGGCACAAATAAAGTTTCTAATTGTTTCTGACTTAATCACTAGTGATACAGCATATTCTGTATGGAATGTTTTCTCTCATTGTCATCTACTTCATTTTTGTTTTCATGTTTTGAAGAAATAAAGACCAAAAAGGTATTATTGTGCAATTGGTATCCTCATCCAAATGACAGACAATAGATACCCAGTATTCAGACTCTTGCAAATGTCAACCCTTTGGTCATATAGTATTTCCTTTTTAATGTCCCAAGAGAGCACAGTGTCAGAATATGTATCTATCTGATGGTATGGAGATAAATGTTGGATGTTTCTCCATTTCACTAATTTTTTTTACATCTTTTAGTACCCTTTATCTGCCTCCTTTCTGCATCCAAGAACATTAACCCATAAACAGTTACACATCCAACCACTTGTTAGAATATTGTAGCTAATAAATCAGTTCTGATAAAACTGGTCCAAGCGATAGTCTTCTGGTATCGATGTATTATATTCCTCTTGATCCCTAATAGAACTTCCTTGCATTAATTTCTGACTAATTACATGCTAGTGACTTTATGTGTCATACAATCAATAATATAGGAAGAGGTGACACCAGAAATAAGCATTTGCAGGGGGAAAAAAGGTGCCCTCTAGTTTGTACTTATTTGCAAGCCCACATAAATCATTAGTGGATTTGGTTCTTACAATAGAATCCACTGTGTTCATGTAAATGATATTCATCTGATAGTCTTTCAAATTTGCTTTAGAATTCCTCATTATGTCCATATATAATGTGGCACACTTTCACATGTGAAGGAAATAAGGTATAATTTAAGTATTTTCTTGGATCAGCAATTAATGTCTCCCAGTTACCAATCTTTGGTTTAACACAAAATGAGCAGCCGATATTTATTTCTTTAAATAACAAAGAGTAATTCAATGACCAGAGTAGTCTTGACTGTTTACCCTTCAAGGAAATGCCTTGGCTCAATGCTTCTCAACCTCTTAGAAGATAATTTTAATTCTTTCAAACATAATGATTCAAGCCTACCACCAGTAAAGATTTCAGAGAGCTTTGCTTTCTATATAGCACACACACACTTTTTCTTCTTGCTTTTCAAAGAAAAAATTATAAAATTTGCTCTTTTAAACCACCTTGCAGGCATTCTGATAGGTGGATCTCATTTGCAATGAGAATCCCTAACACAGCATCTTTCCCCCAGTGGTCTCAGTTAATAGAAGCACATTGCCTTTTCCACACAGGGAAATTCATTGTTGATTCCACAACCCAGGATCCCTGATACTGATCTGTCAATCTGACTGGTCTGTTCTATGCATATCTGAGAACTTTGTGGAAGCAATTAGAAAAAAATTTCCTCCGGTAGATGATGAAGCCCTCCATTCTCAAACACTGTCAAAACTTTACCTCCTCAAGAATATAAGTCAGCCCCTTTAAGACTTCTTCTAAAAAGCATTTCCTGGCTCATGATGTTGAGTGTCTCTTTTGATTCTGCTTTTCTGTCTCTGATCTTGGGCAGTTGCATTCAGAGCAAGTTTTGCGTCTAGTTTCATAACTATATAATGGCCATTTCGTGATTGACAATGCACCACCTTAGATCTCATCCAGACCTACACCTGGCATTCACAGCTTTTGTTACAGTAATCACTTGAAAGCATTTTAGCTATGGGCAAAATTGAGCATTTTAATGGATAAACAAGTGAGTGCACTAGGCAGAAGAGCTTTACACAATCATATTTTTCTTAAAAAGATGCTGTTATGAGTGCATTTATTAGCTTTCCTTCAGATCTACCTACAGATTTTTGTTAATGGACGGCACTTCTACTCTTCAATATTATGTTCCTATCACTTCTAGCCATGTTCATGGTCTTCCACCCAGCACATTTAAAGTGTTGTGTGGTCCAAATGGTATTCCACCTACAAGGATGACAAAGGAAGCGGAAACAATTCCAACAGTTAGATATTTCATTTTTGGAGCTTAATCAGGCCATGGTTAATCATCTCCCAAGGCAGAGATGTCTTACCTATAGAAGGAACAACCACTGAGCGTTGGGTCTCCCAAGAGAGAGAGCACTTAAGCTTTCCAGCCCACAAGAACTGGTGAGTAGCTTTCTGTCACTTTTTCCCTGCCTGCCAAGATGTCCCAAAAGATTTCCTCAGAGGCTCTACCAATTTTCAATTTTGCCAAGTTTCCTCTGATTTAATCTCCTAAGGGACGTTTAAATCAACAGTCATTGTATATATTATTATTTTGATTTATTTGTAGGAAAGAACATTCCTTCACAACTTCAAAAGGCAATATGACTTTGTAGTTAAAACCATGACTCCTATCTTTACAGGAAGACTTGCTTGCCCAGAATCACCTTATATGTAATCAGTGCAGGTCTTCACAGCTCCTTGGTCTGCTCACATTCTCTAGAATCAGGCTGTCCTAACCTTTATCAAAGATCCAGAGAGGTGTTCCCTTGGAAATGTGCTATCTTAGTCTTTCTTTTCCCTAATTCCAAACCTTTGTATTTCTTCCAAGGCTATTCCCATCATATTTCATCATCCTTAGTACTGCTCACTATTACCTCTCAGCAATAGGGAGAGGCTCATGATAAAGTCCTCTGGGCATGTTTTTCTGAAAGTGAATTTACCACAGGAAGAAACCAATATAATGGCATTCTACTTCGAAAACAATCATTACAATAGCTATCTCTATAAATGTTTGGGACAGATTATACCTACAGCTATATACTGCAACAGTATTATTGATTTTATTTCCTTTTGAATTTTTCATTCTTCAGTGTCTTCTACCTAGCTTTTTATTCTATCAAAATATGTAGGTATGGATGAGAATTAAGGAGCTCACCCCCAACACACACACACACACACACACACACTCAACTCTTGTGAAAGTTTCTACAAAAGTGAAGCATGTAAACCTAGAAAACCCTAACATATAGCTTTCATGCCTCCCCAAAAATTTGAGTGGGTAAAAAAGTTTCTCTGTGGGTATTATATTCCTGGCATGTAAAGGATAGTAAAATTTCACAATAACCAAACACACCAAAAAAGAAATTAGCTAACTTCAGTGTTACTGAGTCGATTTTGACAGTTAATGCACAGCCCAGTTCTCCTTATTTGTTGGCTGCAAAAACAGATCTACCTAGCCAAATCCAGGAGTGTACTGGGGGTGACAGGGGAATTAACGTACTGGAATTCTTAGGCAGCCCTCTGTACTGGAAGCTGTTTACCCACCAAGAAGGATCTGGCCCAGAGATTTCCAAAGACCTCTCCCCTACATTCCCAAGGTGAAATAACCCACTTAATTTACAGAACTTTTTGTCAGACCCTTCTTGAAGCCACATGGTAGGTAGGACAAGAGATAAATTCTCTAGGGAGAGCTTTCTTAAAAATGTGATACTATTTGTTTTGACCTATCTTCTAATATGAAGTTTCCATTCTTTCCAAGTGGAAGGAACAATTCTAATAACCAAATATATAACCACTTTTCAATATATTTCACTTAAAAAATCAACTGTATAAATATTTAAGATAAAAGTTATATGACCCAGATAGCTAGTTCTGAGAAAAATAGTTTAATTTTCTCTATAGGTACATTTCTCTGCCTTCTTATATTTACCATTAAACTTGGAAAAATGCTCCAAAGAAGAAATCTCGAGATTTTACATTCTAATGTTCAATAAGTGAGTAATATGGATAAAATAATGTTTTAGGTGAAAGTTAATTATGTTGACAGAACATACTTAAAAATGAGAGAATTTGGGGCGCCTGGGTGGCGCAGTCGGTTAAGCGTCCGACTTCAGCCAGGTCACGATCTCGCGGTCCGTGAGTTTGAGCCCCGCGTCGGGCTCTGGGCTGATGGCTCAGAGCCTGGAGCCTGTTTCCGATTCTGTGTCTCCCTCTCTCTCTGCCCCTCCCCCATTCATGCTCTGTCTCTCTCTGTCCCAAAAATAAATAAACGTTGAAAAAAAAATTTTTTTTAAAAAAATGAGAGAATTTAGCACGAATAAAATGTGTGAGGTAAGATTTCATCACTATTCTTGTCTAAAATATTTGAAAGTCATTAACTTTAAGGAAGATAAATTTCCAGTTTCCCAAAACAGGACAATTTCAGCTTGTATTGTTTTTATATGGAAATCAAAGCTGGGCATACATAACTTCTGGCTTTGGCAACCCC
Source organism: Leopardus geoffroyi (assembly GCF_018350155.1). Taxonomy (NCBI): domain Eukaryota; kingdom Metazoa; phylum Chordata; class Mammalia; order Carnivora; family Felidae; genus Leopardus; species Leopardus geoffroyi. Next base: position 107,706,004 of record NC_059336.1, read on the forward strand.
CAAAAAGTATGCTTTGGGCAGCCTTTTCCATATTATCGAGTTATTTTATGGAATACACTGGATCTATACAGGTGTCTCATAAAAATGCCTTCAATAATTTCCCTCTTTTTTTTTGGGGGGGGGAGGGCAGGAAGTTTCTACATTTCAGAATTTGACAATTTAATTTATAAAAGGCTGATTTCATTTTGATGTTAACATTTCAGAATTTTAATATTTTAAATAATCATCAGATGGGCTATTGAGCTTGAGTCTAACCCAAATAAACAATAAAGCTCAAACAGACCTATCAGTAGTTGAAAGGCTTCTGAAACACTGGCTTTTTCATGCAAATAGAAGAGTTGTTTTCAATCTTTTTTTTCTACCAAAAGTTGCCATTTCAACCAGTGTAAAAAAACATTTGAAATGGTGGTTTGAAGATTAATTCGATATGAATCAGACACAATTTCAGCATTAAAATCTCCTCTGTCCCATCTCTCCCTAGAGTATAGAGAGAGATACATATATATAAATACAAAAACACACAACATGTCAGATAACTTGAACTATGTTTTTGGATGTCTAAGATTACCCTAAAAGCCCGTGTCAGGTTAGTGTTCATTTTTATCAGAATCTTTTATAAATGAGAAAAGGGAGGGGGCGCCTGGGGGGCTCAGTCGCTTAAGCGTCCGACTTTGGCTCAGGTCATGATCTCACAGCTTGTGGGTTCAAGCCCCACGTTGGGCTCTGTGCTGACAGCTCAGAGCCTGGAGCCTGCTTCAGATTCTGTGTCTCCCTCTCTCTCTGCCTCTCCCCTGCTCACGCTCTCTCTCTCAAAAATAAAGATTTTAAAAAATTTTTATAAATGAGAACAGGGAGAGAGATACAGAAAGAAATGTTTTCCTGATTCTTTTCTTTTTTTGCTAAAGATGCAAATTCAAAGTTGTTTGAAAGCTGCCTAGAATGTTAATCATATATATCCTTCTAAAAACAGGAGTAGATCTTTAAAAGAAAGAAATTCACTTTTCTTCCCTTCATTTAGCAAGCATTTTTGATAGACAGTCTTTAGGATCGATTAGAGCACCTTTCTGACTTTTCCAATTACCCTCTGTTATTTGGAGGGTGTTGAAAACAGCTCTTGAAAAAAAATTATGCTCATCTAGGTCAAATCCTGAGGGATTAAAAGAATGAGATTTTATATTTTCCCTGGAAACATAGCACTGAGCAGGCAGGCTCCCATACATCACTTGACATTTTCTAGAAATATATTTTGGCACAATAGGAAAGCATGAATGAGACTCCTACCCAGTTCTGCCACAAAAACCTAATCATCTACAACCATGTAGATCTTCCACTAGCTGTAATTTAACTAAGATATTTTCACTCAAGCAACCGTCAACTTGCACATACGCTAGCTGTGTTGTGACTAGCATTTTCCCTCCAAGATCTTACTAACAGACAAACTAACCATTTCAACCAACCGGTACATGAGATTTCTCCAAGGGGTTCAGTCAGGGTAAGGAGTGGGTACAGACAGGGGTAGTAATATTGACATCAGGTCACTGGAGCCTATTTAACCAACTGCTTTATTACATACCGGACCTTATTTGGGACACTTATTGTCCCAATATTAGAAATACTGGAAGGACTTTATCTTATTGCTATTTCAACAAAATTTTTGTGGTATTGGGTCTAAGCAAAGGATAACATCATGCAAAAACTGAAAGTCATTTTTATTAGCTCTCCTATTGTTACATTTTGTAGGAAAATATTATCTTTGAGTTTTAGCCTAAAACTCTTAAGAACAACAAGACTTTTGCTGCCATTAGTAATCCCTTAGGAAATTTGACACTTCGAACCTTCTTAGAGACAGATGATACTATGGTAAATGTATGCAAGTGGCTTAAAATATTCTTGAAGTTCTCAGGTTGTCTTCACAGATCCTGCATAGATTTACATTTTAAAAAATGAGTATCTTTCTCATCAAAATAGATTGGGAATGTTCCCAACAACTGGTTTCATTTTGTTGAGAAAAGAATCTAGCACCCAAAGAAGCCATGAGCAGTAGGGTTGTATCAACGACTCTGCTTCTATACCCCTTTTCATACTTCTGACTCAATCTCTATGGCACATCTTTCAGAAACAACTGCAGATGATGAGAGAAAGCTAAAAGAAAGGGTTGCACTCACTTTCAAAATGGACTAAATCTGCTTATCACCTTGAAAAAATTAAAAATTTAAAACTTTAAACACCCATAGAGATGCTTTTAAATGCCAATTCTGAAGCCAAGATCTCTATGGCAAAGCCTTAAAGAAAACATAATTATTGAGACATAGGATTTAGTAACATCAGTATTCAACCCTTGCCATCCACTTATAGTCTCTAGAGGCAAACAAGCAGTTGGGGAAGGGGAGACAGATCACTATCAATGTCATAAGTCACATCACCATTCAAATACTAGGTGGAGTTGGGAACTATACAAGATACATGGGTCCAAACCTAGTCTCAAGCCCAACCCCACCCTTGCTCACCCCCATGATGGATATGGTCTATGAACATTAGAACAATGCCAGGGTATTATTTTCACTTAATATGAATATTACCTATTGCGATTCCTCTCTGCTCTGAGCCAGGCCGTTTTGACTCAGATCTTTAGAGTCGTACTTGTCGCCTGCCTGGAGAGTGAACCCATCTTTTCAAACTGGTTTCCACGGACTCAATTTTTAAAAACACTACGAAAGCAGCAGAGCCAAGTGGATTGGATCTAGCAAGGAGTCTAACCTTAAAGGAGTCCAAGCTTGCATCTTCTTCTTCCTGGCCAATACACTAGCATCCCAACTCTGAAGTCATTCTGTTAGTAAAATGAAAATAATAATTGCTTTGTCGCTGTTAGAAATCATGCCTCTTTAGAGCTTAGTGCTTCCATTAACCAAAACCAGATCCATGGGTGGTAGTATTAGGACTTTACCCAAAGACTGAGTTTTATGTTGTGAACAAACCTGAACTAGTTTGGGTCCCTTTAAAACAACAGACAAAATATGTAATAATATTTGAAAACAATGAAAAGGGTTCAGCACAGGCTTCTGGGTTAAAGAGGAGGGCAGAGCTTGTGACAGGCTCTCTTAATGTTTTGCTCTTCCCTGTAAATTTTTATCTGTGAGGGTTCCCAGTGGAGTATTTCCCCATACTCATTCTGTGGGAGGACACTGACATAATTCCAGAGTCTGCCTTTTATTTCCTAATACTCCCAAGAGAAACAGCCATTCCTTAGCTCATAATATAAAAGAAAAACAGAAAGAATAGCTGCCTCACTGGTTGATCCAGAAGGTTTTTACAAAAGCACAGACCATTCAGAGTATCTTTAACATGACTGTGACTGTAATCCAATAAAAAGATTTGATATTTCCAACTCCTAATCAAAAGTCAGAAATTGCTTTGACACTAGGATCTTAATGCCACTTTATCTTCCTTGCTGGTCCTCACAAATCAATAAAACTTGAGAGATGCAGAGAGTGTCTGGACAGTGATCAGTTAAAATTCAGATCTGGTTACTGAGGCTAGAAAAACATCAAATGGCACATTATCGGAGGAAAAAGAATCAGAAGCTAAACCAAAGAGAACAGGAAATTAGTCAATTTAGCAAGTATGTTTTCCAGAACCATTGATTCATTTTGTATGTAGTCAAAAATTAAAAATCTATACAGTCAAGGCTGTGGAACCATTTTTAAATCAAATGGCAGAGTCTATTATATTTTTCAATCCTATAATTCTATAAATCTCAAGCGTTTTGTGCAAAGTATTGTATTAGGCATTCTAAGAGGATATGAAGAATTCAAGACACAGTAATTTTGAGAAAATTAACACTAGCCCTGAATTCAGTCAGGAAGAGGCCACTTGTGGCACTCAAAGTCACCTTCCATTTTGGTTGAGGCATTGTATCAATTTGAGACTGCTTAATGCAGCCATCCTGAAACCTATCAAGAAGCTTTTCTTTAACAGAAATAGAAATACTAAGTCTGTTAACTTCATAGTCTTTCACCAATGAAACAAATGAATTTAGACTCCACTAACAGATCCTGAGTGTACAATGAGCCAAACTCTGTGTGAGGTTGATATACGGTCTTTAACATTTCAAGTTGGGGAAAACTGACTTCAAAGATCATTTGCCTCCCATTCCTGAATTTTTCTTTTTTTCTATTGAGTGTGGATACTAAATCATCACTGGATTTTCTTCACTCTGCCTGTTGCTCTTTTTGAGGTATCCGGCTATATACATTTCAGTGAGTTACAACCCCAGTTGTCACATTTTAACAGCCAACTAGGAGGGACCTCAGTCCCGATGTCTGAATACACAAGGTTCTCTTCATTTCAACATCAGCTAGTCATCAGAGAGGAGACCCGAAGGCTTTCCTCTTTTGAAAATCAGTCTTTGTTTCAGAGGGTTATGAATCTTTGGCTCTCTCTGAACTTCGATTTCCTCATCATTAAAGGAAGGACTTTACCTCTAGCTTGCTTTCCCACAATACATCAAGCCCTATGTGATCTGGTAGTTCCCTGTTATCTACTGGGTATGGGTTGAAGGTGCTTTCCATTGTGAACAAGTTTCCTCCTAATTCTTGATTGCAAGTGTCAAGCCAATAAAACCACATTAAGTCTGACGGGAATTTAAAAGTCTCTTTTGAAATAACTCTTTGTGCACTTCTGGAAAAAAAAAAAAAAAAAAAAAAGTCCCTTCCCAAACAGGGAGTGAAAAGTTTCTCCCTTTGCGGTAGACCTACAATAGAAAATTTAACAAGATTGGAACGGATTCCACACCAGTGACCTTTGTAAGGCTGAATCCACTCTTTTTCTGAACGTAAAGTGTAAGTTCATACAGTTTCCCATAATAATCCCACTTTTCATTCTTTGTACTTAATGACAATCTTTTAGGAGGAAGACTGAGAGCAGTCATTTTACACCAAAGGGAGTGAATACAAACATGATACGTGTTGACTGGACAAAAAGATACTAAGACTGTAAAGGAAGATGAAAAAGGAATTTCATTTATGCTACAGATTCAACTGTCTTTTTAAAAGCCTCCCTTGTTGTGGAGAAAATGACTACTCAAAAAGGTTTCACAAAGACTTAAATCCCACCCCTAGCAATCATCTGGTTTGCCCACAGCCCACATGCTTCATTAGCAATCTGAAATTGCACACAGAGAAAACATAGCAAGAAGCAATAGATAGACATTGCCATGGGGAAGAGAAAAAGCAACCGTGGTGAACTCTGCTTACATAAACAAAGGATGTTTTAGTGGAATAAATGTAAGCTTTCTCTTGAAGGAATCCCAGTTAGTATGTCATTAGAAATGGCAAAACCATTTCAACATCATAAGTCGTATATTCCAGCTTTATTAGCATTGAGGCAGAGGGCCAAATTTGTCGGGGGAAAAGTAAACAAATGTTCCCAACACTGTAACAGATCAAGTGATCTTGTGAGCCTGTCGAGAGAAAAAAATTAAAATAGGTAACATTATTTTATAACTATATTAGTAGCTCTGACTTCCACTGAGGGATAAAATTTTATTTTTCCTTCTCATCACTAACTGTTATATAGAGCCGCTGTTCAGTTGCAGTAGGCATGGGATTCTTATATTTTGATAAGTCCCTCACATTGAATTTGACCCCCATTTCATATTTGATCAGGAGATCCTAAATTGGAAAGGTAGGATTTTCTGTCTTTTTTACACAAATCTGCACCAGAAGCATTTTCCAAAGATGACTGCCTTAAGCCATCTAGGTAGCTCTGTCCATCAGTGGTAGGTGCTTGCTGTAAGGCAGAGAGAGCCTGTGAGTAGATTGAGTCCCCCTTTTGCATAGACGGCTGCTCATTCAGACCCTCACGTCTCTTCCTCCTCAAGTCCTTGTACCAATCCAGCCTCCTGAACTGACCCAGCTCCACTTGTCAAACAAACTGCAAATCTCTAAGTGTGCTGACATCTTGTTCAATTTAATTCCCCATCAAATGAATTTCTCGGATTTTTCCCTTGATGATCTTGCCCTCTCTGTACTCATGCATATAGGCCCTTAGATTTGATATACTTTAAAGAGGATTTTACTAGAAAAAAAAAAACAATCATCCTTTGTGTTCAGTAAAAAACTATGAAGGAGCTATTATGTTAATCACCCTGAAATAATAGAGGGAATATCACCTGTGTGGTGATGACCTTAATGGTAGTGCTAAAATACTACCCTCAGAAGAGAAACTGTAGAGTTTTCTCCAAAAAGCCTTTTAGAGACTCAAATTTGATGATATGGAAAAACATTCCCTTCAGAGGTCATAGGTTAGAGTTTGGTTACATTTCACTTACAGGTTTGTTGTATAAGCAGATAAGGCACTTAAACTTCAGATCCTTTCTTTAATATTAAATCAGCATCTATCGAATCTGTCCCTTACCTACGTTACAAAAACATCGGGGGGAAAAATCCAATACCGACCTTCACGTTCCACATGGAAAAGCTTTGTCCTGGGAGCACAATTAAGGTGATTTGGAAAACTGTAGTGTGTTCTAGAATAATCTATACAGTGACACTTAACATTTGGTCCCCAACAAAACAGTATCAGCAACAATTTTGAAATATGTTATTTATACAACTTCTCTGGTTCTACCAGAGACCCCAGCCCAGACCTATGAATCGAATTCTGGAAGTGGACCCAGCAATGTGGGTTTTGACAAGGTCTTGAGGAGGATTCTGGTGCATGTTCAGGTTTGATAGGCCCACTGTCAAACTCTGCATCTTCACAAGAAAAAGCTTAAATGGTAGGTTTCATGTGGGCCCTGTACATTCTGATGTATGGACAGAAATGTTCACTGTTTGGAATTAAAATGTAATTTGAAGGAAAATTAATCCTTGCAAATATTCTTTCCTGGCACAACTGAACTTCAGGCAGGCTCTCCACAATCAGCGAGATTTCTAATCAGCTTTTCCTGTTCTTTCAAAAAACCAACAGTCACTCTGCTTTGCTTGACTGGCGCAGGGCCTCTAGAATGACCTTGGACCCTTTTAATTGATTAGCTCTGGACCATTTGCCTTAATACTACATCATCGTGTATCAGTACTGAGTTATATTTAATGACACAGTCTGTTGGTTTGAAAACTGAGTATGAATTAAGCCAAAATAACTACTGGTTATGAGTGAGTTTGGGTTTTAGAAGATAGTTTCAAAATCTCAGTATGGCTCATAAAACCTCATAAAAAGCACAGATAACGTAGACATCATCCCAAGTCCCTCAGGAGCACCCTTCCTGGCTCTTGTTTGAATTGGTGCAGAAATGGAGAGTCAGCAAGTGACTTTGCTTATAAAGAGATCTCGGAAAGTAGAACTTAAGATTGTTATTGTGTGTGCATGTTTCCTAAAAATCTAACCTGAAAAGATCATACTTAAAACATCCATATATATTTTGACCCCCTTCTTTTGAGGATCCAGAAAAATAATGCAAAGTGTACAAAAGGAGGCCTTAAAATGGAAGCTCAACCATGATATTCTGGAGAGAAATTCTATAACTGTCACTCATTCCAGGCCTCCCTTAAAGGAGTCAAGTTTGTCAGATATTTTGGAATGACTGTTTTAGAAATTACTGAAAAAGAATAACTGATAGATCATAATGTGTTCTGCCTGCTTCTCTAAAATCTGTGCTCCTCTCCTGTTGCTGGTCAAAGTTTGAACATCTTAAGTGTCTGTTTTCTGTCTCCAAGAGTATTTCCTCATTGGCTCTTTCCCAATCATCTTATGTCTCTTCCACACCTGATCATCAGAAAGCTCCAGCTCAGCTCAAGCAGTACCTCCTTCCTCTGTCTCCACCATTGTGCACATATCCATTTGCATATCATTTTACTAAAAGTTAAAGCCTCACTAAGAGGATGCTTCCTAGAATAATCACCAATGTCCAGACACTTTGGTGATGGAAAGTACACCTTGGGGGAGCAGGGGTGGGTGCTGAATCAGATTGCCTGGGATTCACGCAGGTCCAGAGCCTTGACCTTCCTGCAGAACTTGAGTCCACTGTGGTATTTTTACACTCTTAAATCCAAGGCAGAGTTACAGTGGTGGCTTTGCTGTAGCAAATATCCTCCTTGCTGACCTTAGTCCACAACTCATGGTTTATGTTATTGACTCAAGTCCGAAAACCTTTAAACAAACCTAGATTAAAAATTTCTTTCAGAAAGATTAGGAGAAAAAAGTTATATGCTCTAAAGACTCTTATGTGGTACATCAAAAAGGCCTTGATATTAGAAGGTAACATAATTGTTTTAATCTTCAATAGCTTTGCCTTTCAGTGCCATTCATGGTGATTTTCATAGGTCAGTGGTGCAATTCAACACTATTCTAATAAGCCATAATAATTGTTGGCACAACTGTTATTACAATGGGGACTTCCCTGGGTTTCATCTATTAATTTTTTGTAGACAGTAGGAAGCTCACACTGAAGATATTTGTAGCTTCCTAGACAAGGGCAATGAAAGGAATTAGCATATTGTACATACTGTATATATGCACTGCTCTGTGCCACTGCGAGTATTCTAAAGAGAGACAAATGAGAAGGGAGAATTTAAACAGGAACTAATTTAGAACTTCTCTCTTGCCTTCAGTGGTTACGGACAGCTTTCGTTCCCACTGAGTAAGCCTGGTAAAGACTTTCATAGTAAACTGAACTCATCCTGAGCCAGAATAGGCAATCCATAAAAAAAAAAAAAAAAAAAAAAAAAAAAAAAAAAAAGTGGCAGGTCATTGGGCCAGAAACCACCTCTCCCTAACAGGTGATCGTGAATCCCCTGCACAGGGCAAAAAAGGGAATAACAGCTTGTTTACATCTCGTATGCACAGTTTCAAGGACCCATTGCAAATAACCTTCAAAGAGAGGGAGAGAGTGGAAAGAAGAGAATAAAAACAGAGAGGAAGAGATCTTACCTTGAAAAATGAAGTAAGCAATGCTAATATTTCTCTAGTTGGTCCTGAAAAATGTTCACACGTCTAAAGTTATTTATAAAAAAAACTTCACCGCACTTTGAAATTCCTGAGTGGTGGTAGGTCAGTAATGGATTTGGATACTTGAGTTTTTCAGTTTTTATTCTTTAGGCCAATGAATGTAATCTCTAAACTTGCCATTCTGAGTACACGCGCACGCACGCGCGCACACACACACCACACGCACACATATTAAGGTATGTGCATCATTACTTATTTTGTAGGAAACACAATGTATAAAAATAGAGTCCAGTGGATTCATTCAGTGTGTTTCAGTGATAACATGTAGTGGGGAATATCCTCCTTGCTGACCATATTGTTAAAATTATAATCTTAAGCAACACTGTTAGAAATGCCTGTGTAAAATATCTTCTCTAATATCAATGAATCAATACATTTTGAATTCAACTTTCAAAAATACCTGCTAAACTTAAACATTTTTGTATCTGTGGTTGTTTTCCTATTAACTTATAGTAGTGAACAAGTCACCAGAAACCTGATATCATTAAAAAGGAAAATGGACTAAATGAAAAGTTAAAAATAGAGGTTATTTACAAAGTCTTTTGCCAAAGAGCATTGTTTAATGAAAACGTAATTTCTTTCACTATGAATGTGATTAGAAGAAATGCTTGCCATATCATTCTTTCTCTTTTGAGAAATCAATGTTTTGTATTCCTAAGGGCCAAGAAAAATATTCTTTAAATCAGTGTAATGCACAGACACCTTGGGAATGAAAGGCACAGTAACTTGGATCACCTGCATAATGCTGGATTAGAATTCCAACATTTGATGGTAAATATATCATTCTTTCCTAGAATTCTTAGACTGCACTAAGTCACTTCTGGGAATTTCAGTCAATCCTTTTAAATGAAGGCATCGACATTAGTGACAGATCTTATCTAACATGGATGGCATTAAAATGTCCCCTTTCAAGTACCATGAGTGGATGGAAATTACCATCTAATCTTCCCACCTAATCATCTCACACAACTCAGAGGTCTAACAACGTTGCATAGAAGGTTAACAGACTATATGCACCAAGGATACTTCATTTGTGCAGTTAGTAAGAACTAGCCATTTACAAAATATATTCAAATGTTTTGTAAATAAATTTTTTGATTCCTATAGTTTTGTTCAAACTGCTTTTAAAATAGATTTTATTTGAATTTTAAAAATAATCTGTTGTAAGTTCGATGTTGCTTTATTGACTCTGTGATTCAATGTACACTCAGCCATATTCCTGTGGGGAAATATCAAGTCTATTGACTTTCTTGGCATGAGCCAGAGATTCATAGTTTCTTTAAGGACTCTAAGTATGGGACAAAACCAAAATTAAATTCTAGTGAAGAAATTAGAAACCTATTGTATAAAATGTATTTTTAAAATCTTAAGATATATGTGATTTACACTGCCTGTTAATCTAGTCTCTTTGTGAAATAACCACAGCATAATATTTGTTAAGACTCTGAAACACCAAATATTTGTGATGTTTGTATAGCACCGTTGTTATAATATGTGATTTCAAATAGTAAGCATCTTTGTTGTAATCATGTGAGCCCACAGAATTCCTGCTGTTATGTACAACCAGCTCTCAGAATTCAGATTTCCTGCAGCTGCTATATCACCAATAAATGAGAATTAATTGTGGAAAAAAAAAAAACTTCCTAAAGAATTGAGTTTATGCTCACTGTGCATTTTCCTAATGAATGAATTCAGAGTTTTATTTTTACCAGAAATGGTCTCTCTCAGTCAGTAAACACAACTGATTTCAACCATACTATCATTTCAATGGTTTCTATACTCTTGATCTAACTACCCAAAACTGGAAGCTTATTGCAAGGTGTACTCTCACAAATGTACAATAAATGACTTTTCCTGCATGCTGCCTGAGATATGTTGTAATTTGAAATGTCTTATAAAAAATTATATATTTCATAACCCAAAATTGAACTGGCAAGATTTCTCATGTGTATAATCGATGGTATGTTAACATAAAAATCAAAAGCACTGTCTGTCATACATATATGTTTTATGTGACATTTAATCTTGTTGAAACTGTAATCTCTGAAGTGTTCGCTGACTGAACTAGTCAATTCTGTACAAATCACTGTCTTAGCTGTTTTCCTAATTTTAACCACATTTCCTAATACTTAAATATAAATGTTTGTAAATTAGCCATTCATTTTTTTTAATCAACTTTTATGTATCTTCAGTGTGACTCAGTTAACTAACTGGAACAAAGAAGAATCAAAGCCTTCCTTGTCATAGTCCAGCCCAGGCTCAGGAACATTTCATCTAGGCAAAAATCCATTCACTCATCCAGCAAATATTTATTGACCACCTACTATGAATTAGGCTCTATACCAAGTATCAGAATTCTCAAGAACCAGAGAAATCACAAGCTTCTGTCTCCCAGTGAGGAATTTCTGAACTCCCCCTATACCATTCTTCTATAATTTCCATGGAATTAAGAAATTATTGTTTCTCTGACATAACAAAGATAGAAATTATCTGCAGATCTTGGATTAAAATACAGTCCATTCGGCCCAAAGAAAATGCAACTATCACTCACCAGAAATAACGTCTTAAAGTCGTATCTAAAAGTTAAAAGAAAACCCAGTTTAAGAGATTTGACCCTAATTCTGAAGAAATGCTTAAAAGGTCTCCCCTTGAAATATGTATATTTCGTTGGTTTTCAAACACTAAGATTCTTTGCTAACATTCCCTAAAATGATGTCTCTGCAGGAGATCAAGAAATTCTGTGAAAGAGGAGGAAAATGGCTGATGAAGGGATAAATATTTATTCACAGAATACGACTGATACTTATATACATCTAGGATACTTTCTCAATGACAGATTCCATTACATTACCTTATCTGTTTACCAGATATGCACCCATCCACGGACAGCGAAATTCACACCTGAAATGTGGCACATTCTCCTTTTTATTATTCAAGGAGATGCCTCTACTGTCTTTCAAGATAAATTGTTGCTATGACAGAGATAAGGGAGTCTCAGATCCATCCAAGTCAGAAGGCAGGAGATCAGCAATTTGGTCAAAGAATGAAGCCCAAAGTTCCAAGACAATTGAGTACCTTGGAAGAAACATAAAACCTTGTGATTCCTGCCATTGTGGTGCTTACAGTAATGAGATTAACAGGTGTTCTATGCCTTGACCTTGTGTCACTAATTTTTTTTTTTTTTTTACAACATTTGAAGTTTCTCTGAACCTATTGAAACCGATTGTAACTTGCCATTCTCACACATATTAAGTCACTCAGTCACTGTAAATATGTGCTACTCGCTGGAGGCAAGATTAGATCTATCATACAGCCACACATACACAAGATGAAACAGTGTCCACCACTGCTGCTTTGCAGAATCAGAAGCCTCTGGATTCAGATTCCAGCTTTGTCAGTCTACCTGGGTAATCTAGTCTTGTGAAAATCCCTTCACCATTTAGAACCTCAATTTCCTGGAATATAAAATCAGACTAAGAACACCTGCTCTTGAGAATTGTCCTTAGAGTTGAATGAAATAATTAACATTTATTACATGTCTGGCAATAGTACCTGATATGCATAATCCACACAATAAACGTTAGCTGGTATTTATGGCCCATACAATATTTATGTCCCTTAATGCAAGTGACCAAAGCTCTCTCCTTGACCACACTTGAGTCATGTTCCTCTGAGATCTCTTCTTGACTAGGCCCTGACCTTGGGCTCTGTCCCGGGCCCACTTAGTCCAATCTTAGCAAAAATCCTGCTGTGTCATTTTAGTGAAAACCCTCCCACATTGGTATCTGATCAAATTCTTCATCCCTCATCCTTGACATGTTAACACTCTGACCTGCCTTCAGCAAGAATCCTGTGGAGTCAGTCTAGCAAAAATCTACCTAGCTTGGATGTATCCTCTTAGTAATATTCCATCCAATGGTCTCCTTCTCACTTGTTGCATATAAATCCCCAATGTCTTCATTCTATTCAGAGTTGAGCTCAGTCTCTCCTCTCCCTTACTGCAAAACCCCATTGCAGCAGTCCCCTTCTTGAATAAAACTTTCCTGTCTTTAACAGGTGTCTGAAAATAAATTTTTCTTTAACACCAGTATCACTTCCCACACTGAGAAATGAGAAGACCAAATGTGCTTAATTCTAACTCTCTTCATTATAGTAGACTTAGCCAACATTTATTACTTACTATTAACCAGGCAACATACTAAACACTTAACCTGGATGATATCCTTGTTCCTCACCAAAATCTCTAAAAGGAGTATAATTTCTGCCCTCTTACACATGAAAACCTGAGGCTTAGAAACCTTACCTATTTGCCCCCAAAATCACATTACTAAGTGGCAGAACCAGAATTTGAATTCAAGTCTGTCTGACTCCAAAGCTCAAGTTTATGATCATTATGTTATTAAGTCTCTATAAATCTTGAAAGTATCTATTTGATTTGAGCAAATTCCCTACATGGCATAAAAACGATAGCAATAACTAGGGGCACCTGGGTGGCTTAGTTGGTTAAGCGTCTGACTTCGGCTCAGGTCATGATCTCATGGTCCGAGTTTGAGCCTCATATCAGGCTCTGTGCTGACAGCTCAGAGCCTGGAGCCTGCTTCTGATTCTGTGTTCCCTCTCTCTCTCTCTGCTCTCCCCTGCTCATTCTCTCTCAAAAAAAAAAATGAAACTTTTTTTAATTGATAGCAATTTCTATGCAACACATAGAAATATGCAACACATAACAAAATATGCAACACATCACCATGAATAAGTCAAAAATCCCATAGAGATTTGATGTACAACTCCACATTAACAATCCTGCACTGTTATCATAGATCTTTTAATTTGTGACAAGAAATCCTATAGAATGTCATATCAGTAAAGAGACTTTAGCTAATAGCCCCCAGATGCAAGGAAAGCTCACTAGGTTTTTCATGCCTCATCAAAGTCACTGTAGACACAGCTCATCCAACATCACCTTCAATATTTCAGACAATCCTGAGGAACGGACATATTTATTTCTGTTCTTTGGGCCTGCTTACCTGTAGATGTCTGATTTGGGACCAAAGAAAGTCTAATTTCGCTCACAATTTTGAGCAGGATTCTTTTAAGAAATCCAGAGCAACAAGGACATGCCTATGTGGATAATCCATGAATGGGCACAATCACCAGACCAAAATGTGCATGAGTACACCAGGAGTTCTACCTTATCACAAGTGACAATTTTGTTCTAGGACTGTCCATAAAACCCGCCATGTGGCAGCACCATTTTCATCATCTGTGAACAGCTGTGTCTGTCCAATTGTGCCCAGTCTCTGTGTGTTCTGTTATGTAGTCACCCTGACAAGGAAGGACAATATAATCAGATCCAGAGATGTGCCGGTAAACTCTTGATTTTCTTTTCAACTTCAAAAATTGAACATATTTAAGCGTAGACTTGCAATATCTTACAACTTTACGTGCTTATGTGTATGGAACCGTAAGTAGCTCTTCCAGGATCAGCGCTCAACCATTCAATGGCAGATAAAACCTCACCACATTTCAAGGAATAATGGTAGCTACACTGCAAATATATAATTAGTAGAAGTTCACATTCAATCCTTGGGCAGGCACCTTAGCCAGATGCTTTGTACGTACCCCTGCTTCCACATTTTAACTACTGGCTAAAAACAGAATGACATAAATATTTTCAGAAATTCTGAGATGATAAATCTGTAATATATGAAGGTTATCCACAATGGTCCCATGCATATCCCATCTATGAAAGGAAATCATTTCATCTGAGTAATAACATTGGCCTGCATTACCCAAGATTTGATTTTGCGAGGAAATTTGTATTTTCATACGGCAATGAAAAATTATTTAAAAGGCCAAATGCGAGAATGTATTCTAGGTTCTTTTCTTACCATATGTAACTAAAAACAAGCTACAAGTGTCCCAGGAGTCCAGTAACACAAACTAGAAACTACAACACAAAGTAGGAACTCCACAAACTAGAAACTACAACAAACAGCTGCACCTGTTGTGACAGCTCTGATTTTACTTTGTGAGGAAAAATGTTAACCCTCTTCGGTTACCATGAGAACTAGAGGACAAACAACTCAGCAAGTTTCCTAGAGGGGAAAAAAGAACGTGGCCATCTGTTTTAAAATTCTAGCCAACAAATTCCAATTGTATGTAAGTCCCAGCCCTAAAGAAGCCAGAACCTAAAGATGCAAATAAAAAAAAGAAAAATCTCGTCTTTTATTAATCAGAGAGCACTCATGTTTGGGGACACTGCAGAAAAAAAAAATAGGGCAAAAATTGCAGTTCCTGTTATTGATTACAGAAAAATCTGTATTTCTGTGACTGGAACCTCCATGATGCTTCATCCGGACTCCTAGTAAGCCAGAGTTCTATAAATTCCAAAGGAAAGATTAACTCAAAATTCTTAACTAATCTCCTTCTGTTGACACATCGGAATGGAGCCTTCTCTCAAATGTCCTTCTCCAAAGGCGTTTCAATTCAATAGCAACAAATGACCCAAGTACCCATGTCTTTCCAAAGATGATCAGAGGCGACACTCAGATGTCAAAAAAAAAAAAAAAAAAGAAAGAAAACCTCCAATTGTCCAAAAAGCAATCAACACACACACATAATGTTCTTCTACAAGTAGAACAAAGAAATGTCGGAGTCTTTTAAGAACTGATGAAAGATGAAACAGGGAAAAATAAAAAATAAAAACAAATGTCAGACCCTTTAAGGTCAGTCAACCAGGGCACTTCATTTTTATTTGAGTCAGTGAAAGCCTGAGATGAAGAAACATGTTTGGCAGTCATGGGAGGCACTCATGCTTGACCTGCTGTGACCTTTGAAAAATTGCCAGGCCTCACTTCTCACTGTGTAGGATGAACACGTGAGTCTAAGCGTCACTGTATTGCGGTTGCCTAACTCCCAATATGCCTCGGGGGGGGTGGGGGGTGGGCACTATAGAATAATGGCTGAGAGCATAAATGCTGAAGCCACAGTACTTGGTTTCAAACCCTGGCTCTGCTAAGCTCTGTCATCACAGGCAAGCGACCTACTATGTGCCTCAGTTTCCTCATCACTAAAATGGGGAAGATATCGACACCTACTTCCTGGAGTAAAAATGAGTTAACATACACAAAATACTTAAAAGAGTGCCATGTAAATGTCACCTGCTATCCTCTCTGCCATGACAGAGAGAACTGTTACCGGTTCTGTTTGCTATCCATCCATAGTGGAGTATGAGTTGATTCTTAATGTTTGGGGAAAAAGAAGTGGAGGAGAACAGAAGCCACTGATACACAATGAAGAAAAGACAAATGGAAAAAGTACAAAAGTGAGAGAAAGTGCTAACATGACATGGGATCCTGAAGGGACTCTTTGCATGTGACAGAAGAAAAGGGAAGTGGAGAAAGGAAACCTGATGGGTTAGAGTATTGATACAATTAGTGATGCCTGCTAAAGTACTCCACAACTTTTATTACTATGTAACAAGCAGCAATAACAATAGTTCGTATTTAGAAAGTGCCAGCCACTGCTAGGCACGCAGCATGCATTATCTCATTCTACCTTCATACACATACCAAAAAACCCTCCATGAGTCCGGTATTATTCTTTCCGTATTTCAAATGGAAAACTTGAAACTAAAGAGGTTCCTAATGTGTGAAGTTTGTGTGATAATCAATACCGAGCCAGGATGAAGACCAGTCTGACTCCAGAGGCCGTACCCCCAACCACTGTGCTGTACTCATACCCACACAGGCATCAGGACACAGATTCAGTCCTGGAGAAACCCAAATGTTCAACTAGATGGAAGCAGCCATAAAAAAATCTGGGTCCTGAAATTTACTGTTCTCCTCCTTGTAGTTTTATTTTTGGTGTTATATTAATAGTTTTTGGTGTTATATTAATAGTTTTTGGTGTTATATTAATAGTTTTATATTATAGAAGTCCACCAGTAGCAATGAACTTTTACTCTTTGATGGTCTTAATGACTCTGTGGATTCATTATAGTTATTGTATGTATGCAAAAAAAAAAAAAAAGTACGGTTTCAAAAAAAAAGTTTCAGAAAGCTGCTTGAAAAGCGCGCATATATATATATACATATATATATACATATACATATATATACATATACATATATATACATATACATATATATACATATACATATATATACATATACATATATATACATATACATATATATACATATACATATATATACATATACATATATATACATATATATGTGCTTTTCAAGCAGCTTTCTGAAACTTTTTTTGAAACCGTACTTTTTTTTGCATACATACAATAACGATAATATATAAATTATATATATATACACACACACACACACACTTGTCATGTGGTAGTAGGAGCCCTTCAGTTACAGAAATACAGATTAACAGGTACCACATTGTGTGTGTGGGAACACACATACACACACATTACATATGTAATAAACATATTATATCTGTGTGTGTGTGTATATATATATATATACACACACACACACATATATTTAAGTCCCACATATCAAAATATTATAAGTCAACTCTAACTTTCCCATATGGGGAAAAAATGTGAAAAAAATGTGAAAAAATGGGAAGTTTGGTTTATAACCACAGGCACTTATGCTTGATAAACTATTACATTCCAGAAGACTGAAATATATCATTTTCTAAGCCGAAATACAGTTTTCTAAAACACATATAAATCTTTTTCATAGGAAAACTAATTGCAGAAAATGATGTTGAAGTTAATATTGCATCATAGCATACTTGACAAAGTTCTTATGAATTTTTCATAGTTCCTTCAATATTTCCGTAGCACTAGGTCAGAAGGTGAAAGAACATGTTTATTGTGACCATGAAGTATGTTTTTGGGAAGAAACTTAACAGAAATATTTGAAGAGCCCCTAAGAAAGATGCAGGGTCACTAATCATCCAGGGAAACTTTATGTACTGTCCTCTTCATTCCACTGTAATGACACTATAACACTATATCCATATCAGGCACAAGAGAGCAAGTCATTGTTCAAAGTTGGGATTAATTTCCTCCAACCAGGAAGATGACAAATGATCACTTACATACTGCATATGAGAATCTTAAGAATAACATGTGTTTAATCGGTGAAGTGATTTAAGGGTAATTACTTTGCATAAAAGACTGCTTATAAGAATTTAGGACTGGGGCGCCTGGGTGGCGCAGTCGGTTAAGCGTCCGACTTCAGCCAGGTCACGATCTCGCGGTCCGTGAGTTCGAGCCCTGCGTCGGGCTCTGGGCTGATGGTTCAGAGCCTGGAGCCTGTTTCCGATTCTGTGTCTCCCTCTCTCTCTGCCCCTCCCCCGTTCATGCTTTGTCTCTCTCTGTCCCAAAAATAAATAAACGTTGAAAAAAAAAATTAAAAAAAAAAAAAAAAAGAATTTAGGACTAAATCTATGACCAGGATGGAGCATTTCCTTTTGATATACTGATAATTAGAAACATTGAATAAACTATTGTCTTTATGTAACTGATTAAGTGGGATTAAAGAGGAGTTAGAATATTCTAGAGCCACTAGAAGATTTACTCCCCGCCGCACCCACCTCATATGCCAGAGTACAGAAATCCTTCTCAACTATTTCTGGTGGTTCATTTTACTAAATTGCCTTAAGTCACACTGAAGATGTTTAGGAAATTAAGCTCAAATCATATGCTTGACCTAGAGTTGGCACTCATGTATTAAATAGATGAATGAATGGAAGGATGGAAAGACAGGTGGGTGGATGAATGGGTAACCCAGGAATAGTCAGGGTCTAAAGACAAGACTGTGGTAGGTCAGGGTCCACTGTGATAGGTCAGGTTATTGGGAAGATTTCAGTCCTAAGCAGTTAGAGCACTGGTTTTAAACTCTGGCCACACATTAATAGCACTAGGGGAGTATTTAATACACATACTTGGCTTAGAACCCACTACAGACCAATTAAATCAAAATCTTGACACATGATAGTAGATGGTACAACTTAAGTATTTTTCAAAAACTCTCCCAAGTAGAGTTAACACGTTCTGCAAATAAAAATATAAGATGCCCAGTTAAATTTAAATTTCAGATCAAGAACAAATTTTTAGTTTAAGTATGTCCCAAATGTTATACAGAATATACGTTAAAAACTTTTTCTGAAATTCATATTTAACTAGAAGTCCTTACTATATCTGCAACCTTATCCCCCAAAGACATTCTAATGTACAGTATTTAGAACCACTGAATTTCATTAAGATAAGTGGGTAGAGCAGGACATCAAGAAAAAATACAACAGCAGCAAAGTAGGATACCCAGCACCAAGGACTTGGCAAAAGACTCTGGGGATACAGGTCCAGAAGCAGTACTCTACCTTGGGAAGATTTATGGTGGTCAAATAAATCCGCAGTTTCAGAGAAATTAGGGCATCTGGTAAGCCACATAGGCAGAATTCAAATTCAAGTGAATAAGACGGGGACCTAACCGTTTACTGTGACACACTGCGGGTGTTTTGACGGACAGAACACTGTTGTGGAAACAGAATCGGAAGGTGAGAACAGAATTCACAAACAGGCAAAATCCTTCACTCTGGCACCAAATTACAGATCCAAGAGACTTAGTGTTTTCTCTGCTAAGGAACAAATTCATTCCAGAGACTAGAGTGTGTAATTCCAAGAAAGTCCTGAAGTGACCTTTGTACTGTGACTAGAGGCCTTTGGGGTTGAGGGCTGGACATTCTATTATGGCAGAATCAGTGAGTAAGCCAACATTCACATCAAAAACTCTTAAAAATGCCTCTACTGACCAATATCATGTAAAAGCAACAGTCCAGATGAGAACAGTAAGAAAAGCAAGATAAATGTCAGTCACTACCTACAGGAATTTCCTTTTGCAAACTGAAGATGGCAAAATGAAAAACTTTGACACTAATGGAACCATCAAAGAAAAAAGATTTAGGGAGTCTTGCTGTCCCTAGAAAAATCCAAAGACACTAAAAAAAAAAAAAAAAAAAAAAAAACACATTAGAATATATAACAGTAGACCATATCTTATTCAGAATGCCAGTTTAAAAATATAGGATTAACGCCAACAAATACAGATCTTACAATCTCCAATAACTTCTATGTATAAATATGAAAAAATGAGAAGCTAATGGAAAAATGGACAAAAGAGTCTGAACCAGCACTTGCAAAATAGGGTATCCAAGTTACCAAAACAAAACACAAAAGGCACTTAACTACTTCAGCAACCAGAAAAATGCACATGAAAATCACACACTACTACTACATAGCTACCAAAATAACTAAAATTAAAAAGACAATGTTGGGGTGTCTGGATGGCTCAGTTGGTTAGGCGTCTCTTGATTTTGGCTCAGACCATGATCTCACAGGTTCATGAGTTCAAGCACCACACTGCACTTCATGCTGACAGTGCAGAGCCTGCTTGGGATTCTCCCTCCCTCCCTGTCTGCCCCTCCCGTTTGTGCTCTCTAAATAAACAAACTTAAAAAAAAAAAGACAATGTCAAGTGTTGGTAAGAACATGAGTTAACTGAAATTCATACCCTGTCAGGAGTGTAAATTAGATGAATCATTTTGGAAAATCATTCAGCACCACCTAGTATATTTATAAATACACATATCCTATGGCCCAACAATTTTACACCCCAGTACTCAACAGAAATGTGTGCAATATTAACCAAAATAATAACCCAGACTGGGAAAAAATGTGTGATAATAGAATGGTTTAACAGATTGTGGTATATTTATGTGATGGATACAACATAGAAATTAAAGTGAATAAACTGAAACTATTTATTCAAAGATTTGATGAATCTCCCAAATTTAAGGTGGAAGAAGCCAGAAAAAAAATACACTCTGTATGATTTGTATAAGTCCAAGAACAAGTAAAACAGTTTTAATGCTACAAGTCAGGTCAGGAATTATCTTGGAGCAAGATGTGGCATGGTAATTGGGAGGAAATATAATACTTGGGATGCTGACAATGTTCTATTTATTTACTTCTTTATTGTTCTACTTATATCTCTGCATGCTATATTTTAACAAAAAGGTTTTCTTGATGAATTATGATGGGATTTAAAAGAATATCTGCATACATGGAAATACTCTAGTCTTGTATAGAAAAATTCAGTAACAAGGTATATTATATATAATTAATCTATAATATAATCCCCCCCCAAAATACCAACAGTGTTTTAGACTAAGGAGAGGGTCAGTAGATGACACTTAAATTCACATGAAAAATATAGAGTAGTTCAGAATATATTAAAATAAAATGAGGAGGGGCGTCTGGGTGGCTCAGTCAGTTAAACGTCTGACTTCGGCTCACGTCAAGACCTCGCGGTTCGTTGGGTTTGAGCCCCACGTCTGGCTCTGTGCTGACAGCTCAGAGCCTGGAGCTTGCTTCGGATTCTCTCAAAAATAAACATTTAAAAAACTGAAATAAAATGAGGAGATAGCCCCCCCCCCCCCAGACAAGAGTGTCAAAAGAAAATTCAGAGAGCTTGTGCTTGATAGTATTTAGGGAAAAACAAACTGCTCTCGGCAATTACGCCACACTTTATAAAGCACGAAAAGGAAAGTGCATTTTTCCCATTGTGATTGGTTACTAGAAACTTACATACTTTACGTTTTTCTTTTAAATTATGACAGAGTTAACAAAGTGTCATATTAGTTTCAGGTATACAATAGAGTGAT
This sequence comes from Leopardus geoffroyi, assembly GCF_018350155.1. Lineage (NCBI taxonomy): Eukaryota > Metazoa > Chordata > Mammalia > Carnivora > Felidae > Leopardus > Leopardus geoffroyi. Next base: position 107,727,718 of record NC_059336.1, read on the forward strand.
TCACCAATTCTATACATTACTCAGCGCTCATCACAGTAAGTGTACTCTTAAACCCTTTTACTTATTTCACTCATCCCCCAACCCACCTCACCTCTGGTAACCATCAGTTAGTTCTCTACAGTTAAGAGTGTGGTTTTCTGGTCTTTTTCTTCTTGTTTCTTAAATTCCACATATGAATGAAGGCATATTGATATTTGTCTTTCTCTGACTTAGTTCATTTAGCATTATACTGTCTAGATCCATCCAGTGGTGTTGTAAATGGTAAGATCCCATTCTTTTTTGTAGCTGAGTAATATTCCATTATATATATATATATACAATGGAATGTATATATGTATATGTATATATATATATATAGACCACTCTCCTTTATCCATTCCTCTGTAGACAGACACTTGTGCTGCTTCTATAGTTTGGCTATTGTAAATACTGCAATTAACAGAGAGGTGGATTTATCTTTTTCAATTAGTGTTTTCGTAGTGTTTGGGTAAATACCCAATAGTAAAATTACTGGATCATACTGTAATTCCGTTAAAAAAATTTTTTTTAATGTTTATTCTTTGAGAGAGAGGAGGAGCATGAGCAAGGAAGGGGCAGAGGGGAGGAAAGACAGAATCTGAAGGAGGCTCCAGGCTTTGAGCTGTCAGCTTGAACTCATGAAGCACGAGATCATGACCTGAGCTGAAGTCTGATGCTTAACTGAACCACACAGTGCCCCCTGTAATTCCATTTTTAATTTTTTGAGGAACCCCCAAACTGTTTTCCACTATGGGTGAACCAGTTTGCCCTTTTATCAACAGTGCACAAGGGTCCTTTTTCTCCACATCCTTACCAACACTTGTTTCTTATGTTTTTGATTTTAGCCATTCTGACAGGTGTAAGGTGATCTCATTGCGGTATTGATTTGCATTTCCCTGATGATGAGCAATGTTGATTGAGAATCTTTTCATGTCTCTGTTGGTCATCTATAGGCCTTCTTTAGAGAAATGTCTGTTCACATCTTCTACCTATTTTTATTTGGATTACTTTTTATGTCATAGAAGTTACTTATACTCTTTATTGAATATGTCATTTGTAAATATCTTCTACCTTCCAGGTTTTTAGTTTTATTGTTTGCTTTGTTGTGCATGGGCTTTTTGACGTAGTCCCAATAGTTTATTTTTCCTTTTGTTTCCCTTGCCTCAGGAGACAGGTCTAGAAACATGTTGCTACAGCTGATGTCAGAGACTGTGCTCTTTTCTAGGATTTTTATGGCTTCGGGTCTCACATTTAAGTCTTTAATCCATTTCAAGGTTATTTTTGCATATAAGAAAGTGGTCCAGTTTCATTCTTTTGCATGTAGATGTCCAGTTTTCCCAACATTACCTGTTAAAAAGACGGTCTTTTTCCTGTTGCATATTCTTACCTCCTTTGTCAAAAATTAACTGACCATATAATCATGGGTTTATCTGGGGGGCAATTTGGTATCATTGACCTGTGTGTCTATTTTTGTGCCAGTACCATTCTGTTGTGACTGTTAGAGCTTTGTAGTAGATCTTGAAATCTGGGATTGTGATACCTCCAGTTTTGTTCAAGACTGCTTTGGCTGGCTGTTTAGGGTCTTCTGTGGTTCCATACAAGTTATAGGATTATCTGTCCCAGTTCTGTGAAAAACACTGTTGGTATTTTGATAGGAATTGTATTAAGTCCTTAGGTTGCTTTGGATAGTGTGGACATTTTAACAATATTTGTCTTCCCAATCCACAAGCATGGAATATCTTTCCATTTGTTTGTGCCCATCTTCAATTTCTTCCATCAATGTCTATAGCTTTCAGAGTACAGGTCTTCTACCTCCTTGGTTAAGCTCACTTCATTATTTCTGGTGCAATTTTTGTTTTGAGAGAGAGAAAGGAAAGAGGGAGAGAGAATCAGAACCCACCACAGGGCTCCATTTCATGACCATGAGATCTTGACCTGAGTTGAAATCAAAAGTTGGATGCTTAACCAACTCAGTGGTTAAGCAACTGAGCCACCCAGGTGCCCCTATTTTGATACAATTGTAAATGGGATGTTTTCTTAATTTCTCTTTCCACTACTTCATTAGCGTCTAGCAATGCAATGAATTTCTACATATTTTATAATCCCAAGGCCTTACTGAATTCATTATTCCAGTTCTAGTATTGTGCTGGTGGAGTCATTAAGATTCTCTACAGTATCACACCATACGCAAATAGTGAAAGTTCTATTTCTTCCTTACCAATCTGGATGTCTTTGTTTTCTTAGTGCTGTGGCTAGGACTTCCAGTACTATGTTGAATAAAAGTGGTGAGAGTGGACATGCTTGCCTTGTTCCTGATGTTAAGGGAAAAGCTCAGTTTTTCACCACTGAGTACGATGTTAGCTGTGGGCTTTTCAGATATGGCCTTCAATATTTTGAGGCATGTTCCCTCTAAATTTGTCAAATGTTTTTTCTGCCTCTATTGAAATGTTTTTGATCCTTTCTCTTTTGATGTGATGTGTCACATCGGTTGATTTGTAAATATCGAGCCATCCTCGCTTCTCGGGAATAAATCCCACTTGATAGCAAAAGATTGTTTTTAATAGATCATTGGATTTTGTTTGCTATTATTGAGAATTTTTGCATGTTTTCATCACAGATATCAGTGTGTAGTTTATTTTTTGTAGTGTCTTTCACTGGTCTTGGTATCAGGGTGATGCTGCCCTGAATACATTTTAGAATACATTTGGAAGCTTCCTTCCTCTTCTATGTTTTTAACAGCTTGAGAATAGATATTTGCTCTTCCTTAAATGTTTGGTAGAATTCACCTGTGAAACCATTTGGTCCCAGGCTTTTGTTGGGAATTTTTAAATTATTGTTCAAGTTCATTGCTGGTACTCTGTTCAAATTTTCTATTTCTTCCTACTTCAGTATTAGGGGGTTATAGGTTTCTAGCAGCTTATCCACTTCTCCTAGATTATTCAATGTATTGGCATATACTTTTCAAAATATTCTATAATTTCGTACTTCTGTGGTGTTGGTTATTCTCATTTCTACTTTTGCTTCATTTTTTTTTTGAATCTGACAAAAGTTTTATCAATTTTGCTGATCTTTTCAAAGAACCAGCTCCTGGCTTCATTGATCTGCTCTATTGTTTTTAGTTTCTATTTATTATTGCTTTTGTTTTTATTTCCTTTCTTCTACTGGTTTCAGGTTTTGTTTGTTCTTTTTCTAGCTCATTTAGCTATAAGGCCAGGTTGAGATTTTTCTTGTTTCTTGAGGTAGGCCTGTATTACCACACACTTCCCTCTTATAACAGTTTCTGCAGCATCCCAAAGATTTTGGACTGCTGTGTTTTAATTTTCTCGTGCCTCCATATATTTATTTCCTCTTTGATTTCTTGGTTGACCTGTTCGTTGTTCAGTAACATGTTATTTAGCTTCCATGTATTTGTGTTCTTTCCAGATTTTTTTCTTACAGCTGATTTCTACTTCCATAGGATTGTCGTCGGAAAAGATGCACGGTAGGGCTTCAATCTTCTTAAATTTGTTGAAACTTGTTTTGTGGCCTAACATGTGAGCTATTCTGAAGAATGTTCCACATGTTCTTGAGAAGAATGCGTATTCTGTTTTAGGATGCAATGTTCTGAATATACTTGTTAGATCCATCTGGTCTAACGTGTCATTAAAAGCCATTGTTTCCCTGTTGATTTTCTGTTTCAATGGTCCATCAAAGTAAATGGGGTGTTAAAATCCCCTACTATTAATGTATTACTGCCAATTACTTTGTGTTTGTTTTTAGCTGCTTTATGTATCTGGATACTTCCATCCTTCACTTCCAATCTGTGTATTTAGGTCTCAAATGAGTCTCTGGTAGACAACAAACTGATAAGTCTTACTTTATCCATTCCATCATCCCATGTCTTTTGATTGGAACATTTAGTCCATTTACATTCAAAGTAATCACTGATAAGTACGTACCAGTTGTGGGTTTGTTACTTGTCTTATGGTTGTTTTTGTAGTTCCTATTTGTTCTTCTTATTCTCTTCTCTCACAGTTGCTGGCTTTCTCTAGTGATATACTTTATTCCTTTCTCATTTTTTGCTCATTAGGTTTTTATATAACATTTTATATATCCCATATACTTTATAGACTTATAAAAATATAAATCTATTTTAAATTGACAGTTCCTTAAATTTGAACTCTTTATTCCTCTTCCCTGCCCCCCACCACGTTTCAGGTATACAGTATCATAATTTACATCCTTATCTGAAACCCCTGATATTTTACTGCTTTTCTGCTTCCTACATTTTTACTCTTGCCTATGGTCGTCCCTTTCCATTCAGAAAGTCCCATTTAACATTTCTTATATGGCTGGTTTAGTCATAATGAATTCCTTTAACTTTTGTCTAGGAAACTCTATTCTGAATAATAGCTTTGCTGATAGAGTATAGAGGTGGCAGGTTTTCTTCTTTCAGCACTTTGAATATATCATGCCACTCTTCCAGCTTACAGAATTTCTGCTGAAAAAGCTGCTAACCTTATGGGAGTTCACTTGTTGTAACTACTTTCTCTTGTTGCTTTAAAAATTCTCTACCATACTTTTACCATTTTAATTACTGTGTGTTTTGGTGTGGACGTCCTTGGGTTGATTTTTGTGGGCTCTGTGCCTCCTGAATCTGGATTTCTGTTTCCTTCCCCAAACTCAAGAAGTTTTCAGCTATTATTTCTTCCAATAAAATTTCTGCCCCCTTTCCCCTCTTCTTCTGGGATCCCTATGTTATTATGCTTGATGGTGTCACTGGGTTCCTTTAAGTCTATTTTTTTCTCTCTCTCTTCTTCTCTTTTAGCTTGTTTTCCATTCTCCACCCTCCAGGTCACTATTCCATTCTTCTGCTTCCTCTACTGTATTTATTCCATCTAGCATATTTTTGGCCTCAGTTGTCGAGTTCACCTGATTGGTTCTTTCTAAAGTTTTCTCTTTGTTGAGAGTCTCACCGAGATCCTTTACTCAATTCCAGTGAGCATCCTTAGGACTATTACTTCCAAATCTCTATTAGACATTATCTCCATTTCATTTAGCTCTCTTGCTATTGTTTTGTCCTGTTCTTTCACTTGGGATATATTCCTGTTTCATTTTGTCTAGCTCTTTGTATCTATGCATCAGGAAAGTCAGCTACATCTCCTGATCTTGAAAGTTGTGGCCTTATGAAGAAGTGCTGTAGTGCCCTGTAGTGCAATGTCCCCTGTTCACCAGAACCTGCACTTCTGGGGTGTCTTTGCGTGCTGTATACACCCTGCTGTTGTCACTGAGCTGTGTTTGCCTCCAGGCAGTCATCTGCAATGGCTCTCAAGGTCTACTGTCAGCAGGATTCAGTTCCTGTGTTAATGGGCCAGTCTGGGGCTGCCTCGGGCTTGAGTGAAGTCAGACCACGCATCTGCCAGAAATTCAGTAGCACCAAATTGCAGGGCACTTTTCCTATCCCCTGAGCTTTCATTGGTGGGTGGGACCTACAGACAGACTAGATGTCCGCCCCATCCCACCCCTGGGGATGCAGTCAGGCTGGTGTGATTACCTTCCCCTCATCCTGGGGCAGGAGTCAAGAAAGAGTGGTGCCAGCCCCTGTAGGGCTGCTTAGACACTGCCTGACTTGTGGCACCACTTTGGATGGGCTCTGGCCAAAGGCATATTGGAGGGGGCAGGCCCACATAACGCAAGGGCAGGGTTGGGGCGGGGCCATCAGGTCTGTGCTGTCAGCAGCAGGAGGGACCTGCAGCCCCTCAGGAAACTGCCCAGGCTGGGATGAAGAAGGTAAGTCTTCTAGGAGCACATGGCAGGGCACACTATTAACAAGCTAGATACAGAGCATAAATGCTGTGCTTGTTCCTGCAGTTCAGGCAGGGTTAGGGAAACGGCACCCACAGACAGCTCTTTTGTTCTTAGGGAAGTCTCCCAAAGATCCCTGCCCCTTCAGCGCACAGATTAGTAAATAAATCACATTCCCACATACACTAGGGATTTTTCAGACTGCTTCTATACTGTATCTCCGTGGTATACAGTATATATAACTGTTAGTTGTGCTGTTTCTTGAAAACCAGGGACTTCGTTTCTTATCCTCGAGCTCTCCCAAAGCTGAGCCTGATTTCTAAAGTTTCAGGTGTTAAGCCCCGTAGATTTTAATAACTCACAAAATTATATCCCTCTGGTTTTCAAAGTCAAATGTCATAGGTATTTGTCTTCCCAGTGTGGGTCCCCTGTGCCTGGGTTGGGGGGGGGGGCGGTCTGCTCCTTTTCCTTCTCCATGTGGCATCCCTCCCTTCCAGGGAAAGTCCCATGTATCAGTTTGGCCCTCTTGTTTACATTTAGCTGTGAAGAGTCTCTTCTGCCAGTCTTCAGGTCATTTTCTGGGTTATTTACACTATCCTGGAAACTAGGTGAGCCTAGGACCCTCCTACTCCACCCTGTTTCCCAGAAAGCTTCCTGAAACTTACATTCTTTTTAGTATTAATACCACTAAGTTTACTTGCTTGCAGCTGATTGCCTAGCAAACTACAAGGCTATGCTGACATGAAGAAGTATTATTTAAGGTGAGAGTCAGCATTTCAGGGAAATCGGGACAGCTTAAGTTTTGGTTACATCATGGCTATGGGTGGTTGGCTTACAGGTATACTCAAATTGCGGCCTCCATTTTGGTTTCGCTTTATCAGTAGTAAGACAACTTGTAGTAAAACATAAAAATGTTAAATTTCTAAGTATATAAGATGCATTATAAAATCATAGTAGTAAATTTAGAACACGTAAATGAATAGAAAGATTAACAAGTTGAATGTTAAGAGTCCAAAAATAAAGTTACATGTGGAAATTTGGTAGCATTCTAACTCAGCAGAGGAAAAACAATAGAACACATTGGAACTGCATATTCACCTTACAGATAGTGAGGCAAGAATATAACCTATGACAAAATATTTTGGATGGATTAAGGATTTAAATGAAAGTAAAATTAGAGACAAAAAAATACAATCACAAAAGAAATTTCTTAAAGACCAAATATCTAAATTGATTTCGAACTATACATGCAATTTTTTTTTTTTAATCCAAGTGGAAAAAATGCTCTAAACCTCATAAAACTTAAAAACTGGGAAAGATATTCACGGCATATGGCAAAGGGCTACTTTCCTTAGTATAACAAGAGTTCTTAAAAACCAACATGGAGGGGCACCTAAGTGGCTCCATCAGCTGAGCATCCAACTCTTGATTTTGGCTCAAGTCATGATCCCAGGGTTGCAGTACTGAGCTCCAGGTCAGGCTCTGCACTAAGTGGGGAGCCTGCTTAAGATTCTCTCTCCCTTTGCCCCTCTTCCCCACTCATACCTTCCCTCTCCCTAAAATAAAAAATAGCATTAAACCAATTGAAAAATGGACAAAGGACAGGAAGAGTACAAAAAGGGTTTAAATATATTAAAATATATAAATTTATATCAACTTTTACCATCTTAACCATTAAAGTGTACAATTCAATGTGTTCATATTGTTAAACAGATCTTCAGCTATGCCAACTCTTAATGTATGAAATACAAATTAAAACTAAATTTTCGGAGCACCTGGGTGGCTCAGTCGGTTGGGTGGCCGACTACAGCTCAGGTAGTCTCACAGTCTGAGTTTGAGCCCCACATCGGGCTCTGTGCTGAGCACTCAGAGCCTGGAGCCTGCTTCCGATTCTGTGTCTCCCTCTCTCTGCCCCTTCCCTGCTTGCTCTCTCTCAAAAATAATCAATAAAAAATATTTTAAAAAACTAAATTTTCACCCAGTAAACTGACCATAATAAAAAATTTGGTAATGTAAAACCAAATCAGTAGTGAAAGAAATAATGTCATTCCTAACTGGTAGGAGAGCAACTTAGTTTACCATCTTTGGATAACAATTTGGTAATTTCCCAGTTTTAAAAGCATACTTTCTGATACAGGATATATACACCTAGATGGGTTTTTGTAAAGATATGTCCACATAAGAACAGAATAGTAAAGTGTGTAGTTCAGCATTGTTTATGAACCCAAATGTCCATAAATTATCTATTCAGTAGATGAAACGTAATGGAATACTAAATAGCCCCTATAAAGAATAAGGTCAATTGTTTGTGGAATGATCTGGAATAAACTCCAAAATATAATAGAAGTTGTAAGATTTTCAACGTGTTGTCAATTGTGCTTAAAAAAAAAAAACACAACACTGGCAGGAGGAATAAGTAATGATCAGGTATAGAGAATTCTCTGGAAGCATTCACAACAGAGTAGTTTGAAAGTTACTTCTTGGGACTGGAACTAGAAGAGGAAGGTCAAGAGAACACAACATAAAAACATGTTTTATTGTAACCTTTTGTACTATTTGAAATATGCCCATTCAGGTGTTACTAAACCCACAACAGCAAAACAAACTCTGAAACACAGTAACTTTCTAGCCTTTGAACCTGTAAAATTTTATTAACTTGGCATTTTTCCTTCAGAGTAAGTTCTCCCTAGCAGCTATACTGCCTGGACTTTGCTGAGGAACGGAGTGGGGAAATGTCACCTAGTGTTGGATGTCAGTCTATGTAATGGTTTCTAAACTTTCAACATAACAGGGAACATCACTAATCCAACATTCTCTGGGTTACCTCTTTGAGAGGTAGACGTAAGCACTTAACCACCCCACATCTCCATTTTGTGTTCATCTGCAAACTGGGAGTGATAATGGTTGCCTCCTTCAGAGGTTTGTGTAATGAAATCACGTTCGTGAAAATGTTTCATCCACATACGTTGTCATTTATTTTGTTTACGTACCTGAAATAGGTTTCAAAAAACACTAGCTTACCTGTACAATGGGCCATCTGACAGAGATCCCCAAATGCCTCCCTTGCTTGTACTAATTAACCAAGGCAAGTCCAGCTCATTGTTGTCTCATCCATCCCGTGTGAAATAGACGTTTCGACAGTCCTAACTTTCAGACACAGCAAGCGTTCGAGGATGAGCATGTATCATCCCTACATCCAGTAAGCAATTTCATATAGCCTCTCAGAAAATAAGAGGTTACTCACTATTCATCTATTCATTTTCCCCAGTGATATTCATCAAAAGTTTTCACACAGTTTCAGGTTTGAAATTTGACATTTCATGAATAGCCAGTGCCCTACAGAAAGGGCATGTTTATACTGAAGAGAATTGAGGTGCAACGGGTGACCTGTTTCTCCCCTGTTCTTTCTCCATGTGGAGATCCTTCCAAACCTTACCCTCTCTTCCTTTTCCTTTAACTCATGCCAACTATACTTCCAGGGGCCGCGGTCCCTCTGAGGTTTCCACTGGCTCAACACAGCCCATACCTGCCTTTGTGCCAGTCTATAGGGAAATCACCCTAGGCTAACTCTGCATGACTGAGTCTTCCTCTGGCATCCTACCTGCCTCTCCTCTCCTATGTGAAGTTTTAAAGTCAGCTTTAATCAACTGTTCTCCTTGCCTACCCCTTTCCGTCACAAATATTAAGGTGAGGGTTTTTCCCAAAGTGTTTGCTCTGAAAAGAGGGAATCATGTTATCTACGTCCTTAATAATGCTCAAAAAAAAAAAAAAGGGGGGGGCACACTCTATAAAGCTTTATTTGGAATAAATTATCTTCTGAATTAAACCTATTGGCCTTAAATGCCGTAAGCAATGTTAAAGGTTTATAGAGGTCACATGACAGATTCGCTTGTGGACAATGAGGAAATGAGAAATCTAATCAAGGAGTAGCAATTATTCCTGAGGTGTGAACTCAGAATTGTGAGCACTAGATGCCATCATAAACAAGCTTTTAAAGATCATGTGAAGGACACCTGGGTGGTTCAGTCAGTTAGGCGTCCAACTTTGGCTCAGGTCATGATCTCATGGTTTGGGAGTTCGAGCCCCACATAGGGCTCTGTGCTGACACCTCAGAGCCTGAAGCCCACTTTGGATTCCGTACCTCCCTCTCTGCTCCACCCCTGCTCACATGCTCACTCTCTCCTTCAAAAATAAACTTTCAAAAATTGTTTTAAAAAAAGATCATTTGAAAAATCAACATGTTGTAGCTATCAAGCACAAAAGAAAAATCAAGTATACTAATGTCTTTTGAAAGCATTCGTGAGGACGATAAATGCCAGTTAAAACATCATACGCAGATTCAAAAGGGACTATGTATTAGCTGGAAGTAAAGACAGCATACTCTGGAAAACCGTGAGATGGTACAAAAGTGGCTTTATTCATGATGATGCCAATGCTGAATATGTGTTTAAAATTTATAGGGGGGCCTGGGTGGCGCAGTCGGTTAAGCGTCCGACTTCAGCCAGGTCACGATCTCGCGGTCCGTGAGTTCGAGCCCCGCGTCGGGCTCTGGGCTGATGGCTCAGAGCCTGGAGCCTGTTTCCGATTCTGTGTCTCCCTCTCTCTCTGCCCCTCCCCCATTCATGCTCTGTCTCTCTCTGTCCCAAAAATAAATAAACGTTGAAAAAAAATTTTTTTAAAAAATAAAAAATAAAATTTATAAAACATGAGAAAAAATACAACTAATTTTTATGAAAAACGCTATTTTAACATGTCTGCATCACTAAATTTTGAAATTCATTTGCATTCTGAAAAGTATAACTTAACACACTCATTTTGTGTGCCTATGATACAAAGGGAAAACGGGAGGCACCTTATTTGGAGTCTCCCCGTATTTATGCTTGTATGGCAGTCATTGGAGTTCCATCGTCATGTGCTCAAATATTTAGGAGAACTGAGGCCCAAGGAGATGGGCCATCAAGACTCAGTAGTTAATGGCAGAGGGTGGATTAGAACCCTGGTCTCTGTGTAGGTCACAGGCTCCTTTCAATTAGAGAGGGAAATCCCAACATCATCACAGAGACAGGATTAAGTCTGGTGGGAGTAGAAAGTTGTAAGGACAGTAAACTGAGAGATCTACAGGATGATGGAAAGAGACCAGAAAAGTCGGAAGACTTTTTTTTTTTTTTTTTTTTTTGGTACTGAGAAATACAGACTGAGAATAAATTGAGGCTTGATGGGGAATGGGAGGGAAGGGAAAGTGGGTGATAGGCATTGAGGAGGGCACCTGTTGGGATGAGCCCTGGGTGTTGTATGGAAACCAATTTGACAATAAATTTCATTAAAAATAAAAAAGATAAATAGAAATACATAAAGTATTGTCAGGAGTATCTACCATGTGCCCTCAGTGACAGGAGAGGCACAGGACTTGGTTGGGTCCATGAGAATGTCCCCCCCACTCCTGACCACAGTTTTGAATCCATCTAGGTCACATGACTGAAGAGTGTAGACAAAGACTAATGTTACCAATGCCCATCTTTTTTGTCCACAAGGAGGAAGCTCATCCTCAAGGGAGGTGAGAATAAGGCCAACACAAGGAGAAACAGGGTCAAGAAATCTAATGAATAAGAGCACCCTGCTTTCCGCCCCTTGTTTGGGCTGTTGCTGAAATAGTGCCTGTATGCTTCCCAAGCATAAGTATATTGAGGAAAATACAATCAAAAGAAACTAGAAATCAATCACAGGCATTCAGGAATGAGTACACACACAATTACGTGTGGGATGTACTCTTTAATACAAGTTTTACTAACCATATATTTCACAGGAGATTTAACTTTTCTAATTTCAATTCTAATGTTAACCAGTTGTGTAAGAGTGAGCTATCCCTTGGGGCGCCTGGGTGGCGCAGTCGGTTAAGCGTCCGACTTCGGCCAGGTCACGATCTTACGGTCCGGGAGTTCGAGCCCCGCGTCAGGCTCTGGGCTGATGGCTCGGAGCCTGGAGCTGTTTCCGATTCTGTGTCTCCTTCTCTCTCTGTCCCAACCCCGTTCATGCTCTGTCTCTCTCTGTCCCAAAAATAAATAAAAACGTTGAAAAAAAAAAAAAGTGAGCTATCCCTTAAACTCTCTGGTCAACGGTTTTTGCATCCATCAGGCAAAGACTTTGGAATTAGATCACCAAGATCCTGCAAAGCTGCACAGGTAAAGTGAGACCAAGAGTATGAAAAGACCATTTTAAATGCCAGGTGGGGAAGTTTGGCAGCTGGAGAGGTCTTTCCAACTCTATTACTCTGTATTTTCTCTTTTTCCCCATTTTACAACACCATTGGAAATTTTAAGAGAGTCCCTCCAAACACAACTATTTTCTTCCTTAGTGTCCTGTCCTTTCCTAAGGACACATTTTTCTCTTATTACGTGAAGTGAGCCTCCTTATATATAAGCCATGGTGGTGACCTTGGCTTCTGAAGAGTGAAAGTTTTCAAAGCCCATTATTCCTCCTGCTTTCATGGTCTTAGGTCCATGCTCTTATTTAAGATCCTCTCCTAAATCCAAGCACAATTGATAGTACCTTACCAGCTGATACCACCTCAGTTCGCCTCTCATCTAATAATAGCTTCTATCTAGATTTCCTTTCAGGCAGTTCTAAATTTGATTCCCCTTCCATTCAGCCACAGAACAATCCCTGAGTAAAGGCAGAAGTAGGTTATGAGCCTTCATCACTCCTGGGAATCTTAGAAACCTAAAAAGGAATTCTCCCAAGAAAGGACCCTTCAGTATAAAAGATCTCCCTGTGGGAAGACGAGTAAACCCATTTATCTGGCATGTGGCATTTGCTCCTGCTTCCAGTAAATTCCTTTAGGGACATGACTTCTAACAGCCTTTCCTGGAACTGGTGGATGCTGTAGTGCTCAATATACAACTGGAGGAAAGCAATTCCATCACAAAACTGGAGTCTGCAGTCAAGGCCCGGTATCCCTCTGCCAAAGTCTCTTCCCTATCTGTGCAGTGTGTGTTCTAGAAGCAGTTGGAAAAATTTGCACTCTGAAGCAGCAGCCCTGCCCCATCCACCCATTCCCATGCCACACAGGTTTTGGTATAAAACCACAAAGTCCTTTAAAAATCCCATGTGGACTGAGGAGGGGAACAGAGGAGGAGAAAGGGCTCACTAAGCTGTTACCAGCTTACATGATACTTTCTTGGGACTGAATTCTTTACAGAGTTTATAGGGTTTATAAACAGAGCAAAAATATCCACTTTGCACCCTTCATCCCAAATGCAGTGTTCTCTCTATTCCACTGTACTGCCAACTTTGGGAAGGGGGAACCCAGTGTCAGGGGTGGGGCTAATCCAAAATTTGTAGCATCTAAAGTGAAGCAGGAAAAAATCACAAGTCAACTGAAGCTCCAAAGGGCACACTTCTCATATACACACCAAGGGATCACTCTCTACTCTCCCCTCTTCTTCTCCTGCCTCAATTCCTCACTTTCCTCCTCTAAACACTGTCATGGGTTGAACTGTGTTCCCGCACAAAGATACATTTAAGTCCTAACCCCACCACCTGAAAATGGGACCTCATTTGGAAATAAGGTATTTACAGAGGCAATGGACTTAACGTGAGGTCATGAGAGCGGGCCCTAATGCGGTTTATCTGATGTCCTTATAAAATGGGGCAAATTTGGACACAGACATATACAGAGGGAAGACAATGTGAAAGCACATAGGGAGAATGCCATGTGAAAATGGGGGGTTTGAGGAGTACATCTAGAAGCCAAAGAATGCTTGAAGCTAGGAGAGAGGCATGGAATAGTTCATTCCCTTATGCCTCAGAGGGGGTAGGGCTCTGAGGACACCTTGATTTCAGACCTCTGGCCTCCAGAACTCTAAGTTCTGATGTTTACATCACCCAGTCTGCCATACATTGATGCCAACCCTGGTACCTTTTCCTGCCATGTACCCCCTCCTCTTGGGCCCCCACCCAGACCTTGGGTATCTGGGGTCAAATGTCAGACTTGTTCTGGTCTACAAGGACTCTGTAGACATTTCAGTCCTTCGTATTTTGTTGCCGCTAAAGCTTTTTCTACCTCCTCACTTTGATTTCTAAGGTTTCCCCCCTGCAGAACTGATATTTTGTATTTCACATACACTTGCTGCCAATAGAGCCAGACCTAGCCACATTCTGGTTGATCCACCATTCTCAGCCCAGTGTGAACTTAATAAGGATCCATTTTCCATTTTATTGACTCCTGCCCCAGAGACACTGGTCTGCAAGCTTGAGCACTGATCAGAATCACCTGGAATGCTAATTAAAACAGATTATTAGGCTCTAGCTTCAGAGTCCCTGAATCAGTAGGTCTGGGACAGGGCCTAAGTATCTTCATTTTCAACAGGTTCTCAGGTGCTGCTGGGTTGGAAGACCACAACACTGAGATACCCAGGCTGGCCTGAGGGTTGGGGCTGAGTAGTAATGTCTTAGGGAGGTTGGAAGGCAGGCAAATTCAGGTTTCAGGGCTTCAAGCTGCCTGGGAAATCCAGTGGGGATTTTTTTTTTTTTCAATATATGAAGTTTATTGTCAAACTGGTTTCCGTACAACACCCAGTGCTCATCCCAAAAGGTGCCCTCCTCAATACCCATCACCCACCCTCCCCTCCCTCCCACCCCCCATCAACCCTCAGTTTGTTCTCAGTTTTTAACAGTCTCTTATGCTTTGGTTCTCTCCCACTCTCACCTCATTTTTTTCCTTCCCCTCCCCCATGGGTTTCTGTTAAGTTTCTCAGGATCCACATAAGAGTGAAACCATATGGTAGCTGTCTTTCAATGTATGGCTTATTTCACTTAGCATAACACTCTCCAGTTCCATCCACGTTGCTACAAAGGGCCATATTTCATTCTTTCTCATTGCCACGTAGTATTCCATTGTGTATATAAACCACAATTTCTTTACTCATTCATCAGTTGATGGACATTTAGGTTCTTTCCATAATTTGGCTATTGTTGAGAGTGCTGCTATAAACATTGGGGTACAAGTGCCCCTATGCATCAGTACTCCTGTATCCCTTGGGTAAATTCCTAGCAGTGCTATTGCTGGGTCATAGGGTAGGCCTATTTTTTGAGGAACCTCCACACTGTTTTCCAGAGTGGCTGCACCAATTTGCATTCCAGTGGGGATTTTTAAATTAACATTTGTTGTCTACATTCAAGGTACGGTACCAAGGGCCAATTCTTCAAATAGATTTAGACCCACAAAATAATTTTGTATCTTAGCATCTTATAACTCAGCCTTAGGTGAATGTGGAGTAATCCTCTCATCCTCCTACCCAACTTTTATGGTTCAAGAGTCCTAAGGACTTATTTTTGTAGCTCTCGGTGCCTACCCCTTAGACATTAAGACTAAAGATCCTGAGACCACCACTCAAATGCTAACACAATGGGAGGGTTCTAAGTCAACAAGAGGTAGTGAGCATGGGGGTTAAGAGTACGAGCCAAGTCAAATGGCCTGTATTTCAAGTTCTATTCCACAACACACAAGCAGTATGACCAAGGCCAAGTCCCTCAACTTCTCCACACCCAAATTCCATTTTCTGAATGAGGATAGCAACACTATCCTCAAGTGGTTATGAGAGTACAATAAACTAATCCTCTTTCTGACCTGTAGTAAACTTTCAATAAAATTTGAGTAGTACTGGTTCCATCCCAATATTGTCCACGATCATAGCACGAATTCCTTCATCAGATGAACAGTGTGCCAATGAGTAAAGCAGGAGTTAAAAAGATATAGGGAACTGTGTTAGGGGATCATGAGGTTGGAGTACTATGTGAAGATAGCAGGACATACAAGAGTAGGACACCAAGAGATAGTATAGGTTAGATACTTATGTCACAGTGTTGCATAGGGCTTGAAGAGAGGGCTCCCAAGTTATGAATTAGACTAAATGATCCTGTGTCTTTCCTTTCTGGAACTGAAAATCTGTATTAACTAAACGCAGGTGAGAGTTCTCAGCTTTCCCTCCAAACATTTATTATGAGTTAGGTGTAAATGAGTAGGAAGCAGATGAATTAAATTGCCACCTAAGTGTACAGGGGGTTGAGAAGCAAATGGAAAATAGGCAAAATACTTGGAGTTCACTGAATCTTTAACACCTGACAAGGTGTATTGCCAGGTGCAACATACCCAAAATGTAGCTGTCCAGACAGAGCCCTCTCAAATTCCCCAGAGTCTCCATCTTCCACTTACCTCTGTTTTTACCAAGAGTCATACAGACAAGCAGCGAAGTTTCACTTCCAGCATGGGAAGGTACTTCAATTAATTATACTTTTTTTAAAGGAAACTGCTCTAAAAATTCTTCAGATCCTGTCTCTGAATTCTTATCTCCTTTCCTATTCTGTTAGCTGGATGAAAAAATGCAAAAATGAACCAAAACTTACCTTTGCGTGTTAAAGCATCCCAGACAAAATTCTGCTTCTACGTGAAAAGTATTCATCTACTGAGGATATTACTTTCCACAATTAAGCCCTATTGTTTTAACAGTAAACTCTAAGATTATCTGCCTAGCACTTCTTTTATGTTTTCTCTCAATACATTTTTTAAATGTCTATAGTTACATTAGTTTTATGACTGTTTGTCTCTTACCAGAATCCTTATCCACTTATATGTTAAGATGCCTCCTTCTCAGAGAAAGCAGTGAATCTGCAGTTATAGCAAAGAGCAAACTAGCAGAACCTCTTCAAGCTTAAATATTATTCAATAGTGCTTTAAAACATTTTAATTTTTGGGGCGCCTGGGTGGCGCAGTCGGTTAAGTGTCCGACTTCAGCCAGGTCACGATCTCGCGGTCCGTGAGTTCGAGCCCCGCGTCGGTCTCTGGGCTGATGGCTCAGAGCCTGGAGCCTGTTTCCGATTCTGTGTCTCCCTCTCTCTCTGCCCCTCCCCCGTTCATGCTCTGTCTCTCTCTGTTCCAAAAATAAATAAACGTTGAAAAAATAAATAAAACATTTTAATTTTAAAACCAGTGCGTATTAAAGCCTTAAGAGAAATGTTTTTTTCCCAGGAGGCTGCTTTGGGTTAATCCCCCAACCCCCAGAATTCCAGAAGTATAATTTCATTTTCCTTTATTAGGGGTACTCATGAAAAATATTGTGAAGCATATGGGCCTGAGGATATATGCACAGCATCAGGGCTGAAGGGGTGGGGAATGAGAATGCCAATAAGAGAGGTGGGTTCCCCCCTCCCCGCAGAGAGAGCGAGCATGCATGCATGCGCACAAGCAGGGAAGGGGCAGAGAGAGAGAGAATGAGAATCTTAAGCAGGCTCCATGCTTAGTGCAGAGTTGGCCGGGGGGCTAAACATGACAATCCTGAGATCATGACCTGAGTTGAAGAGTTGGATGCCTATACAAGTGAGACACCCAGGCACCCCAAGAGAGGTTAAAGATAAAAGGATATCCCTCTCGTATAACAGGATGGAATACGGTTTCACCTCTCTCCTCACTTCTGATGGTTTTCATCTTATACCATAATGCATCCTGGCTGCATTTACGAAGGAACATCTTACTCCCTCTCTCTCCTTTCTACTATAGTGTTTTTCAAACTTATGTGTCCATAAGTCTCACTGAGGAAAGTTTTTGAACATCCAGACTCCCAGTCCCTACGTCTAAGGATCTGAAATAGGGTTCAGGAATCTGCATGCCCATCAAGCCCCTCCAGATGATTCCGATGGTCCTTTGATGACACAGAGAACCATTCCTCTATCATGTATCACAGGTGCAAATGTGAGAATATGAAACCTACCAATATTTCTTAGTGAGCTGTTCACAGGGAAACAATACCAACTGTTGAATAAAAACTTATTTCAGCCATATTTTCTAACCTAATTATTTTGTTTAACCAAGCGAATGCTAATTCATTAATGCTACAAAATTCACTGAATGGTTCATGTACTGGGATCTTAGATGGCAAAATCAGAACCACATATTCTCTAAACTCAAGCAGATCACGTTAGTTGAAAACACAGAGCAGTTCAATTATACACAAATTTGATAAGTATTATTCCAGAAACAGGAAGTGGGAGACAGCTAACTGCTTGGGGGCAGTCAGTAAAAGCTACATTAAGTCAGTGACATTTAGGCCAGGAGTTGACATGCACATTTTTAGCAAAACATGGGGCAAAGAACATGTGCAAAGTGCCTACGGCCCCTTCTTTCCTGTCTATAGAATGGCCAGAAATTCAGTGTGGCAGAGGACTGATGACATGTGGGAAGAAAAGCCCATCACTTCAAACCATAATAGGTGAGTTGAACCAAGAACTACAGAGAAGGATACACACGTGGGGCAAGGAGTAGAAAGGACCAAGGATAAGGCACTAAGGTGGCAGGGGCGGGGTTTAAATCCAATCAAAATGCAGCCCAGGGCCTACTCCATGTCTCTCTAGAGTTGCTTAAATGCCCAGAAAATTGCACCCAGATGTTTTTACATGAGGACCTCACTTCCCAGGAAGTCAATTAGACACATTTGCTGCTTATACATAGAGTTCTGGTTTCTGCCAGCTTATTATGCACTGCAGGGGGATGTGTGGTTCAACCCTGTCGTGTCTCCCCAGTGTAATTGTCATGTATGTGTCTGGAGCTAATTGATGCTTGCTTGCTTTTCAATAATTAGTCAGGTGGTGGTAATAAAAATTGAACGAAAAAACGTGGGCTGAGTTTCATTTAATGACTGTTTGGGTAATGAAGATTAATAGCGGAAGAGTCGAGCACAACACGCTTTGACCTTGCGTACTCAAGTGTGGAGCTGAGGCAGGTCGTCTTGCTAGTCCCTCAGCCATATCTCCCGCTGAGCACCAGGGGTGGGGGAGCGGGGAGAGAGTACTGGGTGTAGCCTGAGGCTGTTCCAGCTCCCTGAAGACATTGAACAGTGATCAGTAGAGCAGACAAAACCTGTCTTTAGAACATTCCTTTCACCCTTTTCCCACTCCCAGTCCTTTTTCCCCCCAGGGTGCTTTCCTATGGCCCTATTTTGCCAAGCTCCCCTCTGCAGAATTGCAGAAGACAAGTCCAGCCAGGAGGATCCTCTGGGTACCACCTTGATCTACCATATCCAACAGGAAATGTTAATGGAGGGTTCCAGCAAATGTACTACTGATAGCTGCGTAAAAGACCCAGAAACCTCTGGAACAAAGGTTTAGATCACTTCATTAGACAAAGAAACCCAGTTAAAGCTTTGGCTAGAGGTAGGGAGAGCCTAGAATGAATAATGTCAGAGAAAATTCATTAACAACAGCTAGACGCTTGCAAGTAATTAGTAAAGATTTCAGCTTCTATGTGTATTCTTCTGTCTCATATTTGCCACTCAAGCCTGGACCTCTCTAGTGAACACCAGATTCCTGTATCCTGCTGACCTTGACACCTGCTCTTAGAAGTCTCATAGGCACCTGAAATTTAATATATCTAAAGACAGCTTCTTTATCTGTCTCAACCGTCTGCATTTCGATAGGTGGCAACCACCAACTTTCCATTTGCTGTGGTCCAAAACCATGACATCATTTTTTATTCTTTTCTTACACTTAATATTTAATTCATTAGCAAATACAGTTGGCATTATACCTTCTATGTAAATCCAGAATATGATTTCTTATCACTTCACCCACTATCTCCCTAGCCTGTGCCATCTCTCCATTAGCCAATCTTTACATCGGCAGCCCCTGAGATTTTCTGCATTCAGGCTAAGAGAGAACTTTTATTGAGTGCTTACTATGTGTGAGCCACTGTTCTAAGAATTTCATGAGTATTAACTCATTTGATCCTAATAGCAACTTCACAAAGTCAGCACTAGTTCTCCAGAGTTCCTAAATGAGGAATCTGAGGCATGAGGAGGTAATCATCTTGCCTAAGTTCCCAGACTTACCCTTATTTTTGTCCTTAAGGCCTGGTTGGCTGTCTCTTCCTCTAATGTTGAGCACAACCATTGTCCTTCCAATAAGTTACTATTAACAGGCATAACACTTCCTTCTGCAGAAACAGACAAAACTTCCTTTTGTTATATGCTGGTTTCACCTACTAGAATGTCTTTCCCAGTGTTTCTTTCCCATAAGGATAGCTACTTAATTCCTAGTTCATAACTGAGAAGTGGGGTGGGTGTGCACATATGTGCATACTTCTAAGATCTCATTAAAAAAAAACTGCATTTTCAAAGACAACTCCTAAGTATATCATTCCTTAATCCTGGAGAAATAATTAATGGCAAAATTCCTGGCACTGTGATAGGTTCATGATGGCAGTATTTTGGGGGGGGGGGGGGGAACCTGCTCATAACTGATTCCCCTGAAGTCACATCACATAATGGATTCCTCATCTTGGCAATAGCTCCTGAACTTCTCTATGTTTAGTTTGACACCTCAAGGAAAGACTGATCAGTCTCCCCACTGCCCCAATACCCACATTTTTCTGAAAACAGGTAGATACTTGGAAGTTCCACACTCATTTTAAAAAAGTTTAGAATGTCAGGTTAAGATATTCAGCCAACTAATAAAAATATAAAGAAATATAATCTCTTTATCCTCCCACACTTTATCTTTTCTAATTTCTTTTTCTCTGTCATTTCCAAGAGGCTAAAAGGAAATCTATAGATCATACTCAAGAGATTTTTTCCATTTTCTCTTCTTTAAAATGCTCCAAAGGTAACAACGTGCATCTCCAATAAGTAGAGATGTTGATTTGTTATATGTGGCCAATAATTGCATCCCTACGAAAAATATTAGAATGACCTTTGGAGCTAATTCCTTTAGAACTGTTTTTATGTAGTTTAATGTAAGGACATATCTGCCAATGAAACCAGCAATAAAATGAAACCCTCAGGAAATGATTTAATCTAAACCTCAATTGAAATGGCTGGACTTACCAAGTATTTTTTTCAAAAACTCACCCTTAGTTTGCCAACCCCATACAAAGGGATACAAGGTGTTTTGCATTAAGAATCACTGGACAGACTCAAGGGTCTTCCAGATCTGATTATGTCTGATATCAGAAGAGTCTGTCTCAGCAGAGGACTTGCAAGGAATTAAAACAATCTTGGTTACTAACAATAAAAAACAGATATATCACCTATTCCTCTGTCTCCTCTTATCTCACACTCCACAGGCTGGCAAAATGAGAATTCAGAAATCAGGAGAAGAGAGCAGGAGAAACAACAAAAGGAATATACAAGTCAACTATATTAATAGGGTGGAATGGTGTGAATTATTCAGGTTGATGAATATTTGTTTCACTCACTCATCCATCCATCCTTTCATTCAGCCAAGATTTCTCTTATACATACTGGGGAAACTGTAGTGAGCAAGAGTCCCAGATTTAATGCTAGTGTAGAATACAGACACTACATACATTTTTAAAGGTGTGAGAAGTACTATGATATATGCAGCAGAGAGCGCTATGGAATCATGTAATGGCAAAAGTTGCCTGGAGGTCAGATCAGGCTCAACTAAGGAAGGGACAGTATCAAACATGAAGAATTAACAGGAGTTAGCAAAGCAGAAGAGCATGGTGAACAGTGTTGTAGGTAAGAACATGTTTAAACACCTGGAAAGAGAGGAACTAAAAGATACCTGGTAGGTAGCCATGTGGTTAAATGGGAGCAGGGGGCACTGAGATCGGCAAGGTGGGCAACGGTTAATCAAGTTTTATATTTAATTTTAGGACGAATACATGCTATTGAAGGCATTTAAGCTAGAACAACAGGAGGAGTATAATCAGACTTGCAATTTTCAAAGAATATTCTGTGTAGTATCATACACTCAGATTAAGAGGATGACCACCAATTTATAGGAGTGCCAGTCATTTTCTCAAGAGATACCCAAGAAAGTAGATACAGCTATATGAGAAAGTAGGGGGTAAGACTCATCTAGGATTCAGGGTTGCTCTAAGTGGGTGTAATGAACCTGAGACAGGGGAGATTAGGTTATTACAAGAGAGTAGTTGAAATGATAGAATATTGTACATAAGCTGGATAAGAGTATGGGAGATACAGAACGTAGAGGACTCAATGAGAATTCTTGATATGGTAGAATAAGAGATGCCATAATGAGTCTGAATTATGACTCTGCAATATGTTTGGCTGATAACAGGGGCTCCAGACTGTAACTGTCCAGGGTAAAACTGAATGGATGTAGAGATCCTTGGGAAGGGAGGGAGGGAGGGAGGGAGGGAGAGAGAGAGAGAGAGAGAGAGAGAGAGAGAGAGATACACACCATGGCATTGGATGGGTCATCCAGAGAGCATGAAAATCACCCTGGATAAGGACTGGACTTTGGAAGCAGAGGGAAGGCACAATCAGGATTAAAAACTCAATGAGGAGGAGTGACTAGGTGATATAATAAGTAGATAAAAGTAAGGAGGAGAAATTAGAGGGTGCTGGAGCCCAAAACTCAGGAGCCTCAGAGAAGTGAAGTAGCAGAATCATTCTCTGGAAATCTTAAGGAACAAAAATTATGCCATGCAATCTCAGAACCTGAGATAATGTCCCAATGGCAAGATTGGAGGCCAAAGGCCCATTTTCTGAACCATCATTAGATCCACACAAAATAAGATGAACTTTTATTCTTTTTAGGTCAGAAACATTTCCTATTTGTAGTTTTTCTCCTTCAGTTTTCCATCATGATTGTCTAAACCAATTCCTTGGAAAGCATACTAAATTATTTGAATTTTAAATAATAAATCACTCATTTTTAGCACATGGAACAATGCCACGCATTGTTCAGTTTTTCTAGCCAACTGAGACATGAGGTGCCAGCTGGATGATCTTAGGACTGAGGAATATAATGTGTAGGCACAGAGATGAGATCGGTAGAAACAAAAAAAAAATTTTTTTTAAGTGTTTTCACTGAAGACTATTATTTGAGAGTCCTAGGTGAAGTGGGGCAAATTTGCATTTCTCATAAGGAAATTTGAGTTAACTTAGCTCCACATTTCCAACATTTCTAAGAATTCTGACAGGCCTTAATCTCCTCATACTGGAAAGCACAGAAGTGCAGAGTGGATTGTCCTTGGGAGGATGCCTAAGATAGTGATATGAAGTGAAAACAACTGGGATACTGAGAAGCCAGACCTCACAGTGTCCATGCTGAGAAGGCCCGAGGGCTCTGAAATGGAGCAAGGGGCTCCTTTGCCTTTGGTTCAATGAAGGACCAGCAGGTGCATGGCCTAAAAGGGTGAGCAGGGACCTTGATACCCTGCACGCACATCATCCCTGAGGACTCCTCTCTGCTGGGCAGCTAGCTGCAATACTCTGAGTGTGGTACAGTTTAGGCTTTTTCCTCAGGTACTATTTGCTAGACTTCTGCTTCTGAAGATTACCAACTAAGAATAAAGACAGAATTTAGTTATTTATTCGTTATTAACTTCTTTGTGGTTGTCGAGCATCTATATCCCTTCCAATCAGCACTTCATCTTTCTATGAGGCCTTGTGGAAGGGTGATTTCTAACACCTGCCTCCCCCAGCAGGCTCCTCCTATGGAAACTCATAGGATCTTTGATCAATCGGATGCTTGCTCCTAGAACCCAGAATCCTGAGCAACTGTAACCAAGGCAGGACAGTTAGAGGTCAAATTAATCAGAAGTGATAGAAGAGCAGTATCACTTGGACCAAAAGGGGCTTTATAGTGTGATCCCAGCTGGGTACCTGGCTGCCCCACCTCCAGGGTTCTCTTGATTTCTTGTCCTTTTGCCAGTCTTGGATCTTGAGAGTCGCTTATCACTTTAGAGACTCCCGACTAGCCACGGGGCAGCAAGCATCTTTTTTGTTAAGGTGGTTTGCTTGCAATCAGAAACCTGTTATATTTTCTATGGAGCCTTTTTTTGCTCAATCAAAATACTCAAGAAACAAGATTTAATATTCTCCCTTATTCCAATAAAAAGTTGAGTTGGCATGAATAGGAGGACAGAAGAAGTACAGATCACTTAGGACTTGGACTGGGTCTTTGCATTATTTCTGAGAGTATGATCTACGCCCAGCATAAATGAGAGTGAAGAGATCTGTCAAGAAATGGTAGACAGGAGAACCGAGCTGTCTCCCAGCATTCTTCTGTTGACATCATAATTTTTAAGGAAATACTGGTAATTCCCAGTACTCCAGATACAGCAATTCAAATTTAATCACAAAATTACACTTCAACATAAAATATACTCTATAATATTAACTACTTGGATTCTCTCAGATAATCCAACAGTATAATATATAATCCAATATATATATATATATATATATATGTATATACACACATATATACACAGATGCGTATAATCAAACATAACAGTCATCAGGATTCAGAGAGATTAACATTGATGCAGAATAACTGAAAAGTGCAACGGAAGAAAGAAATACTCAAAAATCTTGGAAGGTATAGACAAAAGGAGCAGATATAGAACTCAAATTCTTTGGGATTCAAAGACCATCCCAAGCACCACAAAGAGATTCCAATTCATCTCTTATTCCACATTAATATAGAATTTTCAAGTACTCTAAAAGCTTGGAAAAATCATAGACCCAACGCAAAATGACAAGTGTGATATCAGCGGTCAGAAAAAAAAAAAATCAGTTGAAATGATCTAGAGAAGACACACTTCCTACAAGAGGTAATAAGAGCCATTTGCCAAATTAAATAATACGGTGATTATTCATTTTCAAGTAGGCCACCATAACTAACCACATAGATTAAAATTCAAACAGCCCATCCATCAAGGTAATGGCATTGGTTTGTTAGTTCCAAAGATACTATTTGAAAGCTACATAGCTGTTTACTAAGCACAGGAAAAAATGAAATAAATAGGTAAATGACTGCCAACACTTAAGGATTTTTGTAAATTAAATAGCAGCAGCAGTTGCTCTCTTATCACAAAGACTCATCACTAAGGAACTCTGGGAACTTAAAGTTTGAATCATTTAGTAATGTACAATATTTACTTGTAACTTTGATTTTAAAAAGAAAATTCTCGCCTGGTGTTAAATGTGAATGAAATTATATGTGTGGTACATAAGTGTCAGCTCTGAAGCAAGACCTAAGGAATCCAAGTTTATGGAGCGTTAATGATTTGGCATTAAGCAATAATTCAAGCAAGCTTCTTTCATTTTGGGGGGGATTTTCCTACATGTTACTTGTTTTGCATGTGTCCCCAAATGGGGAAAGCATGAGAATACGTATCTTGAAGATTTTTAAAATACTTTATGATTTCATCCTTCCTCCTGCACTTATGCAGCCACATCTATTTGCATTAGCCTCAATTCATGTGTTGAATTAGAAACAGTCATTTATTTAAGCTGGTTTCGGTCAACAGTGCTCTGAAAACATAAAATGGTGTAGAGATACAGTTTCCACCATCAGAGGAATATCCTACCTAGTTTGATCTCTCCAGCCCATCTTTCCGCAGTTTATGTCAGATATAAATGAGAATAACCAACTCCATGAGAACAGCCTCATGCTTAAGAGGTTCTGTGGGTGCAGCTAAGACTCCCTCTGCTGAGTCCCACTCCCTTCCAACCCACCCATGCCCACTACCAATTCACTCTACCTCTGGGTCTTGCTGCCAAAGGAGCAGAAAGTTTTCAGAAAGAGAAACTGGCCTCCGGCAGCAAAATGAGCAGTGCCACTAGCTGGAGGCAGAGAGCCAGCAGCCTCCGTAGGTAGACTTACAGGTTTGGCAGCCCTTAGCTGCTGCCACCTGTGTGCAGGATGGAAAAGACTGAGGGCTCAGTTAGCTGGAGGCAAGGTCTTGGATTTTAAGTTGAATGAAGGGCAGGAAATGCAGCTTGTGGAGAGTTGGGACGGATATGGGACTGGCAGCAGCCAAAATCCTACAACTTCTTCAATATCTAGGAAAGAAAAATTTCAAGGTACGGATAAACAGTCACATCTTGATTCTCCCAGAAATGTTCTGTAGGTAGATTTCTGAATTTTATCTTTTTATATAGATAGATAAATATCACTACCATTATCACTTATTATCCACACTCCCCTTTTCTTAACATGGCATTAAATACAGACCCTTATGTAAGAGTACTACATTCACTGGAATAGAAATTACATGGAAATATTTTATGAATTAACATCTATTTATAATGATGACTGCTATCCAGATGCATCTGGGGCATAATCCTTATGACAATGTGCTTACTCGGAGCTTTATAATAATGTCTCTTTCAGTAGAAATCTCCTGGGGAGGTTAGAATAGTAAATATTTTCCTTATTTTTTTTCAAATCCTGTTAATTTAGAATTACTTAGCAAATACTTTTATAAGTATCTTACTTTGTTCCAAAATGAGTTAAGGCAGCAAGGTAAAATAAAATTAGAAGTGAGGGAGAAACACCAAACCAAACAATAAAATTAACAAATGAATATAAAAGAATGGAAAATAGAGCCAGGAGCGAGGCTGATTCTACCGCATTCTCATTAAATAGCCTGTACCGTTTAGCATGGTTGAATGCCCTTCCATTCATTTATTTAACAATATTTAGGGGCATCTAGGTAGCTCTGTCGGTTGAGCATCCGACTTCAGTTCAGGTCATGATCCCACAGTTTGTGAGTTCGAGCTCCGTATTGGAGCCCACTTTAGATCCTCTGACTCCCCCCCCCCCTGCAAAATTAAATCATTAAAAAATAATAATAAATATTTAGCGCCTGGGTGCCACTCTCCATGAAGTTTTCCTCCTTAGCTTTCAGAGCAATGTCCTCTTTTTTTTTTTTTTAATTTTTTTTTTTCAACGTTTATTTATTTTTGGGACAGAGAGAGACAGAGCATGAACGGGGGAGGGGCAGAGAGAGAGGGAGACACAGAATCGGAAACAGGCTCCAGGCTCTGAGCCATCAGCCCAGAGCCCGACGCGGGGCTCGAACTCACGGACCGCGAGATCGTGACCTGGCTGAAGTCGGACGCTTAACCGACTGCGCCACCCAGGCGCCCCTTTTTTTTTTTTTCATAGAGCAATGTCCTCTTATCACGCTCCTCCTCTCCCCTCTTAATTGGCTCTTGTTCCTTCTTCCATACCTTAAGGCATCTTTTTGTGTTCTCTCTTAACTCCTTTGTTTTTAGCTTCTAAAATAAATTATTGGTAAATACAGAAGCAATCTCTCCAAGATTCAAGTTCTGCATTTCTAAAAGGTCACAGGATGTCTCCACCTTAATGTTCTGCAGCACCACAAACTCGTGTGGCAAAACTACTCTGTGCTGACCACCTGAAATCCTAGTCCCCAGAGTGCATGCTCATGCCTGACAGACACAAACCTATCTCATCGTCTCCTCCACTTCACTGTGGTCACTGCTAAACTTCCCGTGCCCCCTCCCCACCACAAGGCATTAAACCAAGAAAGCATCTTGTCTGGTCCCTCCCAAGCCCTCCCTCCATCACCCCCTGCCACCAGCCTAACAAAGACAGGGACAAAATCAGAAAAACTGCCAGGTGCACTCACAGAAAAAAGGCAGGACAGGCCATATGTTTACGGAAAGAGGAGCTGGTGAAAACAAGTCAGATTTAGAAAGAAAAAGGAACAAAAATAGGCTAGCTCAGAAATGATAAATACACATAATCGTGTGAGATGCAGAAGATTAAAATATTTATAAAATAGTGCTACGGGCAACTCTGTGGCAACAAATGTGGAAAAACTAAGGCTCAAATATTTGATGGCCGCCTCTGTAAATAAACCTATATTGACGCACCAATAACTTTCCCAATGCTATTTCCTATGATGAATAATTGGTTCTAAATATAAACAAAAGACATGGGCATTGAAATTGCTTGGGAGTACTTGCACGCTTATACTAACAATTTTGTTTTAGGGTTTAATCATCCTTATGCATAACTGTCATCAAGAAGCTGTTGCGTTTTGAACATTTATTATGTGCCCGACAGTATATTAGGCACCTCCTA
This sequence comes from Leopardus geoffroyi, assembly GCF_018350155.1. NCBI lineage: Eukaryota > Metazoa > Chordata > Mammalia > Carnivora > Felidae > Leopardus > Leopardus geoffroyi. Next base: position 107,755,402 of record NC_059336.1, read on the forward strand.
TCAGTGGTCTCCTGGAGACTCTTTTTGCACAAACAGCTAGTAAGTGGTAGGGTGTGCAATGGAGCCTAGGAAGCCTGATTCTAGAGTTGGTCATGTTAGTCAGTTTAAGGTTTACTGTTAACTTAGGCTATGCTGCTACAAAATAACCCTTAAATCTTTGTGACCTAAAATACCAGCTTATTTCCCAGTTAGTTCACAAAGTCCGGTATAGTCAAGCAATTCTCCAGAAGGTGGCCCCGTGGTCCGTGCTGCTTCCATTTTGTAGCTCTGCCACCTCAGCACCCAGCTTCCACAAGGGCTGCAGCAGGAGGCTAGAGAGAAGCACACTGGCTAGTAAATACTCCGCCCGGAAGTGACACCTGCCATCTTTGCTCCTGGCTCAGAGCTCAGACTAATCACATAGCTACAAGCTAACCACAAGGGGAGCCAGAGAACATCTTCCTGAGTGCCCAGGCAAAGTGAAATGGGATTTGGTGCGTCTGCCATAATGCTTTCGATTAATCAATTTCAAACTTTTTAAAGAGGCTGTTTAATATACGATAAAGATAACTTTCATTAACAGAAGGCCTTTTAAGAAGGGCATGGTCTCTATCTCAAACTATTTCCTTAAGGCAATTGTGAAAGGATAGGAGACTCTCAAGGGCATGATCAAAGCTCCAGAAGGACGCTAGTAACTTGCAAGAAAATGAGGAGAGATATTTGTTCTGTTTCCTAGAAGGATGATCAAGAACGGACTATACTTAACAACTAATCAGAACAGACCAGATAGGAACAAACACCAACCTAAAGAGCCTGGGTAGCCACAGGAACCTGTTCTTGCTACCTAAAGTAAAGGTGAGACATAGACAGAAAAAAAAAGATAGCTGGGGAGATGGCAGGAGACTCCAGATAATGTGATCTCTCCCGTTATAACCCCCAGTCTGTAGTAAGTCTGATCAGATGAAGGAGAATAAGTGATTTTTATTTTTTGGTCAAAAATGAGGAAAGATTTACATATTTGTGAGCTGCATCAGAGCCAGAAGCCAAGGAGGCCATGAGAAAGTAATTCCCCAGGAAACAGCAGACTCTAAAATCTAAATCGTCATTTTGCTGTATTTCTTAAACCAAAGGTAATTATAAGCCCACACCCACAGAGGCAAGATAGAATTCTCATCAGTCATTTCTGGGGGACCTTCCTTAAGGTTTTGGCAAAGTCCTATAGCATCATGCAGAGCCAAGAACCAGGGAGCCCCCTTAGGTCATCACTCTATCACTCATCATTCTTGGCCTGCATCAGTCACTTACCCCAACCCTAGATGCCACTGCCCAGCAGGCTTGAGACTTTCAGAAAGGCAAATCTGCTTCTTCTGTATCTCTTGTGGGGTCCTGGGAGCATCGGCCAGGCTGAGAACCACTGTGCCTCAAGCCAATCTTTTCACCCAGGTCATTCACACAGGGTACAGCCACAGACTGGGCAGAAGCCTGATATATGTGAGAATCTCAGGCCTGTAGCATCCCTCCAACCCTGGGTCCAATCTCCTTCTCCCCTGCTCCTACTAAGGTGCTAAGATTGAAGGTTTGTGCAGCTCCCCAATTCATATGGTAAAACCTACCCCCCCCCACCCACCAAGTGATGGTATTTAGAGGTGGGGTCTTTGGGAGGTGAATAGATCACCAGGATGCAACTCTCATGAAATGGGATTTTATAAATGCCCCTATAAAAGGGACCCCAGACTACTCTCTGCTACATGAGGATACTAGAAGTTGGCAGCCTGCACACTGAGAAGGTCCCTCACCACAACTCAACCATACTGGGCACCCTGACCTCAGACTTTTAGCCTCCAGAATTGTGAGAAATTTTAGGGGTTTTTTTTATGTTTATTTTTGAAAGAGAGAGAATAAGTGGAGGAGGAGAGAGAGGGAGACACAGAATCTGAAGCAGGTTCCAGGTTCTGAGCTCTCAGCACAGAGCCTGATGCGGGGCTCAAACCCACGAACTCCAAGATCATGACCTGAGCCACAGTCGGACGCTGAACCGACTGAGCCACCCAGGCGCCCCAAGTTTTGGGTGCTAATAAGCCCCCTGGTCTGTGATATTCTGTTAAAGTAACCCAAACAAAGACTCAGGGGCTCCCCGGTTTCCCCTTTTCCTCCGGAATACCCAAAATAATCTCCACAATGTTTTCAGGTCTTTACAAGAGACAGGAAAATGCCCTAACCTCACATACTATCTACTTTCAATTCTTCAAAATTCTGAGCTAAGTAAGTATTTAGGATTGAACGGTGGAGACAAAACAAAAACACCAAGTCTCAAAACAAAGGAAAACCCCGCCAATATACACATAGAATACATGCACACTAGGGAAAAGCAATTTTTCATAAGAAATCCAGCAGAATGTTACTTCTTGAGAAGTGGGATTATGAAATGTTCTCAATTTTCCAAACTTTCATGGTGAACACATGTCACTGCTATAATAAGCAGCAATCTCCTAGGCTGAGGTGGCTTCACCAATAAATGGTTTCCAGCTTGCTATAACCCCAACTACCTCCTCCAGCTCCTGCTTCTCTCCCGTCAGAAAGCTTCCTCAAACACTGGGAGCACCTGCTCAGCCTTGTGCACCTGGACGTGCTGTGGAACTGAGAACCCCAGGGCCAACCCCCACCTTATGGGAGCTGAGAGTCAGTAAACATCTAAATTCCCCACCCTGTGGTAGGTCAGTTCTGGTGTGCGTGCCATGCGGTCCTTCAGAGAGTTCCAGTGAGATCCACCCCCACCTGCTTGCTCAACAACATACTTATTGACTTTTCTCCCTTCCCTGTCTCACCTTCCCCGTTACCCCACCATGTTTCCTGAGATCACTTCCCAGATAAACTACTCCCAGCAGGGTCTGCTTTGGGGGGCAGGAGATGTGAATTAAGAGAGAAAGTCAACACTTCACCAATCATGAGCGTGTTCATATCGGTCTATAATGCAGGGGCCCCTTGCTCAGAGCTTCACAGTATCGGGAAACCTGGATTACACCAAGCACCAACCCTTAGCCCTTACATCTCTGTACCTCTACATCACCTAGTATAGAGCCTGGCCCACATTAGATGCACTATTAAATGCCTGGGGAATTCAATTAGATTTTAATTCGCCACAGCCATAACAAAAACTTGAAGGCTCTCTTAAATGAGCCAGCACTAACACAGATTCAAAGCCAGGCCTCTGAATCACTATGTGCAGCACGACCAAAGTGTGCACCTTAGAAGGGCACCGTGCAGTGACAGTGGACCTTTATAACTTGTCATGGTTACCCAGGAACACAAGATAGCTGAAGTCGGTGTTGTTACTTTACAAATCCGTTCAAGTGGGCACCGTTTCAGTGACAGCATCCATTACAAGAGGCTTCCTCTGCCCATCCCCCTGTAGAGTGGTCACATCCTTTGCCTCCAGCAGAATCTCCACAATGTTAGCTACCCTCAGAGAATAGATGTGGGTTCATTGACATTCCCTTAACATCCACTCTCCATGAGCCACTGCTTCCATGATTTGCTGGTATGAGGAGAATTTATATTGCTAATGATGACAGGAACACTAATTGCATAGTCTTCAAGAGCTATCATCAAAGAAAAATTGAATTAAGTTTAATTGTAGGATTTTTCAAAAACGGGCAGTCCATCTGTGGGCAACTAGTACCTCTCAGTCAACCAGAACATTTTATTAACAGCAAGACCTACGAGCATGCTGAGCCATCTGAAGTACACAGACTACTGCACAAGTCACTGTCACCAGTCCTATCCCTCTGCCCCATAGCTTGTGTGTAGCTTGGGTCTTTCAGCTTGGCATCCCAAAACCAAGGAAGGAGGCTGAAGGGGAGAGAGGGGAGTCCATAACCGCTTCAACTTTGGAGGCGGACACAAGTTTGTAATCTTTGTTTCTACATTTAAACTAGCTCCTTATGACCTAACATACTTGACACATAAGGTGAGCATTTTCACGGCCTTTTCAATAGCCAGAGAAGAGTCTCAGGCATTTGGTGGCATTGAAAAGGTCTAGAAAATGCTTCCCATCTCCCATTGCATTTGAAGCATGGAATTTATTTAGGACAGATCTTGACCCCCCCCCCCCCCAAAAAAAATCAATTTCTTGTCTCTTCCGGTGCTCTCTGTTCCTCCATTCTGCTCGCTTTTCACTCTTCCTCTTGAGTGCTCCCCTCTTAGGGAAGAGGGGTAGATGACAAACATGGAACTTTGCTCCACAGACACAACCCTCATCCGGAGTTTAGTTCACTGTGAATCTTTACTAGCTGAAGACAGAGATTCATATGTGTCCGTTGTGTTTATGTTTGATGTGAATCAGGAATTGGGGAGAATAGTAGTGAAGGGGTGACAGAAGGTTGAAAGGCTTCTACTTGGTACAGTCCTACATATTTAGACACATGTTGTGCTTTCTCTTCCTTCCTGCGGTTATCACCCCCACCTTCTCCTAGTCTTATGTGCCAGGCACCATTCGAGATCTTTTCATATGTAATGCCTTAGTGCATCTGTTTATATTCAAACCCAGTTCTCCCTCCTCTAAATTGAGGGCTGTGTTTCTCTACCCAAAATTAAAAGGGAAAGTAGTCAAAGTTAACTAGTAAAAATGACCTTGTACTTTTGTCCAAGTATCCGGTTTTAGGTTCAACCCAAAGGAAACCATGAATTCAAAAGAACCGAAAATATATACAACGACATCATCCTCAATGAGCAACTAGAAATAAGTGAGAGAAAAGTACTACTGTAGCTGTGATCAGTACCCAGATAATATACGCAGAATGGTAGAGCGGCTAAAATTTGTGGGTTTTTCATTATATTGCCTGTTCCCATTGGAAACTTAAGGTTTCTGAACCTCAGCTTCCTTATTAAAGGGAGATACGATAATCTTAAGCCATACATAGCATTGGTAAAAGACTACATGAGAATGCATGTAAAACACTTAGCACAATCCTAAAACAATCAATTGTCCATAAAAGGGAGAAGCTGATTCTGAGCACGGAGTCATTTCTTTCTGTTAAAACTCATTTTCCTGTTCTTCATTTTCATTTCATGTAGTTCATACTCAAAATTAATAGCCTCCTTTCCTTCCTGATTTGCTTGTGTTCTCTGTGTGTTATCAATTAGAATCTCAGCTATTTGGGGAAACAAGGTCTGATTCACCATGGGTGTTGACACTTTCATTGATAGTAATTACGCTAACAGCAGTGGCTGCTCTTGAACCTTAACTAGAGCTGTCTTCAAAGGCACTGACTAGTTTTCTCTAGCCGGTGGCATCCTGATTATGCCTCTTTCACACCTCACTCTCCCTTGCTCACAACATGGTATTCAGGAGCCATACCCTCTAGCTCTCTACCTCAGGAAAGCCAGCCTGAAATGCTGACCAGTTCCAGTTCAGTTTAAGAAACTGGAGGGTAATGAGGAAACGGAGTTGATAAAGCAGCCAGAGGACAATGGAAAGTCTGACATGATTCACACATAAAAATCGATAAAGGTGAATACGTAAAAGAAAACAACATAGCTGAGACAGAAGAGTACAAATTTCTGCGTTGTGCTAGATTGAGATCTTTCTAATCGCAAAGGGAAGTGAAACTTGCCAATGAGCCTATGATCAAATCAAATTTGGAGGTTGGAGGTTGTTAATCATTCAATTCTTTGAGCGTCTACCATACAACAGGCACTCTTCAAGATGTTGTGATACACAAGGCTGAACAAAACAAAATCTCTACCACCAGAGAATTGAAGGGTGTTGCCTGCCAGCTTGGACCAACTTAGCCTTTCTCTTGTCCTGTGGGTCTGCACATCGCATTTGTTTAAAAGACACCAAAAAATTTTCACTTAATTTTTTTGTTTTTAAATCAGGAGGCTCTTGCCAGAGCCACACTTGTACATAAAAATACATTGCGAGTGAAGTGCTGGGGGGGAAAGCAGAGATGGGAAAAGAGCTTTCATAAACCAGAACGTACACAACATCCAGCCCATCAAAATCAGAAACCGTGTTGATAATAAGGGAAGGAATAAGACAGCTAAGCCTTTTGAAATAACTTCCAATACTAAATGTCCATGATAGGGTTACTACTAATTCTGAAGAAATTAAAGCTAACACTTTTCCCAAACTCAGTTAAAAGCCAACAAGCATGGTGGAGGCAATGTGGTAGAAATGTTGGGATGTCCCTTAATGAAAGCAGAGCTGTGGTCTGTAGGTCACAGAATATACTAGAACCTATGATTAAGAGTAATAGGGGCACCTGGTGGCACAGTCAGTTGGGCGTCCAACCTCGGCTCAGATCATGATCTCACCATCCGTGGGTTCAAGCCCCGCATCGGGCTCTGTACTGACAGCTTGGAGCCTGGAGCATGCTTCGGATTCTGTGTCTCCCTCTCTCTCTGCCCCTCCCCCGCTCAAGCTCGCTCTCTCAAAAATAAGTATTAAAAAAAAAAAAAAACGGGAAGGAGTCTATTCTGATTCTCCATAAAATTGATGAGAATGATACATGTTGATAGTGGACTAGTGAATAATTCTTAATATCTAGAGGTTTCACTGAGAAAAGTCTAAAGAATTAAAAGGTCGGGCAACATCACGAGCAGTTGTCAAGAGAATGGTAGTTACTGAGTATGTGTTCCCTTTCTGCCTTTTAGTAACTCATGTCACAAAATTCTGCTACCACCAAATATTTTGAGGATATCCAATAATTTATAACTCTCCCTTCTCTGGATCACAGCTCCCATTCCGAGACTGTATTAACTTTCATAGCAACACGTAGCTCCCTTTATAGCAATTATTACAGCTACATTTTTCTATTGACTTGGATGATTATTTAATTGGCCTCATTTCCAGAGGACTACCACCAGGGTATACAGGCCAGGGAGCAGAAACTATATTTTTACTTATTACTGAATTACTGGCACTTAGCACACAGTAGGACCTCAATAAATATCTGTTAGTTGAATACACTTTCAACCTTTAAAGTTGGGGAATTGGTTATATTCCAAACACAACATTACAATGGACAAAGTTGGTGTGAATAAGTCAAGAGGAATTGGGAAAAGGGAAGCAGAATGAGATTATTTGTGATAAACAGTAAATTGTGCCTGTGGGAAAGTCCAATTCAATTCCAGGAAAGAGCAGGCATAAATCCATGGGAATCCGATGTGCCGAGGTCAGCTGCTTCAACAGTTTTCAAGGCTGATATTATCAATAGTTGCCTTCATCATCCATATTTTTTGAGGCTGTTTTTATGCTAGGCATTTTACATATATTATTAACTTTCAATAACCCTTAAGCATGTATTACCCCATTTTACAGCTGAAAACATCAAGGCCCCAGGAGTTCTTAACAGTAGAACCAGAACTCAAACTCAACTCTGTTCCAAGTATACCTGGACTTCCTCCCCGACATTGGCTCGGGAATCAATCATCTTTTCCAGGGGGAGGTCTTCTCAAAAAGTCACCATCTTAGACCTCACAGCTCTAAGGTTTTGCCCTTCCATCTGACTTGGTTTGACCCTACTGGTGGCCATTAGATTCATCTTTTTCTTTTTCCAAATAAAAGTTTTCTGTCTGTGATGTATTCATTTCGTAGAGAGTCCTATGCTGACAGCTCTGGCTACTCCAGCAAAAGAGTAAATGTGACAGACAGCCCTAGGAGGAATAACCGCGGTGAAGCACTGAAATCATGCTTATTGTGGCTCGTAGGATAGGGTCAGCTATCACTTTTCTCACCAGAAAGCTACAGAATAGGAACAAAGTGATCCTTTTGTTAAGGTATCCTTTAAAAAGCTTAATTCTTTTTTGTTTTCACATATGGGAAGTTCAATAATTCAATAAAGGAAAATGCCGAGTCTTAATCACATTGCCCTTTCCCATCCCTAGTCACAATTATTTGCATAATAGAAGCCTCATAAATGTTTATTGACTCTAGGGTTTTAACAGATCATATATTCCAGGGAGAGAGGAAGATCTAGTTTGAAAAGGATAGTGAAAACAATAAATTGACCTAATCAGATTTGGTGGCAAACCATGAGTGTAATTGAGTGGAATTATACAAATGCACATGGCTCTACCTAGCCCATGCCATGGCACCTTGGTGAGCACTAACCCACAATATCAAGACAAGAAAGACCATCAAGAGCAGGCTTCGAGAGATGAGGATGAGATTTAATGTAGCTTTTTTTCCTCTCATTTATAGCTGGCTTTGGGAAACTGATGATGTTTCTCATTAACCCACGGATGCATGCAACTTCAGAGTCCCTGCGGGTGGCTAGGATAGAAAAATTGGGAAATCATGCTGGGTTCAATGTAAATAGCATACATCAACTAGTTTACTCGGATGATGAATAATACTTTTATTTTCTCATTATTGTATCTCAGTATCCAGTATGTTAAAACGACAAATTAGCTGGATGAAAAATAGAAGGCGTACAATTTCAAAATGTTTGATCTTTTGCCAAAATATTGATAAATGCAGTAAGTAAATGACCTCAAGGAAAGAATATCTCTTGAAACACATTGCAAGTTAAAGGTGCTCCTCACTTTAGAGAAACCCAATGTATGAGATTCTAAGATTTCAGCCCAAAATCTGTGTACAAATTACGTATAAGTAGCAAAGGATTTATTTAAATTACTAAAATAATCTGTTCTATCACGCAAGATTCTCTGAAGGTTTCCTTTAAATGGTGCATTAGTACATTAAAAATATGGAATAGCATTTAATGGATGGATGAAATTAATATAGTGTCCCAAGGCTCCTTCTTTCAGATACTTGACCTTTGGATTCAATTCACAAGCTTACAAGGAAGGCTTGGCTGTGGTAAATACTGGAGGTGTGAAAGGAAGGTGCAGAGGCAGTCAGTTGCCTTATATCCCAGGGACGCAAAAATATAGGATTGCCTTTTATTCCAAATGGTCTTGGATTCTAAGACCAGTAACCACAATTTAAAAGAATCCCCCAAATGAATTAACCTTATTGTTTTTAATCAACTAGATGGAGCATTCACTGATGTGAAAGCAGAACTTAATTAAAACTGAAGCGTAGATGAGCTGGAACTGGAGAGAGGGGAAGTGCTATTAAAACCAAAGCTGTCTTTGCTCTCATGCCCTCTGTCCCCAAGCACACAAAGCAAGCAGTAGTGTGCAGAGGGGATAGCAGAACCCTATTAGGATAAAAGTTATCATGCTAATACTACTACTATAGACAACTATTATAATGATTATAAAGCATTAATTATACCAAACTGTATTACTGATGATATCACAGTAATGACTACTTCATGAAAGTAAATCTTAAACTAGTTTCAATTATTAACAGCAATCATAACAATTGAAATTACTTCCCCTATCCTCCAATAAGGAGGAACTCTCCCAATGGCAGGGAGAAAGACGACACATATTTAGAGGTCTGGAGAAAGACTTCTAAGGAGAAGATAAGGTGACCCTTTTTGTACCCACAAGCAGCACTGGAGTCTGGTTCTTTCTGATACCTAGCTACTGAGATGATTACCTGTGTTTCCTCACTTCCTCATCTACCCTTCTAAATGTCCACAGGTTTCAACAGTTTCTTTTAGCCAGAAAAAAACACTGTTAACTCACCTGGCTAATTCCAAGTCTGCTGAGCTGCTCAAAGCTCACCCCATTGTTTTGAGAGATTTCAAGAAGACAGAAAAATCCCTCCGCCATCTTCCTACCATTGCCTCTACTCTTGCCTAACATCCAATAATGTAAGACTTCAGAGAAACAAAAAATTATCTCATCGTGAGAAGATGAGGAATCCTTAATTTCTACTCCCTAACACTCATAATGCAATCTGGGGCAAAAGGTCTGATGAATCAATCGGCAGTTACTCAAGGTCCTAATAAATCACCTTCAAGCTACAAACCCAGTCCAACAGATAGAAGAGACAGCTCTGTATTGCAGCTACTTTGAGCATACTAAGCATTTCCTGTCCCAAACCCTGCCTTATTTAGCTCAAGGGTCTGAAATTCTGTACCCTTATACTTCATGTGTATGTACATTTTAGGAGATCCCCCATAAGCAACATGTCAAATTTGGGGGTTTTTAAAATCCTGACAATCTTTAAATTAGAATATTTTCAGCATGTTTACTTCAAATGTAATTACTCATCTATTTGAGTCTGAACTATCATATTACTATTTACTTTCTACTGGCTCCATCTGGTCTGTTTTTTTTTTTCTCTCTCTCCTCCTCACCTCCTCCCCTTGGCTTCTTTCAGATTTATAGAATTATTTTTAATCTGTTTTCCTCTTGAATATCTTGTCTTCTTTGTACTAGTCCAGTTTGGGGTGCGTATCTCTGGCTAGAAGGTTTTTCTCATTTCTGGAAGAATTCTACACCTTTTATCTCTTTAAATATCATCTGTCGTATTCCCTCACTCTCCATCTCACCTTTTATTTTCTTGAAAGTATTAAGCATAGGTATTTTAAAGGCTAGGTCTCATAACTCCATTACCTGGATCCGCTACAGGTCTGGTTCCTTTATTTCTTTTTGCTTGTGGTTACAAAGTTGTAGTTCCTCATATTATACGGAAATATGTAGAGAAAACTTGAGGCTCTACAATATAGCATCTTCCTACCCAGGAGTTTTAAATTTGCTTTTACACCTAGGCTAGGGGTGCTTGCAATTCCAGATCACCACAATACAATCAGGGTTTGGCAAGATTCAAGACCCCCTACTTCCAAGTTATCCTTTCTCCTTGGGAGTGTACCTTTGGGGTTCCAACAACAAAAACCTTGTGATTTTGGCAGAGCTCCCTCCTTAGTGAACCCTCAACTCTGGTGTTTGTCTCACCAGCCCTATAAGGCTGTCAAAGCTCTGAGTAAGCTTCTCAGCCTTGAGTTTTCCTTAAGTAGAAGTCTCTTACAGGAACGCAGCCCCCAAAGCCAGACTCACCTCTTTGGGTTTTGTTCTTCCCCCAAACCTTTGATTGCTAAGTTGTCACTGTCTTGCTATGTTGTTAAGTCTCAGAACAGTTGTTTTCCATAGTTGATCCAGCTTTTCCACTATTCCCAGGGGAATGATTGGCCCAAATGACCTAGTTCACCATTGCAACTCCAAGTGCCCAGAATCTAACCTTTGAAAGAGGTCTTTGGCTGAAGGGCTTTGTTCCTATGTAAAATACAAATATCAAGAAGAGCCTATCACGCATTTACATTTTCAAGGAGGGTAGGGTTAGAGGCAGAGAACACAAGAGGAGATGTTGGGTGCTTTAAGTTATAGTTTAGCTGGTGGGAATGATTTCCCAGAACCTTCGGATACACAGATAACAGGGACAAACCAGTATACACGTTGATCTACATACATTTTTAATCCTACAGTTATATAGACACTACTATCTAGATGGTTCTTTGGTAAGACTACCTTGCTGAAAAGATCAGTGTAAGGACAACAATCCATCTCTCTGAGGCTGCCAAAGGCAAGGTCAATCATCATTTGTACTGCTTGCCCTTAGCATGAAAAATCTGCTCAACCTTAGCTTGATAAGCAACTCTGATGCCTTTCCTCAGGGAAGCACTGGCTGCTAATTGTGAAATGATTCTCTTGGTATTTCATAAAATTTATGCTCCCAACCAAGGTTTGGGATGGCCATTTATTTAAACATTAAGAATTTGTGTGTGTGTGTGTGTGTGTGTGTGTGTATGTGTGTGTGTGTGTGTAGCACTAAGCTAAGTGATATGAAAGGTAAAGATGAATCTTATTCCCATCTTTTCATAACGATTCTGGTTACCATGGTTTTAAGAGTTTTATTGTACACATTTTTATTGTAAGTCATTTCAAGTCCTTTTTGAAAGCAGTCAAAGCATAAATAATTAATAAGTCTATGAACAAATCTTTATCCCTGTTCTCAAGAAGTTTATGATCCAGAACTAATTCAGCTTACTGCAGAGTTAATCAGGATTGGGTTGCCCTTGAATGGGAGGTCATTGAGCTACTTGGGAGCATACAGGGATGCTCTTTTGAAGCAGACACTGAGTTCTCTTCCCAGCAGCCAATGCTCTATTTAAACAGAACCCAATTCTGTTCATGTATTTACCTTCCCTACCCCATTATCAGGAGTCTTTAGAAAGCTGACCAACGCTCCCTTCCCCATAGCTTCAGGGGAGTGTGGATCCTTCTGAAGTTAATTCTCTTCCTCTGGCCAGAAATTACGGCAGTGATAGGCACATGAACCACTTCTGGCCTTTGAGATGGGAGAGCAAATATCCTAAGCAGCCCCTATGAGACAGTCACGGGAAGAGACTTTCTCCCTTCTTTCTCTGGATGTTTCTGCATTTAACTATGGCACCTACAACTGCAACAGGCATTTCACAACAAGGCTAAGGACAAAGCCCACATAAAGAACAGGAGACTCTAGAGATGGAAGACACAGCACCTTGATGACATCATTGAGCCAGTGGGCTGAAAATAGGTCACTCATTGTAGCCATGATTTTTAACAGGGAGAGACGAATAAAAGTGTTTTTAATAAAGGACAAAAAACAAAACATGGTTAAGAATGAGGAACAAGATCTCTGTTGAATAGATCTGTCAGGTTCAACTAGAACACTCCCTGAAGATTTTAGAGGCAATTTCTTCTAACAATCACTTCATCATAATCTGTACATTTCTATCAGCTGTTCTTGATCAAAAGGCTAAGACAGCAACCTCAGCACTATTGACATTTGAGCCTGATAATTCTTTGTTGTGGGGGTGGGGCTTGTCCTATGCAGGGTGTGTATCAACATTGCTGTCCCTACCGGTTAGATGGCAAGAATACCCCCATCTCTTGGTATGACAACTAAAAATGCCTCCAGATAGTGCCAAACGTCCCGTCAGGAGGCAAAATCACCTCCAGTTGAGAACAAGGACCCAAAGTTACTGTTTTACCCACCTCAGTCCAATAAGAAGGAAAATATGCATCTTTTAAAAATACACCTGGGGCACCTGTGTGGCTCAGTTGGTTAAGCGATTCTTGGTTTCGGCTCAGCACACGATCTCATAGTTTCATGGGTTTGAGCCCCACATCAGGCTCTGAGCTGGCAGCGCGGAGCCTGCTTGGGATTCTGTCTCTCTGCCCCTTTCCCTACTTGTGCTATCTCTGTCTCAAAATAAACTTAAAAATATACATTTTTTCTTAAAAAATTTAACATTTTGAACTACAGAAACACGCAATGCAGGAAGTCATTCATAACCCAACCCTTTTCAAATATTAACAACTTGGTGTATAGGCCTTAATGTTTTTTCCATTCATGTGTTTGCATATACAGAGATCATTTTGTAAATATAAATAGGTTTATATGTCAGTTAGATTTAATTTTTTTTAAGTTTATATATTTAAGAGAGAAAGCACACACTTGAGTGGGAGAGGGGCAGAGAATCCCAAGCAGGCTCTGTGCTGCCAGGGCTCAATCTCACAAACCAGGAGATCATGACCTGAGCAGAAATCAAGAGGCAGATGCCTAACTGAGCCACCCATGTGTCCCTCAAATTTTATTTTCTACTTACAAATGTATATAATGCATCTTTTCACATTTATAAGTATAGATTTGCATATGTACGTATATTACCAAGCCTTATCTTTTATAATAGTTGAATGGTATTGCATTTCTACCTATGTAAAAATCAACAGATTTCCAATTATCTGCCATTACGAGTAACAATGCGAGGAGTATCCTTGCATGTACATTTTGCATACACATGTATTTCTCTAGGATAAATTACTTGAAGTAAAATTAATGGATCAAAAGTTATAAAACCAGTTTTGAAAGTTTAAGTGTACCTCCCCATGTGGAATAAGAAGAATGAGGACTCTATCGCATACCATTCAAATGTGATAATTTATGTATGAGAAAAATTCAATCTAGGGTGCATGGAGGTAAATTACCTAAGGTCACTCAGCTGTGTGTGTGTGTGTGTGTGTGTCAAAGTCAAGACTAGAACCTGGGCCTTCTTACTCCTTTTCTGGTATATTAAACAGGGAGAAGCACGTGGAATGACAATTTACAGTGCTAGGAGTTTTTTAGATTTTAAAGAAAGCTGTTCTCCATCTGTCTGGCTTACAAAACAGTAAGAAACAAGCCTTGACTTTTATAAGGAGCAGTGGTTCTCCACAGGGAGTAAGCTTGCCCCCCTTTCTCCATTCCCAGGGAACATTTGGCAAAGCCTGGAGACATTTTTGGTTGTCATAACTGGGTAGGTGCTATTGGCACAAAATAGACTAAAGTCAGAGATGTTAATTTCCTACAATGCAAGAACAGTCATCAACAATTTTAGGCTCAAATGTTAGTAGTGCTGAGAATAAGAAACCCTATACAGAGACAAAAATTTAGATATACAGATGTAGACTATTTTCCAAAGTTTGGCCCAGGAAAAGAACCAAAGACCCCACCATTTCCCTTCCTTGTCTCATTCCACACACATTCACAAATGCAAGAACCCCATGGAAGTCACCAGGGTTGGGAGATAATCATTAACTACATCCTTCACTAACAGTTTGACTCCAGCAGCGCCTGGGTGGCTCAGTCACATAAGTGTCTGACTCTTGATTTCTGCTCTGGTCATGATCTCACAGTTCATGAGATTGAGCCCTGGGTCGGGCTGTGTGCTGGGTATAGAACCTGCTTAAGATTCTCTCTGCCTCTCCCTCTGCCCCTCCCCTGCTAGCTCACTCAGGCTCTCTTGTGGGGCAGGGGGGTGGGGAAGAGGTTGACTCCATTTGATAGGACACAGAATTGGACAAATGATCATGAAAATGACAGCACTGGGCTTTCAGGGAAGATGACAGAGTAGAAGGATCCTAAGCTTACTCTATCCCATGGATACACCAAGATAACACCCACGCCAGTGTAAGTAACCGAGGAAAAAAAAACCCAAAGCCTGGCAGAACAGACTCTCCACAGCTAAATGGAGAGGAGAGGCCACAAAGAGGGCAGGAAGGGCAGAGACACAGAGCAAAACTGACCCAAAGGACTGTCTGTAGGAGGGAGGGACAGACTGCAGGCACAAAGAGGGGAGAGAACAAGACCACATGTCAGGTACCAGGTACAAGGACCCACCCACATGGGAAGATGAATCCCCATAACATTTGGCTTTGAAAACCAGAGGGGCCTAACAATCAGTAGGGCTTAACACTGGGAACTTTCAAAATCAGTGGGCTCTGCTCTGGGTGAGCTGAGAGGTTAAGAGTAAGTGGAGTCTCCACCCTTAAAGAGACAGCATAACAAACAGCCCCCGAGATACAGCAAGAAAAATCTGAAAAACAAATCTACCTTATACCTAACGGAGCTAGAAAAAGAAGATTAGACCAGAATAAATGAAATAGAAACTATAAAAAACAAGAAAAAAACCCAAAGCCAACAAAAAGCCAATATAAACAGATCAGTGAAACAAGGAGCTTTGGAAAAGAAAACAAAAATAAACCTTTAAGCTGGACTCATCAAAACAAAACAAAAACAAAAACAGAAGGGATTCAAACAAAATCAGAAACGGAAGAGTAACAACCACTACAGAAATGTAAGAGATTGTAAGAGAATATTAGGAAAAATTAAATCCCAACTAATTGGACAACCTGTAATAAATGCATCCATTCCTAGAAACATAACCTCCTCAAACTGAGCCAGACATAGAAAATTTCAACAGACCTATTACCAGCAATGAACTTGAATCAGTAATCAAAAACCTCAAAAATCACACAAAAGCCAAGGACCAGATGGCTTCACAGGTGAATTCTACCGAACATTTAAAGAATGAACGAACACCTATTCTCAAACTATTCCCAAAAAATAGGAGAGAAAGGAAAGTTTCCAATTTCATTCTATGAAGCCAGGATTACCCTGATACCAAAACCAGATAAAGACAAAAACAAAACTGTAGGTGATATATCTGATGAACATAGATGCAAAAATCCTCAAAATATTAGGAAACCAAATCCAACAATACGCTTAAAAACAAAAAAAAAAGCATTTACCACGATTGAGATTTATTCCTGAGAAGCAAAGGTAGCTTGATCCTTTCAAATCAATGTAATACATCACATCAATAAAAGGATAAAAAAATGATTTCAATAGATGCAGAAAGAGTATTTGACGAAGTATAATATACATCTATGATAAAAAAAAAAAACTCAACAAAGTAGGTTTGGAGGCAACATACCTCAAAATAAAGGCCTTATGTGAAAAACCCACAGCAAACATATTGAGTGATAAAAAGAAACCAAGAGCTTTTCCCCTAAGGTAAGGAATTAGACAAAGATGTTCATTGTCACTTTAATTCAACATAGTACTGGAAGTCACCACAGCAATTAGACAACAAAAACAAAAGGCATCGAGATTGGCAAAGTAGTAAAACTTTCACTCTTTGCACATGACATACTATATATAGAAAACTCAAGACTCCACCAAAAAACTACAAAAACTGATGAATTCAGTAAGGTCACAGGATACAATATACAGAAATCTGTTGCATTTCTGTACACTGATAATGAAGTAGCAGAAAGAAATGAAGAAAACAATGTTATTTACAATTACACCAAAAATAATAAAATACCTAGGAATAAACTCAACCAAGGAGGCCAAAGACTTGTGTCCTGAAAACTATAAAAGAGTGATGAAAGAAATTGAAGAGGATACAAATGGAAAGATATTCCATGCTCCTGGATTGGAAGAGCAAATATTGTTGAAATGTCCATACTACCCAAAGCAATCTACAAATTACATGCAATCCCTACCAAAACACCAACCACATTTTTCACAGAACTGGAACAAATGCCCTAAAATGTAAATGAAACAACAAAAGACCCTGATAGCCAAAGCAACTGTAAAAAATAAAGAACAAAACTAGGGGTACCACAGTCTTAGATTTCAAGATCTACTACATAACTGTAGTAATCACAGCAATATGGAACTGGCACAAAAATAAACACACAGAACAATGGTACCAAATAGCCCAGAAATAAACCCACAATTATATGGGCTTTCTTTGACAAAAGAGGCAAGAATATGCAATGGGGAAAAAGGCCTTCTCTTCAACAAATGGTAGTGGGAAAACTGGACAGCAACATGCAAAAGAATGAAACTGGACTACTTTCTTATACCAGACACAAAAATAATCTCGAAAGGAAAACTTAGATGTGAGACCTAAAACCATAAAGATCCTAAAAGAGAAGACGGCCAGTAATTTCTTTGACACTGTCCATAGCAACATTTTCTAGATCAGGTCTCCTCATGTAAGGGAAACAAAAGGAAAAAATAAACTATTGGGATGGTATCAAAATAAGAAGCTTATGCACAAAGGAAGCAACCAACAAAACTAAACAACCTATTGAATAGGAGAAAATAAATGCAAAGGACATATTTGATAATGGGTTAGTATCCAAAATATATAAAGAACATTAAAAAAATAATCCAAGTAAAAATGGGCCAAAGACATTGAGTGAACATGAACAGACATCTCTCTCAAAGACATAAAAATGGCCAACAGACACAAAAGATGCTTAACATCATTCATCATCAGGGAGACCAAAACTCCAATGAGATATCATTTCACATCCATCAGAAGGGCTAAAATAAACACAAGAAACAAGTGTTCCCAAGGATATGGAAAAAAGAAGCTCTCATGCACTGTTGATGGGAATGCAAACTGGTGCAGTCACTGTGGAAAACAATATGGAAGTTCCTCAAAAAATTAAAAATAGAGGGGCACCTGGGTGGCTCAGTTAAGGATATAACTTCAGCTCAGGTCACAATCTTACAGTCCATGAGTTCAAGCCCTGCATTGGGCTCTGTGCTGATAGCTCTGAGCTTGGAGCCTGCTTCAGATTCTGTGTCTCCCTGTCTTTCTGCCCCTCCACCATTCATGCTCTCACTCTCAAAAAAAAAAAAATTTTTTTTTAATTAAAAATAGAATTACCATAGGATTCAGTAATTTCACTGCTGAGTATTTACCCAGAGAATACGAATACACTAATTCAAAAGTATACATGCACCCCTATGTTTATTGCAGTATTTACAACAGCCAAATTATGGAAGCACCCCACCTGTCTGTTGATAGATGAGTGGATAAAGAGATACATTGTGAAATATTACTCAGCCATAAAAAAGAATGAAATCTTGCCATTTATAACAACGTAGATGGATCTAGAGGGTAGAATGCTAAGTAAAATAAGTCAGAGAAAGACAAATTCCATTCGATTTCACTTTTGTGGAATTTAAGAAAGTAACGAAGGAAAGAAGACAAACCAGGAAACAGACTCTTAAAGAGAACTGATAGTTAACATAGGGGAGATGGATGAGGGTAGTGAGTAAAATAGGAGAAGGAGATTAAGAGTACACTTATGGTGGGTACTGAGTAATGTACACGATTGTTGAATCACTATACTATACACGTGAAACTAATATAACACTGTATATTAGCTATACTGGAATTAAAATGATCCATGATAAAATACAAATCAAAACCACTCAGATATCACCTCACACCAGTCAGAGTGGCCAAAATGAACAAATCAGGAGACTATAGATGCTGGCGAGGATGTGGAGAAACGGGAACCCTCTTGCACTGTTGGTGGGAATGCAAATTGGTGCAGCCGCTCTGGAAAGCAGTGTGGAGGTTCCTCAGAAAATTAAAAATAGACCTACCCTATGACCCAGCAATAGCACTGCTAGGAATTTACCCAAGGGATACAGGAGTACCGATGCATAGGGGCACTTGTACCCCAATGTTTATAACAGCACTCTCAACAATAGCCAAATTGTGGAAAGAGCCTAAATCTCCATCAACTGATGAATGGATAAAGAAATTGTGGTTTATATACACAATGGAATACTACATGGCAATGAGAAAGAATGAAATATGGCCTTTTGTAGCAACGTGGATGGAACTGGAGAGTGTGATGCTAAGTGAAATAAGCCATACAGAGAAAGACAGATACC
The DNA here is from genome assembly GCF_018350155.1 of Leopardus geoffroyi. NCBI lineage: Eukaryota > Metazoa > Chordata > Mammalia > Carnivora > Felidae > Leopardus > Leopardus geoffroyi. Next base: position 107,774,315 of record NC_059336.1, read on the forward strand.
ATATGGTTTCACTCTTATGTGGATCTTGAGAAACTTAACAGAAACCCATGGGGGAGGGGAAGGAAAAAAAAAAAAAAAAGAGGTTAGAGTGGGAGAGAGCCAAAGCATAAGAGACTGTTAAAAACTGAGAACAAACTGAGGGTTGATGGGAGGTGGGAGGGAGGGGAGGGAGGGGAGGGCGGGTGATGGGTATTGAGGAGGGTACCTTTTGGGATGAGCACTGGGTGTTGTATGGAAACCAATTTGACAATAAACTTCATATATTGAAAAAAAAAAGTGATCCATGACATATATATATTAGCAAGAAGAAAATGACAGCATCATTCCTGATAAAGCTCAAGAGACTGTCTTGACCTATAGCCAGAATTGAGTTTCCTAATCTTTTTAAAGTTTACTTTGCCCCAGAGGAAGCTTCCCCCACCCCTTGTGAGGACAGGAACCTACCCACAAAGCTCATCAGAGTTAAGAGCAAAGAAGTACTGCTGAGAACAGGTCGTCTCAATAGACACCTGGGCAAAGCTGGGTTCTCCATGTTCAATCCCTGTATTTTCCACACTCACAGATCTTCTGTCCCCCGTTTTCCCTGAGAAATACAGTGAGGGCTGAGGAAAAGCCATGTGCATTCCTCCCATTCTTTCCCATGTTCCATGTTGGGCAGTGGTAGTTCCTTTCCTATCTATGAAAACTTGAGGAAGGGGACAGCCCTTTCACTCGATTAAATGGGGCGGAATGAATAAATCAATCAACCAACCAAAATTATCTGAGAGGGAGAGAGAGTGTGCAAGCAGGGGAGGGGCAGAGAGAGAAGGCAAGAATCCCAAGCATCTCACAAACCATGACATCAAGACCTGAGCCAAAAATCAGGTCAGACCCTCAACCAACTGAGCCACCCAGGGACGCCAAAAGGCATCACTTTTAAATACCTTGGTCAGTGACACACCTATGAATGCTAATACCCAGAAACTCCTCAAAATGAAGTGTCTCCATTGAAAAGATATCAGCCTCACTCTTGACTTAAGGAGCACCAGCTCTGGGCCTTCACACAGTTGATCCTCCATCAAAGGAAACAACTGCTGAACTTAGGGATGAGTTAAGCAGCTCCAAGTACTAATGATGGGGGGACAAAAATGCTTCTAAGCCCTACTGCAACTTCCCAAAGTCAAGCTGCCTAGGACAACTGGTGCAAAATCAATAGTGAAGAAAGCATTCAGTGTGTGCGTGGAAAGCTGCCGTCCAGAAAATGTTCAGATTTGCATGGCCAACCATCCTTGATCTGAGGCTGACAGAAAAACATTCTACAGAGCAGAAAGTACTCAGTCCCACAAACTAGGTTTGGTATTTTCGCTCATGAACTTCCAGCAGAGATGAAGTAACACTGACTTCAGCCAACATTTAATAGATGCATTAAAATAACACATTTTCTATCCCCCCTCTTTTTTAAAAGAAAACTTTTAAAAAATACATTTACCAAGAAAAATAAGAGGATAATATAATGGACCATCTGTGCACACATCAACTTGAATAAAATACAATCAACACATAGAAAGTCTTTCTCATTTGCATTACCCTCTCTCCCTCCCCCCACAGCTAAGTACCCTCCCCTGAATTTGCCATTTATCATTTTGATGTATGACACTTTTTACTTCATGTAACTCATAAACATACATAGTACTGTATTAATGGTTTTTAAAAATATATAAATAGCACCCTATGGTGAAGATCACTGTTGCAACTTCCATTTTTTTCTCTCTTCAACATATTTTCCAGATTTAGGAGGCAATGAGTAGAGATTTAAGACTTTAGACCAGAGAAAGGACAAGATTTTTCCTCGTTTTGATTTAAACCACCATAGTCTTGGGAATGATCAAGTAGATGAGTAATAATCCCCCTAAGACCTCACACCAAGGTTATTGGGTTTACCCACAATGAGCTAGAATCAATATTTTTGAAGCAATTGGGAAAAAATTCCTTCCTCTTTATATATTTTGCATACCTCTTCTCCTTCCATAAATACCACCCCCACCCCTCCATCCTACCTGCCACCGCCCAAGACTAAGAGAAATACGTAAACACCAAAATATTCTACGGTAGGAAAAAAAGTAGAGAAGGATGGCCTCATCATGCTTGATCCTAGAAAAGGGACAGTCATCTTTGAAGAGTTATGATGTAATGGGTACCAAAGAGACCAAGTCCCCAAGTTATTCAAAAAGCAGTGCCCGTAGGTTACCACCACAGTACACACAACCTGTCCCCCTGCAATATGAGCCCTGTGAAGGCAGGGCTATGTTACTGACTCTCTGTATCGAGTGTTTGACATATGTCTTGCACAAAGCTAGTTCACAGGATTTTTTGATGAATCTGATAACGGTGATACCACCACCAAAAAAATAAAAGTGCAACATTAACTCAATTTCAGGGTTTAAATGATCGAGATTACTGACCTGTTACATTTTTATGTAAGTTCTTCTAATCCCTTCTAATTTTTTACTCACAAACATCCCATTTAGTGTTTTTTTTAATCTCATTAGTAAACAGGGAAAACTTGCCCTCTTCCAAAACTAATTATCCTGACGTTTTGATATCTGAGGCAAAATGTATCATCCATGAGTTTTAATCTTATCAGTTTAAGCCCTGCACCACTGTGCTGACAGGAAAGCCAGCCAGTGCCCAGAGGGTATTCTGTCATGGCTACAAATCAAGATCTTCAAGGAATCCTCAAACCCTGCTTCATGTAGGCCATTGAAGGAAAAATAAAATGTATATGCCCCAAAGTCAATACATAATTCACAAGAAGAAATCTATCTACCCAGGAGAACTAGGCCAGCTACAAAGCTTGGGTATCCTCTTTCTAACAGTGTGCTGGAGATGTGCTGATGGCGTTTGTTTTCCAGAAGGTCACCTGTGTGTGTCTCTTTGCAGACTTGCAAAGGTTCCTCTCCTTCTCAGCCAGAGGGAATGTCCTGTTTGACCCTTGACCAAGTTTACCATTCTCAGGTCTATTTTGCACTCAGTGGGCTTGTGAGTAGAAGTGAGAATCTCCGCTTTCAATCCCCTTTGAGTCTTAGTTTGTCCTTCTGTTAGTTCCTCTTACTAAAAACTTAGCTGATTAAGCCTTGCTACAAAGAGCAAACCTCATAAAGATACTGAGCAATGTGCATGTAAAAGTTGAGCTTAGTACCATAAAACCCAGGTAGGCTCTTTCTAGATCAAAATAGTCTGGACTATACCTACTGGGTCGAATCTATATTTAAGGCATCTAAAGATCAATTAAAATATTACTGTCTAATGAAAGAGACATGTCTTCAAGAAAGTCTTATACAGTGGTTTGTCAGCAAAGCTCTCAGCTCTAAAAATTGTATATTAACTCAAGCTGAATTAGTGAATCAAGGAAATAGATGAATACACACACTGGAAAAAAAAAAAAAACCCAAATGACAATCCTCTAGGACTTTGTTAAAAATAAGTTAATAGATTTTTAAGACAATTTTCATAGTAATGTTTAGATTGACTTTGTATGGCCAAAATAACCAAGCTATCACTGAATGTTTTGTCAGGACATTAAAACATTTGAATCAAACAATGAATGAAACAAACATCTGAATCAAACCAGGATTTATTTTTATAAGATTTATTTTTTTTGAAAGAGCACAAGCGAGCAAGGGGTGGGGGGAGAGAGAGAGAGAATGAATGAATATGAATATGAATATCTCAAGCAGGGTCCATACTCAGCATGGAGCCTTACACAGGGCTTGATCTCACAACCATGAGATCATGACCTGAGCCAAAATCAAGAGTCAGATGCTCAGCTGACTGAGCCACCCAGGTGTCCCCAAACCATGGATTATATAAAACCTAATCAGTGATGTGATCAAAATTTATATTGAAAGAACACAGAAACCATCATATGAAGGTCAAGCATGCTCCAGCTTCAAATGATCCCTGCACATCTAAACCAGTATAAAAGATTTCCCATAATGCCCAGTAATTATTTATGGATTTTAATCTCAAAACACATAAAAGAGAACTGGCATCCAGTCAGATTGTTAGAAGGCACGTCATACAATTTTAAAGCCACTTAATTTGGAAAATTCCAAAGAAATTCTTAGAAGAGGAGAGTGATTTTAAGTTCTGGCTAATGTTAAAAGCCAATCTTTCAATAATTCCCTTGTGAATTTAATAAAACCTGAGCTGACATAAAGCAAAATTCTTTGGCACAAAATCCAAAGGTTTACAATAAGGTGTCCAGTTTCCATCTAGTAAAATCAGACAGGTTTGTGTTCTTAAAAAAAAAAAAAAAAAAAAACACATCGTTTTCTCATTTAAGGACCTCCCCTTTCTAACATTGAAGCCAGAATACGAGCTTGTGTATTGACCTCAGATGATGGGAGTCCAGTGGCTGTCCTCATGCTGAATGCGGAGAGTCAAGCCATTACAAGAGTCAGAGGGGGAGGAGATAAAAATAGCTTCAAACATTGACCCTTGGCTGGTGAGTATAAAAGAGGGGGTAGAGTAGCTAAATGGATGTCCATCACCTCAAGCCAGCAGGAAAAATTACATGACATATGAAACAGACCTTTAGTAAGTTTTCTAATAATCTTTACCCAGTTTGTCTCTATTAGCCAGCAATGGAGCTGATCACATCCAGCATTCAGCAGCCACACCTTAAAGAGCACCAAAGTTTTCCCCAAGCAGTGGGGGGATAGGATGCAAAACACAGATCCATGTTGATCCTGAATTGTCTGCCGCTTACAAGCCTCTGGCTATGAGCAAGGTCATCATCTTTCTGAGTCAGTTTTTTCTAGCAGGACTATGGCCAAGATCAAGAAAAAATGAACGGTCATTTCATAGGAGTGGTATATGCTCTCTTGTCCCACAGCAGAGTGCAGGAGAAGCAGCACAGGCTCACAGAGCGTTAAGGGTTTGCATCTCATGGCAGCCAACTAGGGACTGGTTTACTTAGGAACAGTTAACGCGTCTAGGTTTTATTTTCCTTATCTGTAAAATGGGGATAATGACATCTACACCTTGCTTTTTAAGAGGCTTCTTTGAAATGAGTTTTGCAAGGGCAGGGATAGAATGTAGAAGGTACTCAGTAAAGTAGTAGTTGTGGCTGTTATTTTAAATATCATCATCCCAATGCTGACCGGATGATCCGGGGAGGCTGTAGGAGGGACTGAATTAACAAGGCATAAGGAGGAAAGAGGAGAAGCAGAGCTGACCTGATTCAAACCAAAGGGAAGTAGTGGCACTGGGGGAGGAGGAATAAGAAAAACAGGAGCAAAACTTGAGAAAGTCTGAGATGTGGGAGATCTGGGAGGAAGCCAATAACCAAGTGAAAATAGGTTGAGGGAAGGAGAAACAAAGCTCAGAGGGTGACAGTACTGAAGGAGTTCTAGCAAAACCATTAAACAAACTGTACTAGAATAAAATGCTCCCCCAGTTAATTGGACTGCAGGTAGGCCCTGTGATCAATAGGATTTGCGAAGATTCCTTGGGAAAAGCATTCCCATCACAAGAGCCAGTGAGAATCTCTGGGAAAGGTATGATTGCTGTGGTCATGCAGGCATCTGAAAGGAATTGCTTTGATTACACGGAGAGAATGTAACAGATATACACAAATTCACTCTCCTGGGAGGTTCCCTTTGAGGGAAAGGAAAGAGGGTAACAAGGAAAAGAACACGTCAATCCCAGTCAATTCCTACATGGCACTGAATAGCAGAAATACTGCAGAGTGGGGACACAAAATTTCCATCAGCCTTCAGGACTTTCAGTAGGAAAACATGAGGACTACGAAGTCCACAGACACCATACATGTTTCAGGGGAAGTTTTTTTTTTAGAAGGAATTCTCTGGTACGTAACTCAACACTGCCAGGCCACAGCTAACCAGCTGGTTTACTGGAAGAAATCCAAGTTTCTTGGTAAATACCACCAGGAGCCACCCTTCCAGCATGCAGGGCAAGGCTTTCCTCATTCTGTATCACGGGCTGAAGGTGCCTCTCACAAGGCTCTATCTTCAATAATGTAGATTCTTAGATTCTTTACCTCACCACCTCTTTTACCCAAGGCATACTGCTGCTGGATTACAGAAACTCTTCATCAACAAGAAAGCTAAAGTATACTGACAATAAGATGGAGGTAAACTTAACCTCACAGCTTCTGAGGAATCACAACACCTGCAGGCCTCCTGCCTCTCCTAACCTCTCCATCAAAGGGAAAAACAGATGGGTTTTTTGAAACAATGGAACATCTACCAGGCTATACCAATATAGGGCATGCACTTCCTAGCAAAAATACTTCAGCCCTGAACAAGATGAAAAGAAACTCCAACATGGGCAGGCAACACACAGAGACCCAGCTTGAATGCGACAGAAACACTGAATGCAAGGACGTGGAAAGAACAATGGGAAATAGGCAAGTGGACATCACGAAGGACAAGAGGGTGTGGCACAAGAGGCCCAGCAACACTGTTCCTATCCAAGGAGTTCAGGATAGTAGGTTAAGGGTGGGAGCACTCACATGGAAGAGGGCACAGAACTGGCAAAGAACAGAATGGGTAGAAGCCAGACGGTAAAGAAATTTTTTTCTGCAGTCCCAGCATATAACTTACTTCTGGATGCTTCTAGGAGGAGCCACAATAAAGCTGCTTCTTAGTGTGGACTGTTACAAAGAGCTGCTATTAGCCATATTTTACATAAAACCATCATTTCTGGGGTGAAAACATTGGTGCCAGGTGAGAAAATACATTCCTAGGAGGTGAGTGGCTTCGGCCAAAGGGTAAAAGATGTAGCATATATCCTTACCTAACAGCTTTCCAATAATCTTGGTCAATACACATTCCTCAAGTGCCTACACGGGACAGGATCCAATGAGAAAACAATGCTCACTTGTTTTCCGTTTGGTCTACAAAATATTAAAGAAAATTCCTTTTGATTTTTGTGAAAGAAAAAATGCTCAAAAGAATAAACACAAGGAAGTGAACTCAAAAGTCCTGCTATTCTGGTCTCTGAGCTACTTAGTTACTAACTTTAAATACTCATCATTGGCCCTTTTGCAGAACTGAGCAGCCACCAATCTTTTATTGAATTATTTTTTTTTTAATTTCTTTTTTTCAACGTTTATTTATTTTTGGGACAGAGAGAGACAGAGCATGAACGGGGGAGGGGCAGAGAGAGAGGGAGACACAGAACCGGAAACAGGCTCCAGGCTCTGAGCCATCAGCCCAGAGCCCGACGCGGGGCTCGAACTCACGGACCGCGAGATCGTGACCTGGCTGAAGTCGGACGCTTAACCGACTGTGCCACCCAGGCGCCCCAATTATTCTTTAATAAAACTTTCTTCAGGCAGATTTGGCCACACCCCAAGAAAATTCACTTAGTATCCAAAATTAAAGGCAACAAAGGTTTACAACGCTTTACAATTTAGCATTTGAGCTGGGCAGAAACAGGGATTGATATTCTTCCAACGCTATGGCTGCCCCATGTCCATACTGCCCCTAAAGTACCCAACTTGTCTGTTACTGACTCTGATAAACTGGGAGCAAGACCCTCGAGTACTATGAACAAGGAATAGGGGGAAACGGGTGCCAAAGAGTTTAGGATCTCCCCTCACCTTCTTAATCCACAACCTAAGATCGAAGACAAATAAGGAGAGGGAAGGAATAGAATGACAACATTAATCCTGGGAAAAGAAAGGTGACGTTCATCAAGTGGTAGAGACCTGCTTAAACAGCTGAATACCCCACTTATTGCCAAGTGTTGCTGAAATCAGCCAAAGAATTACTCCATAATCACCTGGAGAGGTAGAGGAGTTCTCCTCACATATAGGCCAGAAACCTGCCTCCACTGCATCTTTATTGGCATCTCTAGTCTTTATTGTGAAAAGTGGATTCACACTGTGTGATACTGGATGATACAACCTGACAGATCATCCTGGAATGATGCCTATGTGGCGTCAGTGAAGCAGCTATTAAGTAGGTAATCCTAATGTCAGTGTTTTGCATAAAATATCTTGCAAAGAAACCAACTATTTTGTTCTAAAACATGACACACTAACAAAAACGGTTTTGCTCCCCCAAATAAGGTCACCACCTTATTTGGGATGAAACAGTGGTGAATACCCGTCTCAACTGGGTTTTATCCGTTAAAAAGATTCAGAGACACCCTTTCCTGCTTCGTTGAAGACTAATTGACCATATAATCATGGGTTTAATTTCTGGGTTTTCTGTTACGTCCTACTGATCTTTGTGTCTATTTTTGTGCCAGTACCAAACTGCTGTGATTACTACAGACTTGAAGTGTGGAATTGTAATACCTCCAGCTTTACTTTGCTTTTTCAAAATTGCTTTGACTATTCAGGGTCTTTTGTGGTTCCATGTCAATTTTATGATTGTTTGTTCTAGTTCGGTGAAAACGATGCTGGTATTTTAACAGATTTCATTAAATCTGTAGATTGCTATGTGTAGTATGGACCTTTTAACAGTATTTTTTCTTCCAAACCATTAGCATGGAATGTTTTCCAGTTGTTTCATCTTCAATCTCTTTCAGCACTGTTTTATAGTTTTCAGAGAACAGGTTTTTCACCTCTTTGATTAGGTTTATTCCTACATATTTTTGTGCAACCCTAGATGTGATTTTAGGTTTTTTTAAACAACTTTATTGAAAACTAGTTTACACACAATATGTGTATTTTAAGAGTCAAGCCCATTGAATTGTGACAAATCAACATAGTCAAGATCTAGATCATCTCCATCCCTCAAAAATTCTCCTGGTGTCCCTTTACAGTAGATTTATGCCCCATCAACCTCTGCCCTAGGCAACCAGTGATCTGCCACAATAGATTTCTGTCACTATAGTTTTGCCTGTTCCACAACTTCATTTGAACGTACTAAAGAATATCTTTTAGATCTAGCTCATTTCTCCTAACGTATTTTGTGACTCATCCATGTTAATACATGTATCATTTGTTTTTGAGTGGTAATGCCAGGATATGCCAGGATTCTCTAATCCATTCAACTCTTGGTTGGCATTTGAGTGGTTTTTTTTAAAGTACCTCTGAACAGTTGGATACAGGTCTTTAAACATATGCTTTCATTCTCTGGAAAATACCTAGAAGTATTTACTTTACCACATAGATGTTTTAGTTTATACAGTGCTGAAAAATTGATGTTCCATTTTACATTCCATTTGATTAACATCTTCCATTTGATGGAAGATTCCATTTGATTCAATGGAAAATTCCATTTGACTAACATCTTCTCCACAATTTGGTTTTAAATTTTTAACCAGGGGATCCTGGGTGGCTCAGTAAGTTAAGCATCCAACTGTTGATACTGGCTCAGACCACGATCTCACAATTTGTGGGATCAAGCCCCATGTCGGGCTCTGCGCTGACAGTATAGAGCCTGGTGGAGATTCGCTCTCTCCCTCTCTCAAATGAATAAACTTTAAAAAATTAATTTTTAACCCTTTTAGTGGGTGTATTGTTCTATCTTGTTTTAATATAGGTTTCTCTGATGCCTAAGGATGTTGAACATTTTTAAACGTTATCGATCCTTTGTATATCTTCATTAGTGGAGTATCCTGTTCGAACCATTTTCTCATTATTTGGGTCATTTGTTTCATTAAATTTAAGAGGCCTTTATATATTTTTGACAGAAGAAATATGCATTGTGAATATTTTATTCAATTCTGTAGTTTGTCCTTTTAAAGGTGCCTTTTAAAGAACAGAGTTTAATTTTGATGAAGTACGTTTTAGTGAAGTAGTATTTAAAAATGTGTACATAGGGGCGCCTGGGTGGCGCAGTCGGTTAAGCGTCCGACTTCAGCCAGGTCACGATCTCGCGGTCCGTGAGTTCGAGCCCCGCGTCAGGCTCTGGGCTGATGGCTCAGAGCCTGGAGCCTGTTTCCGGTTCTGTGTCTCCCTCTCTCTCTGCCCCTCCCCCGTTCATGCTCTGTCTCTCTCTGTCCCAGAAATAAACGTTGAAAAAAAAAATTTAAAAAAAAATGTGTACATAAATGAAGAAATAGTTATATACATATGTAAGTGTGTATCGATGTGATTCTCTACTTCATTATTAGTGTATAGAAACAGATGTCTGCGCATTGATTTTGTATCCTTCAACTTTACAGAATTCATTCATCAGTGTGTGTGTGTGTGTGTGTGTGTGTGTGTGTGTGTGTGTGTGTGTGTAGTATTTGCGGTTTTCTGTATTATCATGCCATGCTCAAGGAAGAAGTAAAACTTTCACCCTTTACCAATTTGGATGCCTTTTTCTTTTTGTCGTCTAATTGCTGTGGCTAAGACTTTTAGTACTATTTTGAATAAAAGTGAAAGTGGACAAAGATGGTCATATGGTATCAGGAAAACTGGACAGCTACATACCAAAGAATGGAACTGGACCACTTTCACCATATACAAAAACTCAAAATGAAAGACCTAAATGTGAGACATGAAACCATAAAAATCCTAGTTAAGAATCCAATAATTTCTCTGACATCAGTCATAGCAACATTTTTCCAGATAGGTCTCCTGAGGCAAGGGAAATGAAAGCAAAAATAAGGCTTCTGCACAGTGAAGAAAACAATCAACAAAACTAAAAGGCAACCTACTGCATAGAAGATATTTGCAAATGACATATCCAATAGTTAGTATCCAAAATATAAAAAACCTATACGACACCCAAAAAACAAATTACCCAATTAAAAAATGGGCAGAACAGACATTTCTCCAAAGACGACATCCAAATGGCCAACACATGAAAAGATAATCAACATCAGTTATCATGGAAATGCAAATCCAAGAACCACAATGAGATCAATCTGACACTTGTCAGAATAGCTAAAAATCAAAAAAAGAAACAAGTGTTGGCAAATATGTGAAGAGAAAAGAACCCTTTTGCACTGTTGGTGGGAAAGCAAACTGGTGCATCCACTATGGATAACAGTATGGAGACTCCTCGAAAAGTTAAAAATAATACTATCTTACCATCCAGTGATCACACTACTGGGTACTTACCAAAAAATACATCCACCCTTATGGTTAGAGCAGCATCATTCACAAATGCCAAATTATGGCAGGAGCCCAAGTGTCCACAGATAGGTGAATGGATTAAAAAAGATGTGGTATATATGCACAATAGCATATTATCCAGCCATAAAAAAGAAAATGTCTTTTGCAATGACATGGATGGAGCTAAAGAATATACTATGCAAAATAAGTCAGAAAGACAAATACCATATGATTTACTCAGGTGTGGAATTTAAGAAACGTTAGAAAAAAATGAACAAAGAGGAAAAAGACAAGCCAAGAAACAGACGCTTAACTATAGAGACCTGATGGTTACCAAAGGAGAGGGGAGTGTGGGGATAGGTAAAATAGGCAATGGGGGTGGAGGCATGCACTTGTCATGATGAGCACCGAGTGATATATGGAATTGTTGAATCGCTGTATTACACACTTGAGGCCAAATGTAACACTGTATGTTAGCTTTAGCAGAATTTAAAATTTTTTAAAAAGATCGAAAGATACATATTGCTTTACTTTGTGTAACTCATTTGAGAGCTCATCAACTTTTGAAGCTTGCATGGCACAGTAGTCCTCGTGTCCTCAACTACCCCCCTCTACTTTCTACCACTTTTGGTGTTTACATCTCCAAGTGTGTAGCATGAGCCCCATGAACAGCAGGAGGATATCCAAATGTAGGGTCAAACAGTGTAGGAGTCTACAGCAAATACTGGTTCCTAGAATTTAAAGATAAAGTGATCCCTGGAGAAGGAAACTGAAGATTCGACACATGACTGAAGTGGTTTGCAACCAAACTGCTCAAGAATAGGGATACACTCCATATCAGTATAGCCTTCCAGCAATTGATTAAAGTTACAAAGAAATCTTTTGTTGTAAAATCTGAAGAATATTGTGTTAAAGAAGTTGAGTGGTCTGCACAGAGATTTCCCGAGTATTCGTTGGTAGATCCTTTCTAGTTAAGATCAATGCCTTATCTATTATAGAAGAGGCGTGGTTCATCATTCATCACACTGCTCTAAAATCTGGATAGCATCTATTTCAGGACAACTTTCTTGCTTTTGCTCTGACTCCATGATTTGGAAGCAACTTTATGATCAATTTTGGGCGCCAAATACCAAATCAAGAAGACATTCTGGATACCGAACACATTAGTCCAATCATGAGAAAGGCATTTGCCCCACTGTAAATCAATAGATTAACCTCTTGGCTCATCGCGTATTTCCTTGGGGGCTTAATGTATGCATCTAAGAGCTGCAGGAACTCTGGGAAAGTTAAGTCCCGAAAGCTATCTCTTGCCCTTAATTCATAACATCCCCATCAAGAAGTATCTAGTAAGGCTTTAGCTGAGCTGACTTCACTCATCAGTTTAAGCAGAAAAGACAAAATGTTTTCCCTAAGTACTCTTCAGTCTTGCTCCAACAACACGGTGTTCTCTCAACAGATCAAGTTCATCCCCCACTATCATGCTTAGGTTTTAGTGTTTCTGGTGAACAGTAGTTCTAAAAGCAGAAGTTAGAACAATAAGGAGTCATTTTTATTGTGAAGCCTTGGTAAGTGTACTTCAAACTTGTGAATCCGGTAACTTCTCATTCCAGCACCCCCAAAAATTCATCTAGTCTACCTCACTGCAATCAAATGCCCTACAGCATACCAGAAATGGGTTTAGAAAGAATCAGACACTTCAAACACTTGTGGCGCCATGGCAAAAGATCCCTGGCTGGGTGCACATGTGAGACCCTCAAATGGAATGGGTGTGCCCTGTTGATTGGAATATAATTTGGTGCAGCCACTATGACAACAGTATGGAAGTTGCTCAAAAGATTAAGAAGAGTTATCATATGATCCAGTAATTCTACTGAGTATATATAACCAAACAAGAATTCAAAGGGATATGCACCCCTATGTTTGTTACAGCATTATTTACAATAGACAAGATATGCGTGCACGCTCCCTCCCTCTCACACACAGAATACTAATCAGCCATAAAAAAAAAAAAAAAAAGAGGGAGTGCAATCTTGCTATTTGTGACATGAGATAGACCTTGAGGGTATTGTGCTAAGTGAAACAAGTTCAAAGACAACAAATACCATATGATTTTACTTATCTAAAGAAAAAACGAAACCCAGACTCAGACATAGACAGAAGATTGGTGATAGCCAGAGGGGAGAGGGGGGGGGGGTTTGGGGTCCAAAATGGGTGAAGGGGATTAAGTTGTTACAAACTTCCAGTTATAAAATAAGTCATGAGGATGTTATGTACAGCTTGCGGAATACAGTCAATATTGTGTTAACTTTGTAGGGTGACAGACAACTAGACTCACTGTGATCATTTCATGGTAAATCACTATGTTGTGCACCTACAAATAAAATTCTGTGTCAATTATACCTCAATTTTGAAACATACTCAATACTAGCCACTTTTTTTCCTTTTTCCTTGGAACCCTAGGCCCTTCATAAAATACATCATTCACTATTTTGTATTTCAAGTATGTATCGGACATAAGTATCGAAGCCATTTACAAAGTAGGCTTGAAAACATGGTTTTAACTAAAAAAATACCGATTAGACCTAGAGCTTACCCAGTGCCAGACAGCGCCTGAGAGCTTTGACATGTCTATAATTCTCCCAACTACTCCTCAAGATAGTTATTGTCCGGCTTTTACTAATGGAGAAACCGAGGCTTAGGAAGGTTAACTAACTTTCCCAAGGTCACACAGCCAGACAGAAGAGACAGGTCTAATACCTAAAAGTGTTTTCCTTGAAATACACTGGAGCACCTCACGGAACAGCTTTGCTCAGTTCTGGATCAACGAATACCTTTAAACAGGCTCTCTTTGTCTCCGTTTCTTCCTTCTGTAAAATAAAGGCAGTACGCTAATTGTGAGCTTCTTTCCTGCTTGAAGCCTGAGGACACCATGTGAACTCCACGGCGGAAGGCTGCACTGCCTGCTCTACCGTTAGCAGTGGCTCCCTGAGACCACAGAAGCCTTGGAAATTCTAGAACACAAAACCTCGTTTATAATCTATTGATTACACATTATGCCAATATTGAACCTAGAGGGCAACAAGTTGTCACTGTTTGTTCCTGAAAGTTTGAGAGCAGTCAGTAGAAAAGAACAGCCTTCCTCAATGAATTTAATTGTAGTCCTGCCATCGCTACGTCATCTCTGAGGGCTGTGCCTGCAGACCATTGCAGCTGACAATTCTGATAGCCTCTTTCCCACGTGGAGGCCACCTTTTCCTTTCAATGATGCCTCTTCCTTATGTAACATGAATAACCTGAGAGCAGAAACACCACAGCTGACACTTCCTGCCAGATGCCAGGTTCCAGTTATCTAGTCCATTGCAAGATCCCTTGTCAAGATTTTGGGTTTTAAATTAGGCAACACAGTTTTGCTCTAATTGTGAACGATTTCTGTCAATATGGCAAAGCAGTTTAAGTCAGACACAGGTTCAAGTTCTGTTCTGCCACGAACAGCCTGTAGGACAGAGTTAGACACAGAGCTGACCGACCTCCTCCAAACTTCGATTTCTCACTGGGAAATAGGCAGAATATATTTACCTTAAAAAGTTGTTCTGAGGAATAAGGGAGATCAAGTATATACCTTGGCTGAGCCACCATAATCATACTTGGATTCCTGGACTGGCCTCTCTGCCTATATTCTAGCCCCTACAGATTTTCTCAATACAGTAGCCAAAGGGATCCTGTTAGAAATGGAAGGAAAAGGACTTGCTGGCTCATTTGCCACAAAAGCCAAACATTCTTGTATATCTTATTAGGTCCTGCACGACCTGAACCCTCTCCCCACTCTCTAATCACCGCCCCCTACACTCCTTTGACCTTACCTCTGGGTCACCCTCCCCCCTTCCCAACCCTGTTACAGCCTCTCTGGCTTCTGGGCAGGCTCGTGAGTGCCCCAGGCATGCTCCTGCCTTAGGACCTCTGAACTTATTGCTTCCTCTGCTTGGAATTCCCTTTCCCTGGATACACGCATAGGTCATTCTGTCACTCGTCTGGGTCCTTCACGAAGTACCTCCTCAATGTGGACTTTCTTGGCATTTTTCCCAAAACGATAATTCCTCTGCGTCCAAGGCTTCCTTTCTCTGCCGTTTGTTTTTTTAACATTAGTATTCATTACCACGTAACAGACTATCCGTTTTACTTGTATTGTTAGTTTGCCCTCTACACTGTTACATCCCCAGTTTTTTGAATAGTGCCTGGCATATTAGTATTCAATACTTTTTTCTTTGAATAAATTAAAGGAAGAAAGGGCAGCCACAGCATTGCCCATAGCAAAAACCTGGGAAAAAATATTAATAGGTGAGTGGATAAATACACTGTGGCATATGCACAAAAAAAAATTTAGTAATGGAAAATCAATGCAACAATGTGGAAAACATACATGGCCCTTAGAAATGCGCACTGAGCAGATAGAACAAGTTGTAGGAGACTACAGACACAGAATACTAAAGCCCAATTACAAGGAAAGCAGAACAGCGTAGTGTTAAGGATACATTCATAGGGGATTTAAAAAAATAATACTTGTTTTTAAAAGGGATGAATTTGGTTCCCAGATAATCTCTGAACACTATTCTTCCTCTAGCCCTCACATATATAAGTCTGGCTGACCACACCAAACAATAGTATGTATTTAAAGGTGCACAACATACATAGTGAAGGTATAAAAACACAGACATGTGATGTGCAGTTGCTTCAGGTTGATGGGTATCTCAGGACAGAAGAGCACTGAAATGGAATGTAGAGGATTATCTTTAGCTAGATCTGTACTATTTTCTCCTTTCCTGATTTCCTTCCTCCTGCCCTCCCTCCACCCCATCTTCCTTTCTCTGAGAGATCTGAAGCATCTATGCTTCCAGTTAGAACCTATTTAACTTGATAGGTGTTATAGAACTGTTATGTTATGTATTTTTCAACAGGTTTAAGATGTTAAGAGTTTTAAAGTAAAATTTGAATTTTGTGTTAACACCAAACACATGGATAGCTTCCTAAAGAACGTGTTATTAAAATAAAATCAAAATAGAATAATAAACCTAAAACTGTTTATGAAACAGTAATTAAAAATCTACCTACTGGGGGAGGGGGAAAAAGCCCCCAGTGATTTTATAACAAAGTTCTACCAAATATTCAAGGGATAGAGGATATTAGATTATGCGAAGTATTCCTGACAACATGAACAGGGAGGGGAAAAAAAAAAAAAAAGGAAATTCTCCCTGTTTAAGAGGTCAATAAAGTCTGGATTGCGGTATCAGACATGGGTCATAAGAGACCATAAAGGTGTAAGATTTGGAAAGGAAAAAAACTTTCCTTCACTGAAATTATAACTGTAGATTTTAGAAAATCCAAAAGATTCATATTCAAACTAGTAAAACTAATGAGGAAGATAGGGAATTTCCTGGATAAAAACTGAATATACAATCTGTAATTATGTTCTTACACAGAGATTTTAAAAGTTTTATAAAAAGCTACTATTTACAGCAGCATTCAAAAACAATACATTTTTCAAGAATAAATTTGAGGATAGAGAATGGAGAGATGCCATCCCTTCATGAACAAGATTTTAAAAACCATTAAAATCACTTGAGAGAAAAGTCAATAAAGGAAAGAGAACACAGCCATGGGAAGAAACGATGGTGTGAAAGCATTAAGTCTTCCCAAACTATACTTTCCATGTTATTAAAAATAATTCCAACAGATTTGGAAGAATATGGTCTATTACACGCTTGGAAGATAAGCATATAATCCTGAAACTCATAGGGAAAAGGCCCATGAAATATAGCCATGAAATATACAAAGAAAGAATATGAATAAAAACAAGGCTATGTACCCAGACACCTTGGCATAATGGTTAAGCACACAAACTCAAACCAGATTTCATGAGTTTGAATCCTTGTTTTGCCACTTACCACTGATGTGAATTTGGGGGAGGCCCTTCACATGACTCTAAGGTTAAATGAATTCATATATATATACATACATACATACATACATACACACACACACACACATATATATATATATATAAAAAGCCCTATAAATTTTGTCCAATGTTTAGTGTTTTGTGTTAGGTGCTATTATGAAAATAAGAAATTAGCAAAGATATAAAAAGGCAATTCACTGGAGTAGAAATCTGAGCATCCAAGAAACAAAAAATACTCTTAACCTCACTAGCAACTAGGGAAATGCAAGTTAAAACAAAAAAAGTCATGGGCAAAAATTAAAGTGTCTGACAATACTAAGTATTGAGAAATATATGGAAAAAATAATTTTTAAAATTACATCTCTCCTCACCCCACCCCCCAAAATCTGGCAATACTTGTTAAAGCTGAATAGCACAGAAGCTACAGTCCAACAATTCCACTCATGGGTCAGTGCTCTAAAAAAACTCTCTCAAGTCTTGCACAACAGGAAGACTCCCAATAATAATTGTTACAATTTTGTTTGTTAAAGTACTGGAGACACTATCCACGTACCCAAATGGGAGAATAACTGAATAACTTGGGGTATTGTTCACACAATAGAACACCATGAAGTATATAAAGCAAACTGGAATTCTACTTAGCCATGTGAACAAATAGAGTGAAGAGAGTTATATATAGGTATATATAGTTCGTTTATAGAATTTTAACTGTATTCCAAACATAGCAACATTTTTATGAAAACATTTAGTAGAAGTATAAAAACATGCACTGGGGTTGAATAAGCACTAAATTCAAAACAGATTACTTCTGAAGGGAGAAAGGGACAAAGGAAAGGTATAAAGGAAACATCAATACATCTAATATATAACCTCACTACAACCCACAAACCAAATACAGCAAAATGTAACCATTTCACAAAACTTAGGTTATGGGTGTGTGGAGATTTATATTATGGTCTCTTTTCTAGTGCCTGAAAGACTTCATTTTTTTTTTTAAATCTAAGAATTATTGACTATATCGTAGAATACCACATTTAGAAGGATCACAATCCTGCAAAACAAATACACAGGACAAGCATGAATACATGCATGTATGTCAATGTATTAATGAAGGTCTGGAAGATGAATATTAACTATTGACAGTGGCTACCTCTGGACTAAGAAATAAAAATGAGAAAGAAAAGGGACTTCTACATCTTTTTCCTCTAGGCTTCTGTATTGTCTCAAGCCTATTTGAGATTATTTAAGTGACAAAGGAAGTCATAACAAAAAGACAACACAACAGGATCAAGCCCAGAGGAACATTCAAAGGCAAAAATCCAAAGAATATGGAGGTCAGACCCCAGTTATGCAACAAAATTAGAATACTTGAGAGAAATATCTCCCTTCTTCAGTGCCAGTGAATCCTTCAAGGGCACTGCAGAGAGCTAAAGTATATGAGGCAAAGGTGGGGGGAGGGGGGGAGGGCGGGGGTGGTGGTGATTATTACTAGTGCTATTCTGAAGCTACATTTCTCTTAGCAGGAGACTGAGTCTTACATTAACAGAAAGATTACCACCACCCTATTTACTCATGCAAGACCAGTTCCCCAAGTCAAGGAGTATTCATGAAATGCAACCATCTTGAGTCCTATAGATTAATGGCAAGATAGTGCTGGGGGGTGGGGGGCTGGGGGGAATGGGGAGTGGTTTGAGAAGCTGTTCTTCTGATCTCCAAGGATGAGGGAACACATTCTCATTAATCACAGTGAAATCAGAGCTCAGCAATAAAAACAGCTGGCTTTAGAATGAGCTGTTTTCCAGGAGCCATTTATTTATTTGATGTTATGTCACTGATAAACTGTGCCAACCAGGACTTGCCGTGATTAAGCCAAGTTTATTCAGATGCACACCACTGCCTCCTGAAACAGCTAAGGCCAGAGCCCTCAATCTTTGTCAGGGACTCCAAACTATTTGGGAGACTGAACAACAGGTCTCTGGTAATAGCAACCACCAGTGCTTTAAAAGAAAATTATGCTCAGCAAAATAAAGCAAAGGGAAGGAAGTCGGGAGGTGGTGGGAAGGAGTGGGACACTGAAGAACAATGTCAGAGGATCTTATCAAAGTCAGAAGGATTGTTGTTTTCTGGAATTCAAATGTTTAGAGCAATACATAGGAATAACATTATCTGCCATTTCTTCTGGATCAAATCATATGGGCAGCAGGATGCCCAGTGCTGTTTCTGATTTCCTTTAACAGTCATAACCCCATGAGGGCGCCTGGGTGGCTCAGTCGGTTAAGTGTCCGACTTGAGCTCAGGTCATGATTTCATGGTTCTTGAGTTCGAAACCCGCATCAGGCTCTGTGCTGACGGCTCAGAGACTGCAGCCTGCTTCGGATTCTGTGTCTCCCTCTCTCTGACCCTCCCCCGTTCATGCTCTGTCTTGGTCTCAAGAATAAACAAACATTGGGGCGCCTGGGTGGCTCAGTCGGTTAAGCATCCGACTTCAGCTCAGGTCATGATCTCCAGGTCTGTGAGTTCGAGCCCCGTGTCGGGCTCTGGGCTGACAGCTCAGAGCCTGTTTCAGATTCTGTGTTGTCTCCTTTCTCTGACCCTCCCCCATTCATGCTCTGTCTCTGTCTCAAAAAATAAATTAACGTTAAAAAAAATAAAAAATAAACATTAAAAATTAAAAAAAAAAAGTCATAACCCCATGCAGGCAGCTGTGTCATCAGGCCAAGCCCTCTGAGCTCAAAGCAGAGGTGGGCTACCAAGAGGCTGGGGATAGATCGAGCAAATTAGAAGTCTAGTTCTGTCACTTACATGCTGGATATGTTTACGCAAATCATTTAATTTCTCTGATCCCAGATAGTTTTTGAAAAATTTTTTAGCTATTAATTGCTATAAAGCCTAGACAAATGGTAATTAGGTATAATATTCTTCCAACATCTAGCACATATGTAACAGACGCACGCCTGTCTTCAATTGCATAGGCACCATGTCATCTTTCTCTCAGGAAAAGCATATCCTTGGCCTCTTTCCTCAAAGCAACATCATTCCCTTCAAGCATCTGGAGACATCAGAGGATTCACCTCAGTCTTATTTAGGTTACCATCTCTACAGCGTATACTAACATTTGGAGAATGTTGGTTTTGCTGGAGTTTTGCTGGACACGCTCAGGAGATAGCCACGGCCTGCAGGGGAAGCAAGTAGGACCGGCTAATGGGACAGGGCTGAGAGAACTTCAGTAACCCCAAATAAGTCGCTGGGGAGTCCAGCCAAAGCCCACATCCCAAAATGACCTACACCAAATCCTCTGAAGACAAGACACAGAGCAAAATATGAGGCTGGTACTCACGTGGTCCAAATAGAGCAATACACACTGGTTCCATTTCTATCACACTGCCGGTCTTACAACATGATTCCAACACCCTCACACCCCCCTTCCCACCATACAAACACCAACTGCATTCACTCAGCTGACCAATTTTTTCTGGTCCACTCTCAGGGACCCAGTGTAGTTTCCATCTAAAGATGCAAATCATTTTATCACCAAAAAAAGTGACAGTGTAGTTTTATTGCTTTTAATTATTCAAATAAAAAATATCTTGTTAAAATCACAGATAAGCCTTAAATGCTCTTTGACCATTACCCTTAATCATTTTAATGCATTTATAGGCATACACAAACATACATAAAATTATGTCACAAACGATCTTACACTGTGCATATTCTGTGACTTGCTTTTCTGCAACAATAGGTTTAGAACTTCTATCCATGTTAGCTGTGAGGTCCTGTTTATATAGACTCTGTTCTATGGAACTTGAGGAGATTGAATGGATCCTATTTATTGTCACTTAGAAAAAGTGAGGACAGTTTCCATTTCCAATTGAGGAGAGAAAGGAACAAAAAAACTGCTGGGCTGGTTTCAGGGACATCAGGTGTCCTGATCCTCAGTTGAATGATTAATCCATACTTCATCCCTTATTTATAAGGGCCACTGTCAGGAGTCAGGCAAATCAGCATAGAATACACAGTAACTGCTCTCAGGGCTTTAAAACACAAAAAACACTTTTCAGCTGGAGGAGCAAGATTTCAGATTTCAAATCCTTTATTTTACAGATAAGAAATCTGAGGCTAAGAAATATTATTAATTTATCCAAGGTTACATAGCCCAAGTTTCCTGGCTTTGCCCCAATACCGGGTTTTCTTTTTCCTACTTCCACAGATCTGTCTCAAGGACTTCAGGAGTAATCAATAAAGTAGTCCATATTTTTAAAACAAACCTTTGTAAAGCTCACCAACTATAAAAGGTGCTGTATTTGAATCATTCTTTGAGCTGGAAGACTGCAGTAAAAAAAAATTGATACTTAATCAACAGGGATGGTGACAGATTACTTCAGTCATTTCCAAAGACCTAAAAAGTCAACATTTGCTCAAGTAGGACAACCACAGGACTTCCACCAGCCACAAATACTTGTGCTGAGAAATATAACTGAGGCATATGATGAATTTACTGAAGCACAAAGCCTGGTACATAAATACTTCCTAATGGTTAAACATTCTTATTTAAAGAGGCCCTCTTTGTTGGAACCTTTCTTACTTCTCTGAAAGAAACTGAGGACCACTGCTTCTGCTCGCCAATACCCGAGCCCAAGTCAGCTCCCCAATACTTATTGTAATCAAAGGGGTGATGGTTACAGCAAATACAGAGCCATCTGAGTCAATTCCAAAAGAAAAATAAATCCTAGTCATTTTATTAGGAAAAGTGTCTTCCCATTGTAGAAGTCAACACTTTTCCTACTTGGCATCTCTTCTCCGTTGTGAGTGAAAATGGTTTGTAATCTTCCCCCCAGCCCTTCTCCAAGTCTTCAGGCAACTGAACTGTGCCAGCTGGCAATAGGCTTTTGCGTTAAGAGACCCCTCTCAGGTTTTTCACATTTGCTGCATTAACAAGTTTATCCATTTGATTTTTTCCAATGCTTTCTTTCTAAATGAAAAGTAAACATGCCATTGTCCTTGGATAAGAGCCTCTTTGACCTTCTCCTCTTAGTGGCTTATGAGAAGCAGATGCTATGTGGTTATAATTTGGACCCAGGGAAACCCATCAGTGTTCTAATCATATATGTGTAAACCAGATGTTGGCCAAAGAATCCCGGCCCCTTGAAATATAGATAAAAATCAGCTCTGATCCCTGTTCCATGCCCAATGCACATCCAAAATATCAGTCCTCCCCTCTACACATTTAAATTCTGATTTTTCCTGGGCAGTCTCATTCTTCTGGTCACCTCTGCTCAAGGCTATTCCTCATGTGCTTGCTTTCTTTTTTCAGCCCTGTATTTCCCCAAATATCACACTTAGCCTTATAAAGCAATTTCTACCCAAACACATCCCCAAAGCACGCATGATCGTAATTCAATAAACAAGGATCTGGGTGAGGGGCGAGATAAGAGGGTGTTCTATCACAACTTTTATGCCTCCTCGTTCTTAAAATGCCTTTTGGTCACCTCACCTTTGGAAATTTCCACTAGCTGCTTTGATGACACCAACTTCTTCACCCTTCTTTCTGGTTTTCTTGTCCAATTTATTTCATCTCAACCTCCTCTTCGTAGAACTCCAAATTCCTCTTGTTCAGTTGTGCAAAGCCATTCAATTCTCTCAAGATAGCAAAAGTCAGTTTCAGCTTACCTTCATTCAACAAACCCAACAAGCTCTTCAGAAGTACCATATAAGCTCTACCTTCTTTAGAGGGCAGTTGTCATAGCTAATAGAAGTTTCTTTTCCCCCATTTTGTTACATAGGAATCAAGTTCTTTGTTGGGGATAGGACCAGGGGACCACACTGGTCATACTGAGGTTTTTGTGTATTGCAACCCTTGGAGTTGTGCAGTGCTCAGATGTATGGTCATTTACAGCCACCTTGAATGGAACCAAGGAGCAAACTTAAGACATAGGACAAAAATGAATAAACAGCCAAAGTTATGGGCAGAGAAAGGAATGTAAAAGAGTGGAGAAACACGGTGAGAAACAAAAGTAGCCAAAAGGGAAAGAAGGAGATGGTTTTATGACAAATAGGAAAAAAAGAAAATTGTGAAGACATTGAGGGGACAGGGGGAGAATGGAGGGGACAGAGGAGGACATTCTACCCACATTTTCTCCTGGTTCCACCCCCCTTTCAACATTACCCAGCCCATAGGTCACTGGCAGGATAGTGTAATGAGAGAGAGCACAAGGCTTGAGCCTTGATTCTGATAAGTGTCTGTAGGTAGGTCACTCTCTCTGGTAGGAGTCATCTCTAAAATCACAGCAATTAAACTCAGTGTAAAGGTCCCCTCTAGTTGCGATACATGGTCACCATGAGATAGGATAGCTAATTCCTCCATCACCAACACCACTGCACTTAGTCGCTACTTTCCACCCTCCTCTTCTTAAGCTGGACATACTGGATCCAGGAAAGCAAACTTATGCTGAGTAAAATAGCCATCTACTATCTAGGTAGCTACTAGCTACCAAACAGCATCCTTACATCCCCCAGAAGGGGATACGATTTCCAAGTGCATCATTTTAACCATGATTCCAGCCACTTCAAATAGTTTGACCTCACAGAACAAAATGTAGATTTGCCCATTCAACATTCATCTAGATTTGCAGATCTTCTAAAATCAAAGTAAAGTGGCAGGAGCATCCTGACCAGGGACGCGTAGAGGTGGTAAACAATGGATTGGGCCAGAGGGTTCTTGAGGTAGAGTGCAATAGCCCTCACAGCCCTCATCAAAATTTCCACCTTGTCAAAGCCCATTCCTAAAGGTTTTTTTTTTTGGGGGGGGGGCGATGGACTAAGAATGAGAGAATCTAATTCACCAAATGCATCATTGGCTGGAAGATGTTCTAAGTACTAATAATATATAATATATAGGAATCACTAAGTATACCATTCAGGTCAAGTAATAGGCTGAAGCTAAATCTATTTTCGAGCAAAGG
This sequence comes from Leopardus geoffroyi, assembly GCF_018350155.1. Lineage (NCBI taxonomy): Eukaryota > Metazoa > Chordata > Mammalia > Carnivora > Felidae > Leopardus > Leopardus geoffroyi. The sequence continues at coordinate 107,798,235 of NC_059336.1, forward strand.
GACCTTTTCTGTGCTTCTGAAATTATACTATACAGACTAGATATTTCTCTACCTATATATCAAGTTGCATTTTTAAATTGAAAAAAAATTGCCATGCACTGATGCTACAAAGGAGAAAAAATGAAGGGAAAAAAACTGGGAGATAAAGGCAAATAAATTGATCAAGAGTATGGAGGAAAAGAATTTGGCCATTATACTTGAAGCAGGCTTTATTTATATAGAGCAAGCCTCGCTGTTGCAGATTATATGCCTGAGAATTAGGTCAGAGATCGAATGGCGCTTACAGTTCTGCAAGTTTAGGGGAAATCCTGGGTGAAGGTTTCCACGGTCAAATATATTTGAGAAACGCTATATTCTTTACCTGTCTTTGATATTCACAATACATATTAAAGACCTTGAGATTTCTAATAGTAAAAATTACCTAGTTTGATAAAGCTCAGCCTTGCCTAAACCTATTGCGCCACAGAACCTTTTCCCCATAATGCCTCTTAGCATATCGCAGTTCTGGTATTCTAGGAACACGCTTCGGGAAGGACTGACCCATCATCATCCCAATTGTTCCTAATTAACCTCTCCTCTGTCCTAGAGAGAGGACAGAGCCCAGGAACAATAAAAATAAAATTACCCCCACTTGGTATTCACAGATGACAAGCAAGTGGCGGGAGAAGGGGGTTGTAATTGTGTCAGGTGTTTTCTGGCTGATAGAAGATGCAGATTAGCCAAAATCATTGAGATGCACATTACCATAGGAAGTCTTTCACCTTTTTGGCCATTACTATGGATGTGTAAGGGACCACACGATACTGAGCTATCTTTGTGCAGCATATCACCTGACCTCCTTTCCCAGATAATCGTCTTTCCTTAATTCTTCAGTGATCTTGTTTTGTCTTCAGTGCAAAAGTGTTCTTTTGTAAGTGTCACAAAACCAAAGACTCTTATGGTAAAACCTAAGTCACTAGCACCAATACGCGTGATACCAGGACACATGCAGTTTCATGCTGTCTGTGAGAACTAGTAAGTACAGGGCCTTGAACAAGTCGAGGCCACCAGCTAGCTGTTGTGCAGCCTTTCCCAGACCACTCAAGATTTGGCCATGACTGCCCTCATTTCTGAAATGAGAGTGTAGGACTTCATTCGGCTTACAAGTCCCCTCAGCTCTAACAGAAAAGGAAACAAGATAAAAATGGTCAAGTATTCTGGCTTTTGAGTCACACCAAACAATTTCAGTCCCAGTCCCACTACTTACTGGCTGCATGCTTGGACCAGTCATGGAACTTCTCTCCGCTTGGGGATAACAGTAATCCCCAAGTGTCCATTAGTATTTAGTTGACCTAATACACATCGATCAAATTCATTTTATTAAGTTTACAGCCTGATACATAAAAAGGGATCTATAAATATTCCTATTAGGATTATCATCAATTTCCTATGCCATTGAATGCTCGCAAACTATAATATGGATGGAGCCAAAAATAAATAAAAATAAGGGCCAGATCAGGCCAAGTGAAGTCCAGACAGATGTAGAATAGCTTGATCACGACAGCCTACACCATGTGCTAGGACAGTCTACTGTCAGATCATGGAGAACTTGAAATGAATTAAAATACTTAGTGTCAACGATCTGCTTAAAAACTCACTGACGGCTGCTGCTTTGCATCTAGACTAAAATGCCAATAATACCTGGTATCATCTGGCCCAGATTTTCTCATCACTGCTCCAACCATGCTGCTTTGACCTCAGGATTATGCGCCTGCTTCTGCCCCTGCCTGGACTGCACTTGCCCTCATTCCTTGCTGGCCCGTTCATGCTCATCTTTCAACCCCCAAGTGAAACACCACCTTTTCTGAGAGGCCTTCCCTAACCACAAAAACTAAAGTGGCTTCCATCCCTAACCACACCATCCCAAGGGGCTGCCAATCTCCTCCACTTCCCTTGCCAAATCCCATATTCTTTATCCTAGCAGCCCATGATCATTTATTGATTTAATTGGGTCAAGCTATAATGTCCCAGAGCCCATCTGAATAGTTTATGCAATTATTGCATTATTGAATTATTGCATCATTGAATTGATTATTGAATTATTTTAGTCTTGATCTTTTGACTCCAGTGTTCTCTAGTCCCCATAGTCTCTATGTCTATTAAGAGCCTAAAGAGAATCTTATTTGTACAGCTAAGGTTAGAGATTCATCCTTGGTCCAATCAACTGTGGTGATGAGATGAAGCCCTGTCATACAAACATGACCTACTTTTGTGAGCAAAGGCTGGACAGGTACCCCAAAAACATGTGTGAGCAGTGTTCAAGGCCTGTGAAACACAGTAAGAGAATCAAGCTCTGAGCAAAAGCTAGAAAACTTCTGCTCATTCAAGACCAGCTCAGCATCTCCTCCTCTCCTTTCTTCTCTTCTTCAGTGAGGCATCCCTAGCCTCCATGAAATCTTTTCCTAAGAAACAAGGACACTTCCTCCTTTTGAAGAGTGCTTGCATTAAAGCATGAATCTGACCGCACTATGATTCTTTGTGACAAAGTCCAGCTCCCCTAGTGGGCTATGAGCACTTGATACAGTGCTAGTGCATATTATATGCTCAAAAATTCAATAAATGGATTAATATGTAAACAAATGAATTGGAAATTAACTAGGGACTATGACATTTTCAACAGGACAGCAAAGAATATACCCCAGGGACTGGCAAACAGTAAACCTTCAGTAATTGACAATTGTATATCATGATGATGAGGAGGATTTCAGCACTTGGTGACAAACTTAAAACATTTTTCACTTCTAAAAAAAATTATTCAATGTGTTTTCATCTTCTATGTACTTTTAAAGGTCACTTTTTTAAAAGACCATTTTTCCTGGTTCTATAGGAAGATAAAGTTAAAATATCTGCATTCCAGAGGATGCCTTAAGCTAAACTGAACTTAAAATTAAAAAAATAATTCCATTTTTCCCCCAAACATCTTGAAGCTCTTTTGCTCTTTAGCAAGGAAGGGCAATCCAGTTTTTATCATTTGCTTTGCTTGAATACAGCTGCTTCCTTTTGCTGAACCAGATGGAATTCATCTCATTTCCAAAGTTTTGCTTCAGAATTTGGCTTTCCCCCCCTTTTCCAGGTCTGGTGTAAATAAGGACATGGGCTAAGAGAATGAAAACGTAAACCAAGAGCAGCCATCTAAGGAGTTCTGAAGTGTGTTTGCATTATAAGCATTGCTGAAACACCAATCCATCACCAATTTTCCAGGAATGTTTAGGTGTTGGATAGGAGACCAATTACAGATCGTCTGCAGAGAGCAACTGGTGTCAAAATGGACAGAACTTTGGAGAAACAGTTCTGTAAAAACTCCTGTTTCTCAGAATAACAACCTTAATGATTTGGGCAACGTGAATGAAGCCTGTGGAAGCATCACCTCATGTCCAGCAATCTTGGAAACAGGCTAAACATACTGCTCAATGACAAATGGATATGGTTATACTGGACCTCAGCCATTGGTTTTCCAGATTAGGAAGATTTCTGAGAGTCCTAAGAGAGGTTTCATGAGACAAAAAAGTAGTTGCTTTCCCCACACTAATAATTATGGTGATTCCATAGTTATTAACAAGTACTATCAATGATATTTTGATAGCTTAATACTTCTAGACAGTTGGGTTTCAATCCCAACTCTGCTACTTACTAGCTATGTAACCAATAAGTTATTTAATCTCTCTAGGCCTCAGTTTTGTCACCTGTAGTGTGAAATTAATTGTTTATTCCATACAACTGTGAGGATTAAATCAACAGCACATAGTAAAGAATGAACACCCTGTAAATATTAGCTCAGTTGTTACTGAGGTCTTATGTGTCTCAAGTTGGTTTGACACTGTAGTCTCTGGTTCTATCTTGCATCCCGGATGATGGATGGTAGGTGGGGTGGGTGAAGAGGGTGGATGGATGAAAGATAGAGCTAAGGAAAGAACAAATAGACTCCAGACTCGTAGCAGTTCACTTTGTGATTCATAACAAATTCAGAGAGATTTATAAACCATGATCTCTCTAGAGAGGAAGGGATCTTGGAACAAATCTCATTGTGTACTCCATGTTTCTTCCAGACTAATATTTTGAAACAGAAAAATTCTGATTAAAATTAAGATTTAACAAAGGTTTGTTGAATCATGAAAGAATGAACCAAGGATAAATCTTAGGTAATAAAAAAGAGAAGTTTGCAGAAGGTAAGGGGGAAGATACAGTATATAGCAGAGGACAAAGTGGCAGGGGTTGCGGTGGGGGGAGGTGGGAAGAGGAGGCTACAAATGAAACGGAGGGCACCTCAGTGAACCATCATCTCTTCTGTCCAGCGGACAGAGCCTAAAAGAGCACCTGCTTACAACCAAGTTCTCTGGGAGGCCATCTCTGAGACAGAGTCTAATGTGCCAGGAATTTAACCAGAAAGTGGCCTCTGGGTCAATTCTGGTGGAAGCTGAGCTGTGAAGCAAGGCCCACAGCCTCAGCTGACCCCATGGGGTGCTCCGGATCTAAATGGCCCAGATTGGCCTAGGACAGGATGAACTGCCCCTAATGCTCCCGGCTGGAGTTACCGGATAGGAGAGGTGGAATGTGGGAGAGGCAACTTTCTGCAGGTGAGGCAACCTCTGAGGGTCTGTGGAGCTGACAGCAATCTGCTGATGGCACTCCCAACTATGGGGGCAAAAATCCTTTTTGGAAGTGACAAAACTGGCTGTCCCTCACAGTCCCAGATTAGGGTTTCCCTACCCGTAGTCAAACAACCACCTGCATCGGCCTCACCCAAAAGGGGCAGATTCCCGAGCCCCAACTCCTAACCTATTCAATCAGAGTCTCTCAAGGTAAGGCCTGAGAGTACAACATTTTAATAAGCTCCACAGGTGATTTTAGTCCCCAGTGAACATTAAGAATAGCTATACAATGAGGGGAAAAAAAAAACTTGCTGCCAAACCAAGTTGAAAAAGAATTTCCAAATTCAGCTAATTCCGCCATGTTCGATGTAATTTACAAATTCAGGCCTGAAATAAATCTCCCCTCAGCAGCTCTAAGCAGATTTTCCTCCGTAAGCATGGACCCATTATCTGTAGCTGGCCATCCATCCTGTATGTCTGTCCACAGACACCTGGAGGGACACAGGGCTTCTAATACATCAGCACAAGCCCGGCAGGCTTAGCACCGCAAGGACTGATTCATCGTGCCAACAAGGTCCCCAGGCTTATTTATGCTTGGTGCTTTTGAAGAGCCTCTATGTTAATAGTATAGCCCAGCTAAATCACAGCCTTGTATAAGGAAGCTTTGGGAGGTCACCGAATAAGCCCCCACCCCCAAGCACAAGCATATTCAGAGGGCAATTTCATGTGAAGCCTGATTTCTGGGCCACTGCCATGCTTACCCCTCTCTTTTAGCCTTCCTTCTGATGAGGTCTGAGGCTAGTAAGGACACATCAATCTAAAACCCTTAAATCAAAACCAGAAATTGAGTGAACCAGGCAAAATTAGACCTATGAAAAACACCAATGTTTCAGAAGTATCTGTATTTGCCATAAACATTATGACTTAAACTTCACATGCTTTGACTGTCAGAATTCACCTAAGGAATAGTAATAAACATGGAGAAAGCACAAAGATGTTCATCACAAGATTATCTGTAACAGTCATAAAAACGGAGAAAAGCTAAATAAGATACAAAATGAATATTACATCATGTAGTTAAAATGTTTATGGATCGTTTAGATAATATTAAATGAAAGCACTTTGTTAAGTGAGAAGGGAAGGACACGTTGTTTACACAAAAAGAATTCAAATCTTAAAATTGCTTAGAAAATGGGGCGCCTGGATGGCTCTGTCGGTTAAGCATCCAACTTCAGCTCAGGTCATGATCTCACGGTTCATGGGTTGGAGCCCTTTGTTGGAATCTGACAGCTTGGAACCTGGAGCCTGTTTTGAATTCTGTGTTTCCTTCTCTAACCCTCACCCACTCGTGCTCAGTCTGTGTCTGTCTCTATCGCTATCTCTCAAAGATAAATAATAAACATTAAAAAAAGGTTTTTTGGGGGACCCTTGGGTGGCTCAGTTGGTTAAACATCCGACTTCGGCTCAGGTCATGATCTCATGGTTCATGGGTTCGGGCCCCGCGTCGGGCTCTGTGCTGACAGCTCGGAGCCTGGAGCCTGCTTCGGATTCTGTGTCTCCCTCTCTCTCAGTCCCTCCCCAACTCGTGCTGTCTCTCTCAAAAATAAAAATATTTAAAAAAAGAAAAAGTTTTTAAATGCTTAAATAAATTTGTCAAGATGTTAATAGCTATAGGTCTGGTTAATGAAAATGTAGAATTTCTTCTTTGAGAATTAGAACTTTAATACATTCTAAGTTTATGATTTTAAAGAGATCTATATAACATGTAAATAAATGCTTGGGTTTATAAGTCTTTACATTATCTATATTAAAATGCAGATTCCTAAAATGATAATCTGTTAATATAGGTGTAACCAATCCACAGACTTGGGAAAGGTTTTCTCATCTGTGTCTTCTGCAGAGTTATTTGTTGATAATTCCCAAAGGAACTCGTCCTTCCCTGGTGATACAGTCATAGCTCCAAGCACTTGCCTCTGGAAAGCAGCTTACTGCTGCCTGCCTCCATACATGTGATGTCCACAGATTGCTTTGTTTTAGGATCTGGCTGTCTCTACAGGATCCTCAGGTATTATTTCTGGTCATTTTGTAAGGATTAACCTTCTGTGCTTATTCTTTCATGGAGAGAACAGACTTGATTATAAATTCATTTACATAAAAATTATGAACAAAATTAAAAGGATAAAAGTTTTAAAAGCTGGAGAAACAGGTCACAAATATAAGAGGGTAGTATCCTTTTAATTAAAGGACTAACCAAAATGGGTTTTGGGTACAAAAATATTTGCTCTATAGAACCTGTTTTTCACCTTTTTCACCCTCTGTCCTAGTTCCTGAGGTTAATGAGATAAAAAGAATGCTGTATTAAAAGATTTCCATAAATCAAGAAAAAGTTCATATAAGATAGCGAATAGAAATATGTTAACATTCAAAAATGAAGTGATTTTTGACATATTTCTGCAGGAAAGGCTCATGTCTGCTCATGCAGCATAAGCTGGGACAGCTGGGACAAGAAGAGCCACTTCCAAGGCTAGTAAACTGGGGCAAGCTGGGATGGGCTGAGTTTTGAGGTACTCCCAACCCCCCTGGGGGGGCTTCTCCACATGGACCATGCCACGGGCTACTTGGGCTTCCTCACAGCAAGGAGGCTGAATGCCCAAAGTCCCAAGAGACAGGAAGTTTCTTAAGGCCCTGAAACTGGCCTAGGTCCCTTCCACTCAAGATTTAAAAAAAAAAAAAAAAATCTAGAACCTACCTCTAGATAGGAGAATTATCAAAGAATGTACAAGCCATCTGATCTCTTTCCCCTCTAAATGTTTATAACTCCTGGTTTCCATCATAATATGGCATTTAATACTTTTGTCTACAAGCCACTCCTCTCCTTGATAACTCAAATTATCATCCTGACATCCCCCAACACCTAAGGCCCACCACATGGCTATAACTATTCCCCTTCTGTCTGCTCCTATAAGATTCTATAGGGATTCTTATTGCATGTATTTGTAGAATTACCTGTGTATTGTCAATCTTCCCCAGGCAGTTATTAACTCCCTAGGACAGGAATTGTCCTGACCACTGTATTTATGGTAGACCCTCGCTTCCCCCCAGAGCCATCTGCAAAGCCTTCTCCTTTGCCACATCTCCCATTACAGATTGCAAACTCTAGTGCTTGTTTTGTTAGCCTTCTTTGTAGCTAGGAGTTATGGCCTATGAGACATCAAGTCTTCCATAAGGACTTCTCTCCTAATATTCAGTGATCTAGCCCTTTTCCTGTTATTACTACCTTAAATGTTGTAATAGCAGGAGGACAGGTATAGGGAAAAGCCAAAATATTTCAGGGACAGTGGAACTAACCTGAATTGAGTCTCAATAGCAACACTATAGTTGCTATCTGTGAGCATCCCATTACCTAAGCAGAATAAAATCCCATCTGTTTCAATCAGCAAACTATGGGCCAAATGTAGCCCATGTCTTAATAAAGGTTTATTGGAATATAGCTATGCCCCTTCACTTACATATGGTCTCTTGCTGCTCTTACAATGACTGAGTAATTGCAATAAAGATCATATGGAAAAGCCTAAAATATTTACTAACTAACCCTTTACATAAAAAGTTTACTGACCTTGATTTAAGCATCTGTTGGTCAGGTTTCCTGTTGATTACAGCCAAGTGACTTTGATTAACATCCCTCGACCTAACACAGGGCCTATCCCACAGAAAATGCTAAAATGATTGGATGAATGGATGGGTCAATGATCTGAGATCAGTAATGATTTCACCATTAAAAAATCTTCTCCCAGGGCCAAGCAATGACTTCTATGGTAAACACTTAGGTATATATAGATTTTGTCTACATGTGGATATAAAAAATATATATATCCAAAATGATTAGAGAAAAATTAATACTAAGCTGTGTAGACTTAAGTATAGGAGGAGCTGAGACTGCTGGGCTATGTGTGAGGCCCTAGTGCAGTAAATTTTCATGGTACAAGCAGAAATTTTAACTATTCTCTTTACTTGATAGGATTCTACTCAAATTCACACAGCATGTGACCAATAAAAATGGGCTTTTAGTGGTATGTTAATTTAGAATGATTTTGAAGAATATCTCATAGAACTTCTGGTCCTAAGGATTTGACAAGGACTCTCTGGTAACTGAAACATTGTTTAACCAGGTAAGATTTAAAGAGAAAATGGCTGGGGCGCCTGGGTGGCTCAGTCGGTTGAGCGTCCGACTTCAGCTCAGGTCACGATCTCGCGGTCTGTGAGTTCGAGCCCCGTGTCAGGCTCTGGGCTGATGGCTCAGAGCCTGGAGCCTGCTTCCGATTCTGTGTCTCCCTCCCTCTCTCTGCCCCTCCCCCATTCATGCTCTGTCTCTCGGTCTCAAAAATAAATAAATGTTAAAAAAATTTAAAAAATAAAAGAAAATGGCTAAGTGGGAATTGAAGATGGGAGGTAAGAGGGATTAGTCCAAGTACAAAGCATAAAGAAAAACCCTGACACATACAACATAGAATTTCATTTCCTTTTTATTCTGGAATGCTGTTTTCCTTCTAACTAAAAACAAATACCACTTCAGGATATCCATGTAACCTCTCATCTGATATTATTCATGGTCTCCTACCTAGTGGTCTATTTTTTGTGAAAGACTTGTAGAACAGTCTTTCTACAATGTACATCTTTAATCTGAAAACTCAAGCAAGTCCATCAAAAATCAAAACCTCTTTTGCATTTTGAATTTCTATCCTAAAGAGAATGTGTTCAAATAAAGATTCTATTTTTGATACCCTTCTATTTCAAGAACAGAAGCCCAATATTAAAGACCTTGTCTGACCACTGTGCCATCCTTACCAAGTATTATCTGCAAAACTGCCAGAAATCTGAAAAAAATCTAATGCTCAAAGAATATAAACGAAGATTGTGTTTCCAGGAATGGAAAGTGGTTTTACTGGGGGGTGGGAGAAGAAAAATGAAACGAAAGGAAACCTTATCTTGAACCGAGCCAAATTAAAAACAAACACCATAACGTATCTACCCAAAGTTGATATGAGTGACTCAAGGGACCAAGGTTGGTAGAACTGAGCTTATCAGGAGATAAAATGGAAGGATGAAGGCCAGGCATATAAAACTAACTTGCTATTTCCACCATCTTAAGCTTAATGTGCTTAAACCCCACACATTTGTATACAGACATAGAACAATAAGTTTTCATGAAAAAGTTTGTACCCTTACACCCTAGCTTAGTCAGCTGAAGCCCTGAAGGAAAGATGAGAACAAGACACAGTGAGTCTGTTTCTTTAACACTGGAAATCCTTAACTCCCTAGGGGGCCAGTGATGGAATTTCTGCCCCCCTCAACTTTATTCTCCTTCCTTGAAACCTTTCCATTCTAACCACAAAGCATTGGTTATTAAAGAGTTTTAATAGTATGTTGATTCAGAAGAAAAATCAACAGATTTATGATCCTAAGGATTTGGTAAGAAGTCAAACTCATCTAAAGACTGACATCTTGGGGTGTTTAAGAATTCTTGACCATATAGATTCTGGGGTTGCTTTTTGTTTTTGTTTTTTTTTCCTTTTTCTTTATCCACCATTTGTTCTAGTTCCTGAGACTAGGAAGAAAGATAAAAGAACACTGTACTGAAATCGAGACCTGATTTCTGGTCAAGGATATGCCACAAATCAGTCAAGTCACTTTGTCTTTCTGTGTCTTAATTAGGTCTTCTGTAAAATAACAGTTTAGAGCTCTGAAGCCTTTTCCAGCAATATGGTACCCAATAGCAAATCAAGATCATGTAGTGATTATTATTCTGGATTGTTACCACTTTAACATCACTTCTGAGCTCCTGTGGAAACAATACCTTTGGGAAGGTGACAGGATATAACACAACATTTGTATCTGGAGTCAGATACCTAAGCTGACAAAGCTAAAAGAGTTACTCTATATAAACACAATCCAGGTTACCTTGAGCTGTTTAACTCCATCTCTTTGAGCCTCATTTCAATATAAGGGTATTGTGAGAATTACATAAAGCAACATACCTAAATATTTGGCCAGTTGCCTGATAAAGGTCAAGTACTTAATTTATGTTCATTCCATAGTCTCTTTTCCTTTTCTTTTTAATTAGTGAGGGGTAGAGAGGCAAAAGTTGAAAATTACTAAGGGCTTGACCAAGACTAACTAGGAGTATAGTGAATAGAAATTTAGAATAAAATGGTTGAAGATTTAGACAGTCCAGTTTTAGGAATATTAGTTTGAGATAAAAGCTAGACAACCCAGAGAAAATGTCTATTGGAAGATAAGAACATAGAAAGACTCATAAAAGATTCAAAAGGATAATTCATTAACTCCCTAGGAAAAATTCTTTAGAGCAAAGTTTTTCAATTATTGACTGCAAGACATCTGAAGAAAGACATTTAACATTTCTTACTACTTGTTAAAGTACATGTGTGTGCACATATTTGTATACAGACATAGGATGATAAATTTTTCATGAAAAAGTTTGTACATTTATGTGAAATATAGTTATATGTTTTTCTATTGTATTCTAGCCTACTCTACTTTTTCTGTTTAAGGGGGGGAAAAAAGTCTTAGAGACAACTCCAAATTGGTTGCAAGGCCCAACAATGAGCTCAGTTTGAAAAACACTGTTTTGGAAGAAAGAGTCATGAGTCAAACTATTACCTAAACCACCTAAGAACTGAATAATGATTTCCTAGCTTTCTCCAACAGAATGAGAACAATCCCTGCTCTCCTGTGACATGGTAAACTATACCATGTGTGTGCTAATTTGTTGGGTGATTAATGTTGTGCCCTGGAACAGTCACTCAGATGAATGGAAGCTCTTAACAGTTTTAAACCGGGTGCATTTGCCCTTGAACCTTTGATCTCACCAACTCTGGTGAGAATTAACATTCACTCATTAAAGAAACCAAGGTCCCCAAGTCACACACAGCTGTGAGCCCAGATTTCCTGAATCTAGAGGTCACGTCCCTCACAAATACAATCTGCGTTGCTGTTGTGTTCAAAGCACCATACAAATCGATAAACTACAAAGTATTCTTACTGAAATCAGTTCTGACAACTGCTCAAAAGGCAATCATTTTACAAATTCCATCCAAAACCTAGGCAACCTAGACTTGTGTCTCCCTCCAATGTCTCCAAACTCACATATCAAGGTTCTGGGCATCTGTCTTCTGTTAAGCTTCAATACTGTTTCCACATAAGATGAGAGATAATCATAACTGTGATTATTCACCTTATCTGGTTTCCATTAAACCAATTCCTTAGCTAGTCTCAATAAGATTTTTTAATTAAACTGAGTAAAAAATTCAACGGGGAAGAAAATGCCTTTTCTCACAACTCTTTACCGTATAAATCTTCCACTCAACGAAGAGAGAAACTTGAGGGACATGAGCTGGTTTGTTTAGATCCCTTTAGTTTTTTTTTTTTGTTTTGTTTTGTTTTTTGGTTTTTTTTTTTTTTTTTTTTTTTTTTTTTGCTTCACATAAAATTAAGTCACCAAATAATTTTGCACAGGATTTTCCTCTTGAAATTCTTCAAGACCTACAGTAAATGCAACTTCTTTACAAAGATTTCCTTGGCCATAATTAATGACTCCCTCTTGCAATGTCCCATAACATGCTCTATGCATCTCTGTTCTACCTGTATCCTCTGCTTTCATTATTTAAAATTTGTTTTCCACTTTAAAAGTATTTAAGTTTTATAATATAATTACTTATAGGTTATATGTTATGTATTATAATACCTTATACATAGGAAGGCTACAATACTGAGATTAAATCATCCATATGTTGGAAATCAAAGTGTTTTGCAATATTCTCTTGAATTAGTATAAACAGTTCTTATACAGATATTACTTCTTGGAGAAATAGTAATTAAGACCATGGATATCAAGAAGACTTCTATAGAAGACAGAGCAATAAAGGCAGAGTCAACCATGGAGAATTCCGGTAAAACAGCTGAGGAATGGGAACTTAAAAGAAAGAAATATGGAAATCAACGTAAAAATATAAAGCTAGAAGAACTTAAGGGAATGGCCTACCACTCACTGTGAACCTAGTATGTGGCAAATATATACAGTGCTTTACCCCATTCTCATAATTCAACAAAGGGGGTGACCTACCTTTCCACATAAGAAATTAAAGCTCAGACAAGCTAAGCACTTTGCCACAGTTGCACTGGTTAAGTGCTTGAATCAAGATTTAAATCCAGATCTGATACAAATCCTTCCTTTCTCCTTATATGACTGGTGGTCCAAAATGGTTTTCCCATTTCAACTGATAGGAAATATAAACGTAGATACAGGTGTCATGTGTCCAAAATTCCACCTCTCAGCTCTTATTTCTGCCTTTGATCGTTATCCACTGGACACTGGAGATACTTCTATCAAGGAACTGTCAGAGCTGCTAACTTTTTTTTTTTTTTCCAACGTTTATTTATTTTTGGGACAGAGAGAGAGCATGAACGGGGGAGGGGCAGAGAGAGAGGGAGACACAGAATCGGAAACAGGCTCCAGGCTCTGAGCCATCAGCCCAGAGCCCGACGCGGGGCTCGAACTCAGGGACCGCGAGATCGTGACCTGGGTGAAGTCGGACGCTTAACCGACTGCGCCACCCAGGCGCCCCAGAGCTGCTAACTTTTAATCAGAGGTATCTGAGGACAAGCTTCCTTAGGCCATAATATGGGAACAGCAGGAGGAAGATTTGCAGATACCTCAAGCTACACACTCCATTGGTTCAGGGCAAGTGTTTGATCACGGGGGTTTTGCATCAATTTATAATTTCTTTGCCCTGAATGTTAAGAGTTGGAAGATCAAATATTTAACAGAGTGACAAATAGAACTACCCCCTTAAAAGATAGTTGAATGAATCATTCTAACTCAGCCCTTGAGACCTTAGTATCTGATTAAAAGCTAAACCTATCCTTGGCCAAATACAATATAGTCAAACTTAAAGCAGCAGAGAATAGAACAGTGGTTTCCAGGGCCTGAGGGTAGGTGGGAGGGGTACGCGGAATTGCTGTTTGACAGGTCTAAAGTCCCAGATACTGAAGATGGAGTTCCAGAGATCTGTACAACATAGTACTTATTGAGAAATACTGTGCTATGCACTTAAGAACTTTAAGAGGATAGATCTCATGTTCAGTAGTCTTAATCCCAGGAAGGACTTCTATGGAGGAGGGGTCTCAGAGTTCAGGGTACCAGTTTTATACAGAGCCCGTCATCAGCTTCTAATTTAAACTTTCTACATTTATTTCAAACAAATGAGCAGATAGAATACTCTTCATGTAAGAAAGAAATACAGGGAAAAAAACTATCAGGTAATACTTGGACTTTGCTTTTTTTTGCTTAACCAAGATATCCCTGAAAAGCACTCCAATATCAGTTCGTATTCTTTTTACCACCCCATAGAAGGCCACTGTATGCAAGTACCACAGCCAATGCAACCTCTCCTATGGATGGACGCTGAGATTTTCTGCCAGTATTTTTCAGTTACAAATAAGCTTTGTGCAATTATATTTTCATACTGTTGGAGCTGTATCTTCAGGGTAGATTCCTCAAAGATGGCTGGGTCAAAGGTAAGCACTTACAGTGTTTTGTTAGGGATTGCCAAGTAACACTTAAGCAATGTTGCTCTGGTTTGCAACATCAAGTGGCAGGTGCAGGAGTAATGGTCTCCCCACAGCCTCACCAATAGAACATACCACACATACTTTGATTTTCACCAATCTCAAGTGAAAAACGGCATCACGGTGGGTTTTATTGCTTTGCATTTTTTAAATTTAAAGGTTTCCCAGTGTTCCAGAGCCATTTTTACATGTTAATTTGTAAATGGTCTGCTCAGGCATCAACTTTCTCACTTTTCTGTTGGGTTTTTGGTCTTTTGTTCCTCAACCTTTAAAGTTTCTTCTTTACATGTAAGGGATAGCTGGCCTTTGCAGTATATGTTGCAAATACCGTCTCCTGGTTTTCAGTGCTGGTGTTTTGACTGCAAAAACATTTTATGTAATCAAAGTTATCAGTCATCTTTTACGACCTATAGATTGAAGCTTCTCCACAGTAGGATTAAACAGGAATCCACTCCTGTTTTCTTACAGTACTGGTTTCAGTGTTCCATTTAGATCTTTGATGCACATTGAGCTAATTTTGTGTGTTGTGTCAAGTATGGAATCTTTTTCTTCTTTCAAGTGGCTATGCCAGGTTGCCCAAGCTTCTAAAAAGCCCATCTTTGCTTTTTATCTTCTGCCAAATTTCCATATGAACTCTGGTCTGTTGAGCTTTTCTACTCCACTGATTCATGTTCCAATACTTAATCAAAACAGGCTGTATAGCAGGTTTTAATATCTGATGGGGTTCGTCCACCCTCAATTTCTCTTTCCCTGTTTTCTTGAATATCCTTCTAACATTTGTTTTTCTCAAAGAATTTCAATATCAACTTGGAAAGTTCCATGGAGCAGCTTAGATTTTATCGGTATTACGGTAAATTCAGAAAAGAACAGACATCTTTATAATGAGGCATTCGAGTTACTCTTATCTTTGATTTCTCAGGTTCGTCAAATATGATAGATGCAAATAAAGATTTTACTACTTGATCCATTCTTATACTTTGATTTATCTAATACATGGGCTAATACCTCTAAAAAAAAAAAGTTGAAATTTAGTGACTATGGTAGCATCCATGCTATCCATTCGTCTCAGAAATTCTTCTAGTATTTTTCCATTAATAAAATACTGGCTGTAAGATCAACGTATCTTTCATTATATTTAGAAAGTACCCCTCAATTCATTTAAGTTTTATCATAAACTGAACTCTACCAATGGCTTTATCAGCATCTATGGAGAGAAATAGATGATTTTTTTTCTTAGAACTATTAATACCATGAGTGATAATGAGTTTCCTAATATTAAAGCTAAACATGGAATTCTACTTGGTCTAGTGTACATCTTAATACTGAATTACATTGTTTTTGCATCAATATTCATAAATATTGGTCCCTGATTTTCCTTTTTGTCAAGGGTTTAACAGGATTAAGTTCAATATTATATTGGCTTCGTAAAAAGAAGTTTCCCCCTCATTCTCAAAGCTCTGAACAATTTATAGAGCATTAAGACTACTTGGTCTTTGAAGATTTACTAGAATTTCTCAATCTGGGCCTGGCCTTTTTTGTGGAATAGTTCTCTAGTAACTATTTTCTACTATGAAAGTTGAACTTTCCCACTCTAGTTAGGTCAATTTTGATAATCCCTATTCTCTTAAAATTTAAAATCTAGGTGAAATGGATAAATTTTATGTAAAGACCTGTAGCTTAATGATGATTTTGAGATTTCATTTGTTTGAATGGTTATTTCCCCCTAATCAATTCTTATTTTGTATATAAATGCTATTGGTATATTTGGTAGTTGGTATTTTAGCCACTAATTTACTTTGTGGAAAATGGCAACATAGTTGTAGAGTAACAAAACGAATTGAAGAGGTTTGATTCTGTCAGAGGATAAGCTTCACCTAACCAAGAGATGACTGAGAAAATTTCAACCCAAGGATTTTGGTGAAAATCCTAAAACTCAGGTGAATATTTCAGTATTTAAATGTAGATATAATAAAAACTTGGTGGGAAGGGGAGTGGAAGTCTACAGTACAAATGTATGTTGTGACAAAGTAGATAATGCAGCTGGAAAGGGAGAAGAGAAATAGAATAAGGTTTTTGACTGTATATAAGCAGTAGGTAGGAGTTAAAGCAGGGTAAACAAAGAATGGTAAACCCTATCTTCAAGAGCAAAATCCTACCAAAAAAATGCCAAGAAATTAGAGGCACTAAACAAGTTCAAAGATAATCCTAACAAAAACACAAATACTTCTAAAAGCCAAAAAAATTAAAGAGCAAAGAACACGCACCTTATAGAAAAAGCAGCTTAGCAAAAATACAAGTGTTTTTGCCACAGAGAAGACCAACAGTCACATCAATAACTAAATAGATTTAACTCTTGGACTAAAAGAAAACGTTCAATCTAGCTCAAACATTATATACTACACATACCGTATACAAGAGATATACCTGAAACGAAGTGGTTTCGAAAGGCTAAAAATGAGTGAACAAAGGCACACCAGGCAGATGAAGAAATAAGGAAGTAGGGGTAGTATGTCTGAGATCAGACAAAAATCGAATTGATGAAAAAGGGTACTTTTTCTTTTATCGTGGAATACACATAACCTAAAATCCATCATCTTAACCACTTTTAGGTGTACAGATCAGTGGTATTAAGCACATTCTTGTTTTGTGTTGTATAACCATTACCACCCTCCATCTCTAGAACTTTTGTATCTTGCAAAACTGAAACTCCACCCTATGAATAACTTCCCTCCCAGCTTCTGACAACCCCCATTCTACTTTTGGTTTCTCTGAATTTGATTATTTTAGGTACCTCATAAAAGTGGCACCCTACAGTATTTGTCTTTTTGTGACTGGCTTATCTCACTGAGCAGGATGTCCTCAAGGTTCATGTTGTAGCAGGTGTCCATTTCCTTCCTTTTGAAGGCTGAATAAAATTTCATCACACACACACACACACACACACACACACACACACCAGACTTTGCATATCCATTCATCCTCAGAAACTTGGATCACTTCCACTTCCACTTTTTAGCTGTTGTGAATAATGCTGTGAACATGAGAATAAGCTCGTTGACTGTTGTATAAGCAATATACAAGGTGGGAGTTAAAGCATGCTAACAAAAACGGGTAAAACCAGATTGTCAAAGGCAAAATCCAACCAGAAAACCTCAGAAAACTAGAGGCACTTTCTGATGGGAAAGTCACAAGGTAGATCTATCCTTATATTTTTGTATCAAATAACATAGCAATCTTTATAAAAAATACAGGAGATACAAAGAAACACAGAATCACAGGAATAGGACACTTCCATGCAGCAGTCAAGAGGCATGACAAGCTGGACAAAAAAATGAGAGACCTGAACATGATCAATAGAGAAGATCTTATGAACAAGTATCACCCACACTCTATACCCTCCCAATTGAGAGTACATCTTCTCAAGCTCATGCAACAGTCACACAACCTGTACATTTACACAAAGTAAATTCACTGATAGGATGGAAAAGCAGCAGCTCTTTCAGAGGAAAAAAAAAAAAAAAAAGCCCTGACTTACAGCATTTGCTGGTTTTTCTGATGTAAATCCTCCTTTGGCCAAAGCTACCCCCTGGAATGTCACTGATCAAGAAGTTGGGAAGAGAGAGATACACAATTGGCTTTCCTAAGCCAGTACAAGTCCACTCCAACACAACCCTCAGATTCAGAGTGTCACTTGCAATATTTCTATTTCATGATCAAAGCAATAGAACTAGAATTTACTAACCAATAGAAAGTCCATCTTGAAATCTAAATGCCTTTTAGCAAACTAAGGGGAAATACAAAATGAAAATGTAGACCTAAAAATTAAGGAGAGATCTCTTGTCAGGACCTACAGGATACATTTTTAAGCGGAGGTCTTTTTTCTGGGGGGGGGGGGGGGTTGGTGATGAAATTTGTTTTAATACAACTTATTGTCAAGTTAGCTAACATACAGTGTATACAGTGTGTTCTTGGTTTCGGGCGTAAATTTGTCACTTACATATAACAGCCAGTGCTCATCCCAACAAGTGCCCTCCTCAATGCTCATCACCCATTTTCCACTCTCCTCCACTCCCCTTCAACTCTCAGTTTGTTCTCTGTATTTAAGTCTTATGGTTTTCCTCCCTCCCCCTCTGTTTGCAACTGTTTCCCCCCCCTTCCCTTCCCCCATGGTCTATTAAGTTTCTCGGGATCTACATAAGTGAAAACCTAGGATATCTGTCTTTCTCTGACAGACTTGTCTCGCTTAGCATAATTCCCTCCGGTTCCATCCACATTGTTCCAATTGGCAGCATTTCAATCTTTCTTATTACCAAGTAGTATTCCATTGTATATATAAACCACATCTTCTTTATCCATCTATCAGTTGATGGACTTTGAGGCTCTTTCCATGATTTGGCTATTGTTGAAAGCACGCCTATAAACATTGGGGTGCACGAAGTTGTCAAAGAAATGCATACCACATGTGAAAGTCTTTCCAAGGCACCTGGGTGGCTCAGTTGGTTAAGCATCCAACTTCAGCTCAGGTCATGATCTTGTGTTTGTGGGTTTGAGGCCCACATCGGGGCTCAGGGCGGACAGCTCAGAGTCTGGAGCCTGCTTCGAATGGTCTGTCTCGGTCTCAAAAATAACATTAAAATTTAACTCTTTCCAAAGAGCTTTTAACATACCCACTGAAGTATTTAGATATAATCAGTATCAATCTTATCTTTGCTAAAACCTACAACCTTAATAATGATACTCAATGCTGGCATCACCCCCAGACAATTGCAGTTCTGTTTATTCATTTGATGTCTTAACATTTAGTTGAATTCTCTAACCAAAACACAAGAATGGAGTAATTATATAAACAGAGCAGAGTAAGTATAAAGAGTAGTTAACATGTAGCCTGAGTTAATTTGCATATGCATATTCTCCTGAGGTTTGGGCTCTGGAGGTCTTTGCTATCCATTTCATTATATCCTTCCTTGATATCTGCACATTTACTAGTTTTCTTTAATGAGATCTTACAAGAGGTTTTCCTTACTTAGGCATCATATACACATACTCATTTCAAATCAGAGATACGCCCAGGAGTCTTGGAAACATAGGTGGGGTATGATTATAGGACACTTTGGAATGGTAACAGGGAAGAAATGCATGAGCAAGTTTGTCTGGAATTAGGCCTTCTGTGCCCATGGAAGGCACCAAGTCTTAGTTACCTTCCTAAATTGGCCTTCAACCACATGTACGTTAACTCCTCAGGAAAACCTCCAGCATTTGACTGTAAATGAAAACATCATACAATTTTAAAAGACCTTCTTGCAGTTCTAGGCCCATTTCTTTAACCTCAAAGGTAACTTTTAAAAGGATTATTTCCTTCTTCCCATCCTCTTGCACAGAAACTATATATTCCTTGAACCTACTTGCTAAGGTACTTGGCAGCTTGACTCGGTTCCCAAGGAAAATGTGGTTTGGATTCATGTGTCCAAATCACTTGCTTTAAAAATACGTCTCAAAAATACACCCCTTGAGTCTTAGTGAAGGCTAGAAATGTAGAATGCATTTCATAGAACTCAAATTCTCTTTGGGGGAAAAAAGAAAAAGGAAAAAAGATCTTGCCCCTATGCAATGTTGTTTTGCAACGTAACAGATTAAATAAATCTCAAGGACAGATACAAATATGATGTTCTATGCACAGACAACAGAAATATTGAGGTATATAACCAGAGCATGTTCGCTGTTAATCCCATTCTACGTACCCTAAAATAAGGAAAGTAAAACTTTATAAGCAGAGACATTCCCTTGACTTTATACTCCAAGGATTTCAAGGACAGGTGCATGTGAATTTAAGTCTTGATGAGGTGGTTAGTATACAAAGGGAACATAAATGACTCCTCAGTAATTCTCTCAAATTTTTAAGAACACCCTGTAATTTCAAAGGTTCAAATTATGTGACTGATTTTTGCATGACAGGTGTTAAATATCTCAGCAATTAAAAATTTCCTCGAAGGGTATGATAGTAGTCTGCTAGTATCTTTTATACTGATATTTTCTAAAATATCTCAAATATATTATTCTCAACATTTTCTAATAGTGTGACTTTTAGCCTTCTCCAGTCCAGATGAAGATAGGCCAACAAGCACACCTAGAATGAAAATGATGTATCACCAGGACAAGAAGGATAATATGGCGGAATTAGGACAGAAAGGGCAGGCATATTACGCACCAAACAAAGGTTTTTGCCCAAAACAGGCAGGTTGGGAAGGTGACAAGAGGGCTGAGGCTGACTGAACATCACACCTAGAAGAATCCATCACGATGTGGTTCTTATTTTCAATCTTATAGTCCTTGGCACTGGAGACTCAGAAATGAACTGAGTATTACTGACAGGTACACAGTTAAAATCACAGGAGACTTCTATATAAACTGGAAGTCCAGTTGATGAAATTTCCAGTGGGGGCATAGCAGCCGTGGAGATTCAAGAGAGAATCTGCCACAAGGAGTGTGGTTACATCTTGGGGATCTGCTGCAGAATGTGAACAGAGGCTATGCTGTTACCTGGCAGCCCCTGCAGCAATTACTGAGCAGAGCACTGAACGGGGATGCTGCTCAACACAGACTTTTCCTTTCCGTGGGCCTGGCCATTTCTGCCCAATACAGACTCTTCCTTCCTATGGACAATCACTAGAGCTCTCCTAGTTTGGCAAACATTTCTTACAGCACAGTCTAAGGCTGTGAATCTACAGAATCTTCCTTCTTTCCTCCTCTCCTTTTAGAAGTGTGAGACTTGCACTGCAGACTTGTCTCTTCTAGTCATCACCCCCAATAAATCTCTCACTTCTCAGCATCTTCTGCTATTAACAAGTGCTCAATAAATGCAACAACAAGTGCATTTGAAGTGACAGCAAAATAAGGTAACTTCAAAATTCTACTATAAACACCTACAAATACTAATGAAACATAAGAAATCTTTAATGGGTGCCTGGGTGGCTCAAGTCAGTTGAGCCTCTAACTCTTGATTTTGGCTCAGGTCATGATCCCAGGGTCATGGTATTGAGCCCTATGTCAGGTTCCATGCTGAGTGTGGTGCCTGCTTAAGATTCTCTCTCTCTCTCTGCCCTTCCTACCCTCTCCCCCAGTGACACTCTCTGAAAAACAAAGAAATCTTTAAGATGCATTGCTGGGACTTACTTATAAAGGGGACTTCCCAAATGCTAAGTGAAAACAGTTACAGCTTCCATCTGTAAATCCCCACTCTGATCTAAAATAATACACAAAGGAACAATCTTAGAGACTGCATAAGTATTCTCTTCTAAAAATGCCAGCTACTAGTATGTGAATCTGACAGAAAATATGAAATAAGTATAATTATTACATACACTAATGGAAGAATCAAAGTCCTACGATGACACTATCAAGAGATATGCAATTCAGGAGAATCTCATCTACACAATTTTGAAGAAAATATGAAATGTTACTAAATAAAAAGTCAGAAGCTCAAGAATGAGACCTTATGTAGAAAAAAGTTGAACAAATCACAGTATGTCTCAATACAGACACTGAAATTGAATAATGATTTCAGTGACTTAATAAACCAGAAGACAGACCTACAGAAATCCAGAATGAAATAAACAGAGTTAGAAAATATAAAATGTTAAGAGGCACAGAAGAGAAAGAGCCGCTCTAATTTACAGCTAGGAGTAAATGGAGAGGCAATTTCAAAAAAGGAATAGCTGACCACGGCCTAGAGTGGAAAAAAAAAGACACGAAGCTTAAGATTGAGAAACATAAGGAATCCCAAGAATAAAAACCACTGAAATTACAGAACACATATACACAAGAAGGTTTCTTGTAACCAAGAAAAAAAAGGAACAATGAGATTAAGATTTCTGTTCAAGATTAGGAACGAGGATAAAAATCTTGATGGAATCAATAAAAATGAGTTTGATTTAGGCAAAAGAGGACAGATGGGTGTACAAAACCTTCCTCCATTACCTAGTTACATCTTCTTAGAAGGATTTTAAAGTTCATTCAATCCTGTTAGGGGGGAAAAAAAATCCTTTCATCATTACTGTCCATCATTATCAGAACAAAGGCAAGTAAAGCTTCAGAGTGGGGTGAGTGAGATCCATCTAAGCTACGGGCCACAGTGAAGCTCCATGAAATTACTACCCCACAGCAGAAAACATCTTTCTCCTATGGCAAGAATCACAAAAGGCAGGCACTTAAGTTTATGTAACAAGATTTCAGGAATCAAGGTAATATATAGAACAGGTCTCCGAGAAGACTTGTGTTGAATAAATGGAATGACACCAGGGAGCACACCACTGGAAAGTCTTCAAGTACTTGGCACGGAGACCTATCCCCTGCAGCTCAGGAGAAATGGATTCCTGTGGCATGGAGACTTAAGATGAAACTCAAGGGAGCAAATATCAGACTAGCCCTGATTAACTGCACTATCCCCCAACAAGGGCTTGGCATTTATGTGCACGGATTTCAGCATAATTGGTTTTGTAAAGGCAGACTCCGCATTAAGAAAATGGAGGTTCACGGGGAGCCTGGGTGGCTCAGTAAGTGTCCAACTTCAGGTCAGGTCATGATCTTGCAGTTTGGGAGTTGGAGCCTCATGATGGGCTCTGTGCTGACAGCTCAGTCTGGAGCCTGCTTCAGATTCTGTGTCCCCCTCTCTGTCCCTTCCCCTCTCACACTCTGTCAAAAAATAAACATTAAAAAAATCTTAAAGAGAGCAAAGAAAACAGATGTCTGAAATACTATAAAGGACATGTTGTATCACTACATGGTGTATCTGAAACTAATACAACACCATTTGTTAACTACATTGGAATTAAAATTATTATTTTTTTCGTTCTTAAAGTACATAAAGCCTTTGGAAACTGGGACATTTTCCCAGATGAACAGCGCAACAAAATGATTAGGTCTCAAACCAACCTGACAAAAACCTGCATTGCTCATAATGAACTCATGCTCATAGATCCCATGTAAGATGTTAGATCCAGGACCAAACCACAGTCCTTTCCTCCAGCCATGGCTTTTGCACTACACCAGGTGTCTACCTCCTCTGGACACTGAACCCAACCCCAAACCCAGAGGCAGTTGAAAGCAAGGAGGAGGAGTTCCAGGAATATCTGTGTGGCACGGAAGTAGTTTCAAGGAGGATTTCCTCTCCTGGAGGAAATCCAGGCATGCTTATAAGGAAGTTTAAAGAAAAAAAAGAATAAAGATAAGGTGGAAAAGGCAGGATGCTTCTACAGACTTTTTGTACTGAAGAAATCAGCACATTAAACTCGAACTCAAGTAGTAATGTTTGAGATTAAGTGTCTAAATGAATCCGGTAAGGCCCTGAATTAAGCACTTCGCATTTATTCTCCTAGCTCCCTATAAGGTAGGCATTACACTTTTCCCCATTTTATCGAGGAGAAGAGTGAGGCTCAATAATGTTCAGTTGCTAGTGTAGGATCAAAGGGCTAGCAAGTGACAGAAACAGGATTTGTAAGACAAAGATGAAGCCTGGCTCCAGCAACACCACTGCCCAGTAAGGTCTCCCGTCCGATCCTATTAAGCTGTCAGGAGGAGTGATTACACACACACAAATGGCAAACAGGTTTTAACTCAGGCCAACTCTAATCTATTTGTGGTTATTTTGATAAGGATTCCAATGCTCCAACAGGGCTCAGTGACGAAGGATGTTATGATCACGTAGCAATGTCTGCCACTGGTGAGAAAGTGGTAGAGTGACATTTGCTACGTATCTGCCATCCCCAGAAAAATCAATTCTTTGGAGAGTTTCTATCTTTAACACTCAAGTTAAAATTACGAGAAAAGTAACATTGACAATTGCTGCCACTCTTTTTTAATGATAAGACACCCATCTGTGATATAAAACTTAAAAATGGAATACAAGCTGCTAAATTGTTCCAAAGTCTGTATTGGTGAAGGTTAACCTCAAATACTATTGCTTGCAATATTCCAGAAATTTAAAGGCTAAAAAAATAATCCAGCAGCAGAGACAAAATGAAGTAGTACGCTTTAAAAAAAAAAAAAAAAAAAAAAAAGTCTCATAACTGTCAACAACTGCCAGGAGCTTCGGGAGCCGAGTCCCCAGATTAATAAATCCTGGTTTCCTCTCGGATCCAGGGAAACACACAGGAAAAACCACACCTATCTGAATATACCTAACCACCTCTCATCACTACACTAGCAGCTACCATCCTGGTCTCTCACTGGAGTTAGACTAACAACCCCCTGCTTGGCCACATGGCTTCTACCTTTATTGTCTACAGAACTAAGCACAGGTGCTAGAATGATTCTAAAACCATCCAATGACATCCCATATTCTTCAGTAAAAGCTAAAGTTTTTACAGTGGCCTACAACACTCTAAGAGGCCCCTTTGACTTATCTTCACCTTCCTACCACCCCCCTCCCTCCCCTACTTAACCACACGTGCCTTTCTGCAATTCTGTAAACTATGCCAGACCTGCTCCATTGAAAGACATTTGCACCTGTGATTCCCTCAGGCTAGAATGTTCTCCCCTCAGATATTCCCGCAGCTCACTTTCTCACCTCCTTGTCTTTAGGCGGGTTGCCCTTTTATCAATGAAACCTTTCGATTTAAAGCTGCCACTCCACACTCACACTGTACTGCCTTCTCCAAGAGAATGTTGTCCTCGGTATCACTTGTAACCATTCTGCAAATTACATTCACTTCTGTTGTGACTCTCCCCTTCCCCGAGGACGGGGATGGTTTCCATTTTGTGCTCTGCTCTACCCTCAGTGTCTAAAATTGTGGCTCCATATAGTAGGCACTCCTGTGACCCATCATTCTGTTTTCTGGGCAACAGAAAACGTGAAAAAAGTGGATTTTTTTTTTTTTTTTTTTACAGTGGATCCAAAACTGAAAGAGTTTCCTAAATGTAGCTTCATGTACACTTTAATATTTATTCTTGAGAGACAGACGGTGAGTGGGGGAGGGGAAAAGAGAGAGGGAGGGAGGGAGACAGAATCTGAAACAGGCTCCAGGCTCTGAGCTGTCAGCCCAGAGCCCAGGGCAGGGCTCGAACTCACAAACCGCGAGATCATGACCTGAGCCGAAATCAGACACTTGACTGACTGAGCCTCCCAGGCACCCCTGTGTGGACTACTTCTTGACAGAGATGCTCATTTCTAGACGTCTCAGTCCCTAAGACTCCACACTAAAGCACTTTGTCCACAGTGACCACAAGAACAGGTCCCATCCTTACTACTGCACAGGCCATCTGGAAACATGCAGTGTCGGCTGCAAACTTGCCAGCAATGTAGACCTCAGTCCTCATTCCAGAACCTAGGAGTCTTAACGCATTTTAACACGTATATACACACATGAGGACTTTAATGCACAAAGCCTGAGCAGCATTAGGAGTTTCCTGCCAAAAGCTCAGAGGTCTTATCAAGGGAAGCGCAAGCCAGCCATTGGAATCCCAGATACCCAGGTGTCGCTCAGCTCCTAGAAAACTGAACAAGT
This sequence comes from Leopardus geoffroyi, assembly GCF_018350155.1. Classification (NCBI taxonomy): domain Eukaryota; kingdom Metazoa; phylum Chordata; class Mammalia; order Carnivora; family Felidae; genus Leopardus; species Leopardus geoffroyi. The sequence continues at coordinate 107,824,006 of NC_059336.1, forward strand.
ACCTGGGTCCACATGTCACCCTTCCATTTTTAAGTGTCCTATAACAGCAATGGGAAAGCTCCAAAGTTTAAAAAAAAATCCACAATCCTTAATAGTCCACACCACCTTTAGGTTAGTGTCCCACTGCCAGCACAGATCGTGGCTTAGCCAGGAAAACCCTACATGAGTAAAGGGATACCCGAGCTCTTGAGTTGTAAGCCTGCACATCCCATTTTCTCCTTGGGGCCCAGCTGACTTATCTGTTAAGGTGGGGAAAAACTCTCCCTCCCTCAAGTATGTTTTGAGTTTCAGATGAGATTATTTATCCAAGTTTTCTGAAAAGAAAATTGTGCTGCATAAAAGGAGATCTTTTTGTGGCATTATTTTACTTGCCATTTCCTAACACATGTTGGCTCATGCTCAGGGAGATGGATTTGTGCCATATCACGATTCTCATTTGAAGACCAACTTTTGTTTGTTCTTACACTTAGAAGCCATAGCCGCTAAGGTAGCACATCTTCCAATTATATGGTTTCAGTTCTAATTGTTTTGCACCCACACAGCAGTAAGTTTTCCCTGGCCACTAGCAGAATTACAAGAATCATCCTTCCTTCCTGCAGCACTACAACCGTGAGAACTGAACCTTTTCCAGAGAATTTCACTCTTCCTGTGCTTCCACTACTAGGTCCCTACCGACTCTTGCCTCACTTTGAGAGGCAAAATTAGCCCTGTCCTACCAAGAAGGAAATTTTTCCACCTACCAGAAGAGACCATCGTCACCCTTGGATCAACAGACAAGCCACAGTCTCAGAGTTGCAGGTTATTCATAGGTAAGGACACAAAGTCCCTGATCTCCTGGTCTGAGCCCTGTCTACCACCTGTTCCTTAATAGATGACCTCCTGTAAGTTACATTTCTATCAAAACCCTTTTTCATTTGCTCAGGATATTTGGTTGTCGAGCTCAGTTCGCCAATTCTGTTTTGATTTTTGCAAATTCCTCTGACCTCAACATTGCTCTCTGAATTCATAGGATTTACCCAATGTCGATTCCATGATCTCCCCAAACCCTCCAGTTGTGATCTTTGCTTATATGCTGCATCATCAATTAGGGCCAAAGTGCTTGGGCCTGGCCCCCTCCCTCTGGGTCTCTTGATCCCAAGACCACTCAAGACCTGGTACTGAGCACCAACGTGCTGGTCCTCCTAATGAAACAGCTTTTTGCTAAATGTAGGTGCCATTGTGATCCACAACCCCACGACTGTTCTATGGAAGCTATTTAACAGCTCTCAGGCTATACTCTTGGTTTAAAAAAATAAACTTATTTACTAAAGTATAATACACAAAAGTACACAAGTCGTAAAGTGGCCAGTATTCAGAGTAAGCATACCTGTGTAACGTCCATTCAGACCAAGAAATAGAACATTTCCAGCATTTTCGAAGCCCATCCTGTCATTAAAATCCTTAAGATAAACACTTCCTCCTCCCTAGTCATTAGCCACCCACGCCCCAAAATTGCCACTCCCTTGACTTTCTAAGCACCAGAGATTAGTTTTCCCTGCCTTTAAACTTTATGTATGGAATCACGCAGCATATGACTCTTTTATGCCTGCCTTCTTTCACTCAGCATGACATTTATGAAATTCACCCATGTTGTTACACGCAGTTAATTACTACCTAGCATTTCATTAGACGAATATACCAGTATTTATTTTCAATGGACATTTGGTTATTTCTAGTGTTGTTCTATTGTAAACAGCATTGCTATAAACATCCTTGTTTGTGTCTTTTGGTAAATGTAATGTACACATTTCCTGAGCATATACTGGTACTGAGTTATACACCTAAATAGTTTCAGGGGAGATGTACAGGAAAAATAGATTCATAGGTTTTTGTGGAAACATTTCTATTTTTCATTTAAGATAATTTTACATCAAGTATGATCATATCTTCACCAAATTAAGATCATGAGTGTTTCACAGTTAACTTTTGTTGGATAGCAAACTAAAGGTGTGGTGATGTAAAACCGTCACTTATTTTTCTCAGGAATCTAAGTGGCAGCAGTTTAGGCTGTGCTTACCTGAATGGTTATGTTAATTGGACTCCTTCACATTTGTGCCTAACTACGGATCAGTGCACAGGTCTGTTTCTGGGGGCTGACTAGATAGCTCCTGGGACGATGGAGTACCTGGACCATGTGTGTATCATCCAGAAGGCAGCCTGGGCTTACTCACATGGTGGTCCCCTGGTCTGAGAGCAAATGGAAGTGTACAAAAGCCTCTGAGGGGCATAGGCTCAAAAACAGCGAATACCATTTTTGCTTCATTCTATTGGTCAAAGGAAGTCACACGTTATTGGAGATCATGGAGACATTGTGACTGCTCGTTGACCCAGGGAATCAGCCTTCTCACCCCCTTCCCTATTCTTTGAATACATGTCCTATTATTCCCATACTAGCAACCATTTCAAGGATATAGTCTTGAGAGAAAGAGGTTGTGGAGACACCATTTAGATTAGACCCTTTCAAAGTCTCTATATAAACATTTAAAGGGCGCCTGGGTGGCTCAGTCGGTTAAGCATCCGACTTCAGCTCAGGTTATGATCTCATAGTCCGTGAGTTCGAGCCCTGCATCAGGCTCTGTGCTCACAGCTCAGAGCCTAGAGCCTGCTTCGGATTCTGTCTCCCGTGCTCTCTGCCCCCTCCCCCACTCATGCTCTCTCACTTAAAAATGAATAAATGTTAAAGTTGAGTTTTTTTTTTTTTTTTTAAGATGCTGGCAGGCAGGTGCAGGTATCCACTCAGCAAAAAGCACATTGGAAAAGTCAGATATGGCAATAGGAAAAATGGCCGTTTTTGAAAGTATTTACTACAATATAAATGTCAGACAAACATGTTAACTCTATCCTTGTTTGGATTAGAATTCATCTTTGTAAAAAAAGCTTTCCCAGCATGAAGATGAGGATTTGTATTTTTCTATCACATGGACACATAGTGAAAAACTAATACCCAGGGTTGGCAAGGGAGTAAGGAAACAGGCACTTTCATATGCTGATAGGCATCTGCATCAAAGTACATATTTTTGAATCAGGACTTCCACATGGAAGTAGTCACTCTAAAAAAATTATAGGTTTCACAAATATATAGCTCTATGGCTATATAATGAAGCATTTTTGTTTCATTTAACAAAATTGGTTAAGCACATTATAACCATATAATGGAATACAGTATCCTTAAAATGAGGATGTAGTAAAATATTAAGTGATATAGGAAGATAGTCATAACATTAAGGTCAAAAAATTTTATGTTGGTGTTGGCGTTATCGGATCTATTTGTATTTTTTGGTTTAGCTTTTCTGAAGATACTACAATTAGTTCTGTTTTTGCAGTCAGAAGGGTAAATACCCTTCAGCAATAGCTTTGTCCATCCTCTCACTTGCTGCAAACGTAACATTAAAAAATACTCCCAATCTACCTTCACCAATATGGCATTACAGAAGAGGTTACAAATCTCATGTACTGTTATTGTTTAAACTCAGAGCTCTGCAATGAGGCATGACCTGTGCTTGCCAGTCGTTTGCTATTTTAATGCTCCAGTAACTGGTATAGGCAGTAGGATTTATTTGGAATACTCCTATTACAAACAAAATGTTAACAGATCCAGCTTTGTCACATTCCAGCTGAATGACTTGGAGAAAGTCACCATCTCTTAATTTCATTTTCCCCATCTGCTAAATGAGGATATGACAGACTTCAAATTCCTTGAGAGAAAAAAAAAAAACTGACCAGGTCTAACTCAACTTTGTGTCCTCAACCTCGCCTGTGGATACATCATATGTGTTCAAATAGTGTACGGGCCTAATTCATGGAGGTATTTGGGGGGAACCATGCAGACTGTACGAAACATATTGGCAAGTGTACCATCACTTTGCAAGGAAGGGATCTATCAAGAGGGAAGATGAACAAGACACTTCTTACATACCAGGTCAGAGCCTCTCATATTTATCTATCCGTAGGGCATTTGGCCACTTGTTCTAGCCTCAGTGGCTGTAGTAGCTACCAAGTCTGTGGGAAATCTGACCAACTTCACATGGGCACAACCCATCCCACCACATACCCCTATCACATCCCCTCTCTTGCCTTCTGCCCCAAGGTTTCCCTGTTGATGGGAGTGATACCCTATGGGATCCAAATGCAAACCACACATACGTGAAGTGAAGAATACTTGGGGCAAAAAACCCTCACCAATGATGTAAGTCTTCTCCCTTCTTCTGCAAACAGACGGTCCTGAGAAGTGGTCATTTATGGGAGCAATACCACTTGACGTCATTTTGATAACATGCCATCATGGTAGCTTTTCCACCTTCCTTGCTACACTCCACGCTTCCTACACTCCCACTTCCTTGCATTTCAGGCCTCCTCAAGGCGGGTCTTATCCTAACCAGTAGTGTTGCGACCGGCGCAACCAACACCGAGATCAGGGTCCTGAGGGTAGGGGAATGTAAGAAAAAAAGCGAGAAGAGAAAGTTTGGGAACAGGAGGGTCCCCTGGGCTGATGGCCCAAGTGACGGCTTTATTGTTGCTGTACACAATCTTTTATAATATAAGACTCTTATGGATCAAGTCATTCTAAGAATAAACAGGTTTCACATGATCACTGCCAGCCAAAACATTTAGTTCTGTGTACCTTGTGAACTTTCTGAATGGGTCACAAGACCTTGTTGATAGATTGCTAGCAAAACACAGTTCCCATGTTTGTTTCTATCTGACTCGGGGTAGAAAAAGAGAGGTAGCATTACTGCCAACACCTGCAGACCACAGGCTTCAGGAATTAACTTTCTCAGCCTTGACAAGGCTTTCGTATGCCCTTGAAAGTGGGGGAATGGGAGGGGGAACCACCGGGTTGGCTGAGTCAATAGGGAACCGTTGCTCGACCCGGTCTCAGCCTGGCACTGGGGCCCGGCCTCCCACATGAATGGGAGGGGAAACCACCAGATTGGCCGAGTCGACAGGGAGCCTTTGCTCAACCCGGTCTCAGCCTGGCACCAGGGCCCGGCCCCCCACACAGTAGTTAAGGATATCCTAACAGAGATGTGAGCAGTGTATTTTATTATTCACTTTGTAGGAGACCTAAATGACCTGAAGTATAGGTATACAAGGAACCCCGGGCACTGGTGAATTAACTGGCCAGCTGGTCAGGGACCCGGCAGGAACATATTAGAAGAGTGGAGAGAAGGGTCTGAAAGAAATAGAACATAGGACCATGGACAAAACTTTATGTCTCACATTGTCCTTCAGAGAACATTTACCATAGAGAAGACTGTTAAAAACCAAATGGATAGGAATGATTCACCCTATAGACATCAGCCAGGATGTCCCCTTGAGCACTTCAAAATGGCACAATGGGCCCATGAGTCGAGACCATGGTGGTAGGAATGGAGGCTGTGCAAGAACACTGTAGCGTGGACTCCCTCTCAGCAAGACTCATCTAGTTCTGCTTAAGGCACCAACTGCCAGCAGGAAAGACTAATGCTGGTCCCTCATGACACTATTCTGGAAGAAATCCACCAACCATTTGATGACAGGGTAATTCTCTCTGATGCATTCTATCCTGGAGGAGATAGCAATTAATCCCAACTAGAATCCCTATCTACTCTGGATACAGGCTTGCCTTCCCTACTACAGTTGCTACTGACAATATTACCATCTAAGAACTTACAGAATGTCTGTCTTACTGACACTATTTCCCATCTAATATTGCTTTGGACCCAGGGACCATGTGGTTGACCAATGACCATGTGGTCAATTGCTGGTTACCCTAAAGCAGCCAATCTAACAAAACAGTGAACAGCCTGTTAAAAGCTCAGCTAAGGTGCCAAACTGAGGACAACCATTAGGAGGTTGAAGAGCTCTTCCCTAGAATATGGTATGTATATTTAAGGAATAAGTATTATGTCCTCAATATAGAATACAGAGGTTCAGAAATCAAGGAATGAAATAGGATTGGCCCTTATTCTTGATGACTACAGAATATGCATTGCTCAACCGATTTTCCAATTCTGAGTGGGGGTAGAAATGGGGTAAGAATGAACAACAGATTTCTCCATGGGTGGATGGTGTGCATAAGAGTTCAGTGTAGTACCAAAGGTCACTGGCTTCCTCATGCTACTAGACCAACAGTCATTCTATTGGTAGGAGGGATTTGATCTTGACTGCCATGGGGAGCCCAGGGTAGCTGTTACACAATGGATGAAAGGAGGAGCCGGTCTAGAAGCAGAAGATGCCTTGAGAAATCCCTTGGGGCTTCTCTGCTCAGTAAGAACAACAAACAACTGAAGCAATCACAGCCTGACATCAACAAGACCTAGAATTCCATACCCGTTGACTTGTTGGTCATGGGTGGGGACAATCTAGAAGAGATAGAGGAGGGAGATGATAAATATCAATTAGCACCTTGTGACAACAGCAACTATATAACACTTGTTTCATTAACCTCTTTGACAGGGCACCTGGCTGGCTCAGCCAATAGAACATGCAACTCTTGATCTTGGGGTTATGAATTCAAGCCCCACATCAGGTATAGAGTTTAAAGATAAAAATCAGCCGAGAGGCACCCTGCACGCCTCAGTCAGTTAAGTGTCCAACTTGATCTAGGCTCAGGTCATGATCTCACAGTTTGTGAGATCAAGCCCCGCATTGGGCTCTGTGCTGATAGCACAAAGCCTGCTTGGGACTCTCTCTCTCCCCCTCTCTCTGCTCCTCCCTCAAGCTCTAGCTCTCTCCCTGTCTCTCAAAAAATAAGCTTTAAAAAAATTAAAGATAAATCAAGAAATATTTAAAAATACCCCATAAATAAAAAAAAATAAACCATTGTCCAAGTCTTTTCAGAGTTTGCAGCTGGCCACTACCTTGAAAGAGCCTCTGTGACAACACTCTCCTTCCCAAGAGGGCACCATTTTGTAGTATAGCAGCAAAATTTAACACCTCTTCCCATACCTGCACCAAGTATTTCTAGGCTCCTGCCAGGGCTTCTTGTGGATACTGAGATGGGAAACACTGCAGAGCCCACATATGCATATTCAAGAAGTTCAAAGAAATTAACACCCCAAAGGTTAACTTCTGAACAGCAGCAGATAAATTCTTCCTATCCATGAGCTCGTTTCTCCCTTGGAAAGAACTTCTTACAGACTTCTTACCAAACACAATCTCTCAGAAGGTGATCCTGGAAGACTGAGCTCTTGGGTGCTCTTAACCCCAAGTGGTAGCTGGTTTAATAGCACCGTTGTATTGGCTTTCTCTCCTCTCCCATTTCCATTTTTCCTTTCCTCCTGTTCCCTTGGATTGCACCCTCTAATAAAGAAGTAGCACATAAGCCTCTGCCTTGGGCTCTGATTTATGGTGAAACCAGGATAAGACCAAAAATAATAGGCAGGCACAGCTGTAGTATTCATACAAGAGGGAGGGGGAAGATTTGTGGGACAGGCATCAAGGCTCCCCACCCACAGATGGGAAAACACTCTTCCCAGAAACAAAGTAGTGTTCATGAGTTTCCCCAAGGACCTGGTCCAACACCAAGATTAAGGCAAGGAGTAGCCCTTGCTTATCCAAATGGATATTCCCATAATCCCTTTCATCATTAGCCTGAGAACACATCTTTCCTGTTTTAATGGTGTTGCCCCCACCTTCACCCCAAATGAAGGTCATGAAATCAGGCCTGGCCTGTCAAAAGCTTCCTTTTCCCTAAGTGTCATAATTGCTTCAGGGACCGGTCTAGTCTTTGACTGGAGCCAAGCCACTCAGGATCTTCCTCCAAGATCTTTCTACCAATTCCAGAAGAAAAGAATGCTTTCTCTTCTGAGGATAGGAGTCTTGAGCTTCTAGGGACCTTCACTGATACCACATGGAATCTGCCCAATAATGAAGCCAGCAGAGCTTAGAGGTGAAAACAGACTTTTGTTGCTGCCACCACTGCTGTAGGCCCAGTTGGGACTATCAAGAAATACTATCAAAAGCATGCATTAGCTTCTAGGAAAGGAGTCAAGGTTTTTAATGACCACAGCCTTGGAACAATGTGTTGGGACCTTTATTAGCCAAGATATGAAGGCTGTCAAAATGTCATTAAAACTAGTACAAGCAAAACAGTCTATAAGGTAGTACTGGCTTCAGGCATAGCTGGATGTCAGGGTCCAAACAATATAATCATGACTATCTCTTTTCAGCTCTAAGCTCTGCTTTTCCTCTTTTGGTTTCATTATTGGGCAGATTCCATGTTGAGAGCAGCCGTATCCTCTAGGCTCAGTGTGATTACAGTAACTGGTGGTTGCAGCAGGAAGTAGGAGAGGGAGCTGGGATGGGGCCGCTCTGAGGAGGGAGCAGTAGGTCCATTCCCACATAAAGGAGTAAGAGCTGGCAAGAGCAGCAAGGAGAATAGATGCCTCATTTGGTGGTGGACATAAGGAAAAGGCAGGTATAAATCAAAGTCAGGTCTAGGGATCACGACGGAAAAGGGAGAGCAATTATACTTTTGATTTGCACTTTCTTCTACAGCTCCACCTGTATCCTGCTAGAAGCATAAACCAGATCAAACGTTAAGCAGATGACGTTTGACAGTTACAATGCAACATTTCCTTATTACTGTACCATTTCCTTGCTATTTGGATTCCTCACTCCTGCCCAAAATTCTAACAGCTGAGTCACAAGAAGTGACTTAAATACTTTAGTTTTTATTTTTTTAAGGTGAATGTAAGCATCTAACTGTAAAATCTGAGCCTATATGAAATTTAGTTTTGCAATTAAACAAGTCTCCCAAAAAAGTTCATCCTTATATTCCATGGTATAGATAGCATTCTTGTGATACCCAGGAACTGAACACATAAGAGGAGTAGCTCAAGGAAATGACTATTGTTGCATTTTTCACAGAGTCCAATCAAATGTGTTTAGGTAAGCTGTAAAGTGGGAAAAGAAAAACGGTTCCTACTGTCTTTTCCACCAAAGAAGCAATGCTTGAAGGAGCTAATCATTGCCTCAAGAACCCCATCCCAACCTTCCCCTGACAACCAAGGCCAAGACTATGTTCAGCTGGTGGCCTCTAGAAAAACTGGAACCTCCATCCACAAACTTCAGAGGTGTCTTCACCCACCCATAGCTAATTCAAGGGATTCCAGGGAAGCTCCCTGTTTCTTTCAGGGAACACACAACTTTCAATCAAGGAATTTTGAAGTTTCCAAAATGTGTGACAAAGCCCCGAGTTTTGCCAAATATAAGAGGTTTCCTGTTATCAATTCCTTCTGCTTTCTAGAGGGTTTCAGTATACTTTGAGCTCAAAGAAGAGAAATAATGGATGAATTGCAATCCTTCCAGGAAAAAAACAAGATAGATGAAGCTAATAGGAAACGCTTCCCTATTTTTAAATGCAGTTAAAATTTTAATAATCAAAATACATGCCCTTTTCCAAACAGCCTTTTGCATGGCCGTGTCTTGGCCAGGAATGGCGCTGTACTGAGAGCACAATGTGGTGAGGAAATGGAAAGCAGAACCCTGCCTATCTACAATCAGGGAAGCACAGGGTTTGCAGGAAGTGGTGCGAAGGGGCCCCTTACCCAGACTACGAGGGTTAGAAAACCTTCCTATGGAGAGTTTAACAAGAAACTAAAAATTAGGTTTTAGACAAATGGGAGAGGATAGTGTTCCAGGCAGAAGAAGGACATGTTAAACCTTGAGAGGACAGCATCCCTGGAAGAAATTCAGGAGAGTGCATTTATTTGGGGGATTGTAAGAGAAGAGGTGAAAATGGGAACTGGGGTGGGGAGTAGAGAACGAGGAGGACATGAGAATGGAGAGAGGGAGACAGGTTTTTAAGGTCATGCTTAGGTGTTCACAATTTAGCCTAAGAAAATGAGAAGACACTGAGGAGATTTAAACTGAGAAGAGAGGTGAACATAGGTACTTGAGAATCTCGGCCACCCCACAGTCTAGCATAGTGCCAGACTCTTAACAGGTGCCAAATAAATGCAGGGGTGATAAGGTGTGGCAAGTATGGAAGAGAGGACACACCAATACAGTAGTCTTTAGAAACCAATCTTTTAAATAAGTAGTTATAAACATAAGGTTTCTAAACCTACTATAAGACAGTCAACTATCATTAGACCACAGTCACAAAAATCACCAAAATGTTTAGGATGCCAACATCGCACCCTAACTATTAAAAACAAAACCATGAAGTTATTCATGAGCGTTTCCTCCTTGCGTAAATCTGTTTCCCTAACGCTAACACTGAAGGAACAGGTGGCTTTCTGAAGAAAAGGAAAGCCACAGTGTTGGGGAGCCTGGGGGCAGGAAGAGAGGATATCCACTATCTCAAGTTTATTACCACAATTGAATAACATACTTACGTATAAAGCAACTACACTATGCCTGGCATTTAGTGATGGTTCAATTACCATTCACTCAAAGGTCCAAGAGACTCGGAAGAACATTGTGGACACTTTAGAGACCTCATGGAACACTTGAGGGTTGGGGGCCACCAGAATACAATTTAAAAAGGAAGAGGGTACCAGAGAATCCTCCCCTATTCCAAAATCCTAAGATATAGGCACACCTCCTTTGAGAATTTAGAATTGAAACTAAGTTTTGGTTCATTTTAGGTTTATCCATCATGCCCCCAAATACTTGTTAAGCACCTACTCGACACTAGGCACTACTCTAGGAACTAGATATTTAACCAAAAAATAAATTTAAAAAAAAAACAGGAAAAATATAGTGAATTATTTAAAAGAAGGTTTACACCTACAAAAAGGAAGGGTTCTTAGACATTTTGTGAGCGACAGGTTTCTTTTTACTTCCCTAAGCCTAGAGATGATGTACTGGCAGTAAAAAAAAAAAAAAAAAAAAAAAAAAAAAAAAACCCTGAGCAAAGCAAATACACTGACAAACAGAATGATAAGTGACTGGAAACAGATACACAACCAGCAAGTCCTGAAGTGTTGATTAAAGTCACCAGGTTGGCAGAGTTTGGGAGAGTTCCTGAAACATCCTGAAAAAATTAGGGGGAGAAGAGAGCACATAGAACGTCTTAATATGTTTTTCGTTTAGGCAACAACAAAGCTCAAGGAAGGTGGTAGGGTACCTGCTCAAGAGAGGAGGGTAGGAAATGAGCAGCAGCAGCTTCAAAGGTACAAGAGAACTTAGAACCATGTGTGGAGGATAGGAGATTGGTGAGTGGGTTTACAACCACGATCAGACTAAATACAAAAGAAAACCAACACATTTGTCTGGATCTCATTAAGAAGAGAAGAGAAAGGAAGTCATTAAGTCATTAACGTGAATCATAAATCACCTCTGTTGCTCCATAAGGGTCCGGGAGGACATCAAAAGAATAGAGCATGTTTTTATAGAAGCGAAAGGAGAGATGAAAACTACAAAGTAATTTGTTTCATCAAATGTAACCAGTGTGGTCCAGGTCTCTCATGAATCCCTAATTCCCAAATTACAGTATCTGAGAGATCCTTATCCTATTTGACTGGAGAAGTTTAGCCTTTTTCAAATTTCCATCCTAAGTGTTCTGGACTCTTTGGGAAATGCATGCATGCTCTTCAAATCCATCTGGTCACCGGACACCTGAGCGAGCCACTCAGCTCCAGGCATCTTATGTAGACTAACACTTGCATACGTGACCTCCTGCCACCGGCTCAGATGTTACTGCTTTAACTGGGCCACTCCTCTCAGACTACTTTGCCTGAAACCTGGGTATAGGGCTTCTTCAAGTCCAGTTACAGCAGAGACCATGTCCACCATATTTTATTGCTGTTTGGGAGATAATCAAATAAAAGGAAACAAGGAAGTAAAACTGAAACCATTTTTAGATATGGTGCTCTCAAAACCTACAAGCCAAGACCCAAGACTAACTTCAAGAGATTCATACCTGTAACTCTCCCATGTAGACTCTGTTTCAGGAACCAGCTTATGAACCATACATATCCCCTAGTGGAAGGTCCCTGAACACATCCCAGGTTTTCAGTGGGGGGGGGGGGGGATAACAAAAACCTTAAGTTTATCTTGAGACCATGGGTATGACCGTGGGTACGGGCAGAGAAAGAATCCCAAGCAGGCTCTGCACCCTTAGTGTGGAGCCTAATGCAGGGCTCAAACCCACAAACTTCAAGATCATGACCTGAGCCTAAGTCTGTGGCTTAATGGACTGAGCCACTCAGGTGCCCCACAGTGAAACATTCAGGTGTTGAGATCATCTGGATGGTATACCTAAGAACCCAGTTAGGGCCTATACTTAAATTTTTAAGATTTGGCAGCCAGGTGTGGAGATCTACTTGTCTCATGGCCGCCCAAGACAAGCCTTATAAATAAGCTTCCTTATTAGAATTGCCACTTACCAATCTGAAGTGGTCTCTTTCTTTGGTCTCTCCCTGCCCTCCACATAAGGCAGCCAGTTTGCAAACCAACAGAAAGCCCAAAAATACACAAAAGTTTATTTAATGCAAATTAATTCCCAGGTCTGGACATTTCACTCTTCTGTGTAAGATTTGGTGCCTCAGCTGTCTAACTTGTGTTGTGCTACATCAGACTCAGACTACATAAGATGAAGATCCTATCTACATATGTTTTCCAGCCAGGTCTTCTATTTTCCTATCATTAGTGGCTTAAGCAAATGCACATGAACTTATCCACAGCGAAGACAAGACTTGATTGCTGTAGGGAAATCCTAATCTAATACACAGGAAAGAAGCATGTTCTAAAGAAAACAATCCTCTGAAATGCAATGCTGTCTGCTGTAAAGACATACTTTTAAATTATAAAGTCAAACAGTTTACCTCTTTGAGACCAAGTAGTCTCAACCCTTTTGAAGTGCAGAAAGGAAACTTAGCTCTGCATTTAGCTAAAGGTCCATGGGATGGGGGATGGTGGGCCCAGAATAAAGAATGATAATGAACCTCTGGTTAAATTTTACCAAATTCTACCCACTGTACTACACTAGGGACTATCATAGAAGAGCTTTGATATATAACCAATTGGGTATTTGTGAAGTTCTTTACTATTGTGGCAATAAATATATTACGCATTTCTTTCATAACTAAAAAAATGTGGAAGGGCAAATGTACATGGAAGGGCAAATGTACACGGAAGGGCTTCAGCAAGTATAAAGTATTGCCTTAGCAACTCTGAGGTCAATCTTTGGAAAGTTGAAGACCAATTTAGAGACAAGTCAGATTAAAATAAGCCCCAAACCCTGCATATCACAAAGAGGGGCAGTGTCCTCGAATTCTTTTATATCCCAAGTTATATCCTTAGATATTTTGAAAGCTCATTGCCACATATCCATGGCCAGAGGCCTTAGAAGTCTTTCAGTTCGCCCTAGTCCTTAACACTACTTTAAAGTTCTTTGGTGCCAGAGAGTCACTAGTTGATCAGTTGCTACTCAAACTGCATATGCTCCTTGTATCTAAAGTCCTCTTACAGAATCGTTGACTGTAAATGAATTTTCCATCAATCTCAGTATCAAGCTTGGGGTTCCAACTAAACCTAACTTGAACACACATTTACCTTCACTTCTTCCCAACTTCACTAAAATTGCAATAAATTCATTTCAAAGGACAGGCCAAATTCCTTAGGCACAGGAATTTCCTGGAGGTACCAAGTGCCTCTGGAAGGCATGGGAATTCAGGAAACACGACTACATGTGAAATCTCTAGTTCCTTTCCCAGTTAAACTCTCCAAACTCAAAGACAGACATATGCTCCCCAGCCAGGAGACTGGAGAATTCTCCCTAAGAATATTCCTAAAGAATATCATTCTTTATTATCATTTTTGCACTCCCCCCATCAATTCAGCATCCATCCATAGACAAAAGAACCTTTGGAATCACTGGGGGTGTCCAGTACTAACTGCCAAGAGACCTGGAAGGAGTCTCATCCACCCATAAACCAGGTAACTAGCAGATAGACGTGAGCCTAAGCTGTGGACCTGGCTGTAGCCCATGAATCACTTCTAGCAATCTCAGCTGCAGTCTAGGAGCCCTTAGAAAACATCGTCTTAGACATCACCCATGGATGAAAGAGGTTTTGTGAAGTCCAGACAGGTTTCCAGAGAAGTTCCAGCACCCACTTGGATGGTGAGGGGAAGAGTTTGGATGCATTGGCGTGGGTAAGAATACTAGTCAGTAACACGAAAATGTACAACACATTGGTAGAAGCGTATCGGCTCATGTTTTATATAAGCCTCATAGTAACTACAAAGCAAAAACCTGCAGATTCACAAAAGGGATATCAAAGCATACTTTTACAAAAATAATCAATTTAAAAATGCAGGCAGCCAAAGATAAATGAACAAGGGAATTACAAAACAGCTAGAAAATGGTATCAGTAAGTCCCTACCCATCAATACTGAATATAAATGAAGTCCCCAAAAAGAGTGGCTGAATAGATTAAATGTAAGAAGAAAAAGGAGTGAACTGTAGGTGGTCTTCAAGACACTCATTTTAGCTTTAAGGACACACAAAGAGCAGGGATTGTTCTATATGACAAAATAGACTAAGTCAAAAATGGTAAGAGATGGGTCGCCTGGGTGGCTCAGGCGGTTGAGTGTCCGACTTCACCGCTGGTCATGACCTCACAGTTTGTGAGTTTGAGCCCTGCATCGAGCTCTGTGCTGACAGCTCATTGAGCCTGCTTCAGATTCTGTGTCTCCCTCTCTCTCTGCTCCTCCCCCGCCCATGCTGTCTCTCAAAAAAAAAAAAAAAAAAAAAAAAAAAAAAAAAAATGGTAAGAGACAAAGTCATTATATAATATAATGGCCAATTCTTTGAGAAAATGGATAAAAACATTCACCCAACATCAGAGCACCAAAATACATAAATACTAAAATCTGGAGGGAAAAACGGACTACAATGCAGTAGTAGGGGACTTGAATATCAACTTTCAACAATGGCTTTCTGTATGATCCAACAAAAAAATTAATTTGAACCATGTTTTAGACCAAATGGACCTAAAAGACATGTACAGAACAATCCATCTGACAGCAGCAGAGTATACATTCAAGTGCACATAGAACATTCTTTAAGATAGTTCATAGGTCACAAGTCTTAAGATTAAAATCATACTACCACAAAGAGTTTTCCCACCATGATGACATCAAACTAGATACCAACAACAGGAGAAAAGGTGGAAAATTCACAACCACGTGGAAATTAGACAATACACTCCTGAAGCAATTGGTTAAAGAAACAGGGAGCCTGGGTGGCTCAGTCGGTTAAGCATCCAGCTGTTGATTTTGGCTCAGGTCAGGATCTCACAGTTCATGGAATCAAGCCCCATATCAGCCTCCCTGCTGACAGAATGGAGCCTGTATGGGATGGATTCATTCATTCACGCATTCATATTCTCCCTCTGCCCCTCCTCTGTGTGTTCATGTTCTCAAACATTTTAAAAAATGGATATCAAATATCTTGAAAAAAATGGAAATGGACACAACATATCAAAGGCTAGGAGATAATGAAAAGCAGTTTGATAAGGAATGTAGGCTTTATCACCGTAAGCTTTCAGAAGTATTTCAAACAAACAACCTATAATTACACCTCAAGGAACAAGATAAACGAGAAAACTAAGCTCAAAGTTAGCAGAAGGAAAACAGGAGAGAAGTGAAAGAGACCAGAAAAATAGAAAAGATTCATGAAATGAAGAGCTGCTTTAAAATTGACAGATGTTTAACAAGACGAAGACTCAAAATCAAATCAAAGATTTTGCAATCAATACCAAATACAAAGGATAAGAGACTACTATGATTATATGCCCACAAATTACATAACCTAAAAGAAACAGATAAGTTCCTATAAATATACAGCCTACCAAAACTGAATCAAAGAAATAAGAACTCTGTACAGACCAATACTAAGTAAGGAGAGTGAACCAGTAGTTAAAAGCTTTCCAAAAAGAAGTCCAGAACAGATGGCTTCACTGGTGAATTCTACCAAACATTCAAGGAATAAGTACCAATCCTTCTGAAACTTTGCAGAAACAATTGGGGAGAATAATGCCCATACTCATTTTAGGAGGCCCACCATTACCCTGATACCAAGGCCATAAGAAAACTACAAGGAAACCATAGGACAGTATTCCTGATGAATGTAGATGCAGGAATTATCAAGGTATTAGCAAACCAAAGATCAACAACACATTGGAAAAATCACGTATCATTAAGAAAAATTTATTCCTGAGATTCAAGGATGATTTAACATACACATAATAAATGTGGTACACCATATTAACAAAAGATTAAAAACATCATCTGCATAGATGCAGAAAAACTATTTTGCAAATTAACCTTTCATGATAGAAACTCAAAAAATTTAGAAGGAATATAGCTCAATATAATAAAAGTCATATATGACAAGCCCGCAGATAATATCACCCTCAGTGGTAAAAGGTTGAAAGCTTTTCCTCTAAAATCAGAAACAAGACAAGGGAGCCTGCTGTTATTCAACATAGGATTGTAAATCCTAGTCAGAGCAGACAAGAGAAAAAGCATTTAAACAACAACGGTAGTAAAATGGTCTTTGCTTGCCAATGGTATAGTCTTTCTTTAAACTTTTTATGTAAAATTCCAGTCAGTCAACATCAGATGTAATATTAGTTTCAGGTGCACAAAGGAGTGATCCAACACTCCCATGTAACACCTGGTACTCATCACAGTGAGTGCACTCCTTAATCCCCATGTAATTTCTACTACAGAAAATTCTAAACACTCCATCACAAAACTGTTAGAACTAATCAACAAATTTAGTAAAGTTGCACAATAAAAAGTCAGCATGTAGAAATCAGCATTTCTATACTCTAACAAATTATCTGAACAATACACAATCCCATCCACGGTATAAAGAAATACTTAGGAATAAAGTTAAATCAATGAGGCAAAATACCTGTACCCTGAAAACTACAAGATTTTGATGACAGAAACTGCAAAGGAAACAAAGATACTGTGTCCATGGATCAAAAGAATCGTTAAAATGTTCATTTTACCAAAGGCCATCTACAGATTCAATGTAATTCCTAGAAGTTCCAATGGAATCTTTCATAGAAATAGGAAAAAAAGTATATCCTAAAATCTGTATGGAAACAAAAACCCTGAATAAGCCAAAGCAATCCTAAGAACAAAGCTGGAAACATTGCACATTGATTTCAAACTATACTACAAAGCTATGATTTTTTAAAAAAGTGAAAAAAACCGTACAATACGGTATTAAAAAAAAGAAGACACAGCCCAATGGATCCCTCACATATACAGTCAATATTTGACAAGGAACCCGAGAATACTCCATGGCAAAATGATCTTTTCTTCAATAAATGGTGCTAGTAAAACTGGGTAACCACATGAATAAAATTGGACCTCTACCTTACACCACTTTCAAAAATTAATCTGAAAGGAATTAAAGACTTAAACATAAGACCTGAAACCATAAGACTCCTAGAGGAAAATGTAGGGAAACCATTCCTTGATGCTGGCAATTCGTTTCTGGATAGGACACCAAAATCACAAGCAACAGAAGCAAAAATTAGTAAGTGGGACTGCATCAAACTAAAATGATTTTCAACAGCAAAAGAATCTATAAAATCAAAAGGTAACCTGCATACTGGGAGAAAATATTTGCTGGTCATAGATCTAATGCGGGGTTAATATCCAAAATATGTAAACTGAATAGCAAAAACACAAACAACCTGATTATACGATGGGCAGAGGAACTGAATAGACCTTTTTCCAAAAAAGACATACAAATGGACAACAAGTATATAAAAAGGTACTCAAAATCATTAGTCATGAGGGGCATCTGGGTGGCTCGGTCAGTTAAGCAGCCGACTTCAGCTCAGGTCACGATCTCACAGTTCATGAGTTTGAGCCTCGCATCAGGCTCTGTGCTGACAGGCCTGAGCCTGCTTCAGATTGTGTGTGTGTGGCGCGCGTGTCGCGCGGTGCGCGCCTGTCATGTGTGTGTGGTGTGTGTGGTGTGTGTCTGTGTGTGTGGTGTGTGTCTGTGTGTGTGGTGTGTGTCTGTGTCTCTCTGCCCCTCTCATACTCCATCAAAATACTGAAGAGTTGAAAAGTTTTTTTAAGTCATTAATCATGTGGGAAACAAAAATCAAAACCACAATGAGAGATCACCTCACATCTATTATGATGGCCATCATCGCAGAGACAAGAGAGAACATGTTTGCAAGGATGTGGAGAAAAGGGAATCTTTATACACTGTTGGTAGGAATGGAGATTGGTACAGCCATTATGGAAAATAGTATGTAGGTTACCCAAAAACTTAAGATTACCATATGATCCAGCACTCCTACTCCTGTATGTATATGTGTGCACATCAGAAGTGAATGAAAACAGGATCTTATGAGATCTGCACTCCATGTTCACTGCAGCATTATTCACAATTTATACTCTATACATTGTACTATATTACGTGTGAAAATTGCCAAGAGATTAGATTTTAAATGTTCTCACCACAAAAAAGAGATGGTAACTATATGATGTGGAGGGGCTCGCTAATGTTATATATTGCAAAATGATTACCACCATAAGTGTCAAATCAAGAAAAGAAATAAGTATCAACATGCTGCACACCTTCAACTTGTATATAAATTAGATCAAAGTTCTGGTCAATAAAATTTCATCTGCATTTTTTTAACATTTAAAATTAAACAATTCCTTAAGTATCAGATTTGTCTATAAGATGAAGTACTTGAAAGTCAATACTAAATTCATAAATTTAACAGTTTTTTATGAATTTCCTCTATGGTCAAACTGGCTTTCATACAACACCCAGTGCTCATCCCAACAAGCGCCCTCCTCAATGCTCATCACCCATGTATGGTGAACCAAGTTGTGAACTGATCCCAATGGAATAGTTCAGAAAATTTTAAATTAAAAAAAAAAAAAAAAAAAGAATTGGGTGCTTTAAAGAGTAAAAAGGAACACTGTGGAACAAGACAGTTTGTGAGAATTAGAAATACCATATATATTAGAATTCAGTACATCTTAGAAGAGATGAACAGATCTCCTAGACAAGTAGCAGGGGTTGTCTCAGGGTGTAGGCCACTGAAAAGCTGTAACACGAGTGGCTGTCACACCAATGGCTGCCCCTGGCGTTGTGCCACGTCTGGCCCCGCTCCAGAGCACAGCTTCCAGGACACTATGTACATTTAGTCCACCTTAAACAGTCTGAAGAAGCAGATAAAGCATTTTGAGCTTTTGTTTCTTCCTCTTGTCGCAAAGCACCAAAACATTCTACTCAATGTGATAATTAACTATCAGATCGTTGGAATACAGGATGCACGTATCTCCATACTGGGTTCAGTCCATAGAGGCACTGCCCTGAAGCAGGGAGGAGAGACCCTCGAGTGTCCCATTTACTGTGCGACGGGCACTACAAAAACAAAAGGGCATTTCTCCCCCTTCCGCAGTCAGTTCTAAAGGAATGATTAAAACACAGAAGAGCTTTTGTTACCCATCACTGTTGAGTAATGATCACTCTAGTCACAAAGGAGTCTGCTTCGATAAGGAGACGCATTGCCTGGAAAATGTAATGTTTCATACTCATGCATCTGCACTCTTGCAAATGCTCTTTTGGCACCATATTTTGTATGATTAATTTTCCACTAGATTTACCCAAAGGAATCCAATTCCGTCTTTATAAAAGTTTGACTTGGATTTTCTAAGTAACTCCTGACACCAAACGCAGAAATTATGCCTTCGCGTTCCAAAGGAAAAAAGTTATTTTCTTCACACTTTTAGCTGGACATTACCTTTTCTACTACACAGAAGTAGTAAATAGTCTGTTTCCTAGATCATTAAGATCTCCTGAGTCATCAGGCCTATTGTAGGCCTCCTCAACTCTGTAGAAAGACAAGAGAATAAAACTCAGGCTACGACGTACAGAGCACACTACTGGAGACCCGTCAGAGCACAACTCTATACAAGAATGGCATGGCACTCAGCTGGGCTTGCTGTCCATTCTAAGAACGCACAATTATCCCTCTTAGGAACTTGAGTCATGGTCATGGAAAGTGATGGAAACCTCAGGATCTTATGTTGAGCAAAGAACCAGGAAGTAAGCTATATAAACTAGATGCTATGCATATAGATTAGGAGGCACTATCTTATGGGCAGCTTTTGAAAACAACACATAGCTTCTTTTCACATCCCTCTAGCCCAGCCTGTCCTCGCCAATGCCTCCATACACACATAAAATTTGATTATGTAGAAGATGGGCTTTGAGAACCTATAACTTTTAAAGCTCACAAGTAATACTAATAATCCACTGAGGAACCATCTCTAAAGCCCCTTCCAGAGCTTTGGTAGACAAGATGGCTGTGCTCTCCAGGAACTGGAGATATAAATTAAGACAGAACAGAGCAATGTAAGGTGTTACAGGAGCTATAGAAGTATCTTAAATAACAAAGCCTTAAGAGTGTAAATGTTCAAACTCCTTCCTGGAGGAGACAGACTCAGAAGTCTCAGAATGTTTAGAATGAACAACAGGAGAGAGGGAGGAGGGCACTCCTGGAGACACAGGAGAAGTGCACCAGCATGAAGTGGTCGAGCGATACATGCAGGTAAACACTGGCTGTGAGCAGGAACCAGCTTGGTCTGGACACAGTAATCCTCCCCTCTGGGGGGCCTTTGCCCCAGGTTTGCTTAAAGATTTCCTTCAGAGGAAGAACAGAGCATCAGAGGAGTCCTCAGCCTACTACATTGTTAAAAGCTATGCCAGACTGACTACAAGGCCTAATACAAATCCTGTGTCTTATCATAAAGCCTTCTCAGACCAAACTTTTCTTCTTTCTCCGAGTTCCCTGAACTCAGTTAAGGATGAATTAAAAGCACCTAATCCAGCTTCCCTTATGTTACAGATCATCATCCTGAGAGGTTTAGTTGCTTCCCAAAGTAGACATACTTTGCCCTATTCCCCCCCCCTGCCAAGTTTAACAGAAACTCCCTGGACATTGTATATAAAATAGAAGACTCCAAAACACTATAGATATTTCAAAATGCTGAAAAGTTTTTCGACTATTCCATACAAAGGTGGGGCGGGAGGGGGGTGTGGCAGGAAACAAAATGGCAGATTTAAGCCTTAATATATAAAAAAATTGTACTAAACATAAGTGGTCTAAATACATCAATATGAAAGAGATGGCAGACTGGCTTTTTTGTTGTTTTTGTTTTGTTTTTAATTATCCAACTATATGCTATCTCCAAAAAGCTCCCTTTAAATACAAAAATATAGACAGGTATCACAAAAAAAGCTAAGGATATTTATCATGCTGTTATCAAAGGAAAGCAGGAATAGCTATATTAATATTAGGTGAGTAGACTCCAGAGCAAGAAAATTACTGGTTCCAAAAAAAGTTCTATCATGATAAAAGATAACCCACAAGAAAACAATCCTATATATGTATACATTTACAAATGGAACTGCAACATATGCAAAGCAAAAACTGATAGACTAAGAAAAAGACAAATCCACAATTATACTTAGAAACTTCAATATTCCTCTTTGGAATTACCAATAGAGCTACTCAGAAAATCAGCAAGGATATAGAAGAACCCAATATCCATCAACAAGACCTAACAAACACAGAACACTCCACCCAAAAATAGAATACACATTCAAGAACCTACGGAACATTGATCAAAATAGGCCATATCCAGGATCATACAACAAACCTCAACAAATTTAAAATAATTTAAGTCCTAGAATCACTAACCACAATAAGACCAAACTGAAGATCAGTAATAGGTAACAGGAAAATCTCCGAACACCGGAAACTAAAATACTTCTAAGGAATCCATGAATCAAAGAAGTCTCCAAGGAAATTTAAAAATACACTGAAGTGAAGGAGAATGAAAATGAGACATGATCAGAACTCGTGGGACACAACTAAAGCAATACTAAGAGAAACTTCTAGTACTAAATGCCTATGTTAGAAAAGAGGAAGCTCTCAAACTCATGCCTCAAGAACCAAAAAGAAGTAAACAAGTAGAAGGAAATAAAATGGGAATAGAAAAACAGTTGTGAAATCAAGGAGACACAAAGTTGATAGACAAAATTGTCAAATCTTAACACTGACAAAGATGACCTACACTACCAATAACAGGAACCAAACAGGTAATACCCCTACAGGCACTACAGACACCAAAGGAATAATGAGGGAATACTAGGAAGATCCCAGCAGGCATACACTTAACAAGTTAGGCAAAACGGACCAATCCCTCAAAAACACAAACTACAACTCATCCAGTAGGATGCACAAAACGAATACCCTATAACTAGTAAAGATATTGGATGATAATTGTAGAATTCCCAAAAAAGAATTCACTAGGCCAAGATGGCTTCACTGGCAATTCTGCCAAGTATTTAAATTAACATCAACTCTACACAATCTCTTCTCAGAAAATGGGCAAGAACACTCCCCATTTTAGACTGGTACTGCCCCGATACCAAAACCAGACAATACTCAAAGAAGTCTACAGATTTTTATTTTTTTTTTTTTTACATTTATTCATTTGTGAGAGTGAGAGAGAGTATGAGCGGGGGAGGGGTACAGAAAGAGGGAGACACAGAATCCAAAGCAGGCTCCAGGCTCTGAGCTGTCAGCACAGAGCCCGACACGGGGCTTGAACTCAGACTGCGAGATTATGACCTGAGCTGAAGTCGGATGTTTAACCGACTGAGCCACTCAGGCGTCCCACAGAATATTCTTAACATGGAGGTCTAAAGTCCTTAAATAGCAGCAAATATAGTTTTTATATACTGCTGAATTCTAGGTCAATTATACCTCGATTTAAAAGAAATTATACATCATAACAAAGTGGAGTTTATTCTAGGAATAGAAGTCTGGTTCAATATTTGGGAAGTCGATATAATCTATGTTAACAGGCTAAAAAGAAAAATCCCAGGATTCCATTAATATGGAAAATGCATTCAATAAAATTCAACATCCACTTATTTAAAAACAAAAATGAAACCTCTCAACAAGAAGGGAACTTTCTAAACTTGATCAGGAGAATCTACAAAAACCCCACAGCTAAAATCATACTTCATGATGAATGACTGAATACTTTCTCAAGTTCAGAAACAAGGATGCTTGCTGTCACCACTTTTTTATCCATTACTATCCCGGAAATTCTAGCCAGTGCGAGAGAAAAAAAAAAAAAAAAAAAAAAAGTACACAGATAGGGAAGAGAAATGAACTGTCCCTGACTGTAGATGACATAGTCTATGTAAAATCCCAAGACATCTACGCTCTTAAAAAATACCTCTCCTAGAATTGAGACTACCAGGTCACAGAATACAAGATAAACACACAGAAAATCAACTGTATTCTTGTATATTAGCAATGAATGCTTGAACATGGACAGTTAAGAAATACCACTTACCATTGTTCAACAAGAAAAACAAAGGTGTAAATCTAACCAAATTTGACATGCTGAAAACTACACAATGCTGATAAAAGACTTCAAAAGCTCTAAGAAGAATTACATTCTTATTAGAATAACCAAAATAAAAATGGTGACAATACCAAATGCTGGTGAGAAAGCAGAGAAACCCAATCGCTCACACATTGCTGAGGGGAATATGAAGAGTGCAGTCACTCTAGAAAATAGGTTGGTAGTTTCTTTAAAATATAAAGTTACCATGTAACCCAGCAATTGCCCTCCTGGATCTTTTTCTCATAGAAAGGCAAACTTACAACACAAAAACCTAGACACAAATGTTCATATCAGCTTTATTCACAACCATGCCAACTGGAAATAATGTAGATGTCCTTCAAGTAAGTGGTTAACCCGTGGTGTACCTATACCATGGACTACTACTCAGCAATGAAAAAATATTGATGCACTCAATGACTTAGGTAAATATCCAGAGGAAGCTGGTGAGTGCAAAGAAGCAATCCCAAAAAGGTTACATGTTGTATAATTCTATTTTGTAATTCTTGAAATTACAAAATCATAGAAATGTTAAACAGGGTAGCAGTTTCAACAGGGAGGGAAATAGGTGTGGCTATATAAGAGAACATAAAGGATCTTTGTGGTGATGGAAAGGTTCTGTATTTTAAAATCTTTTTAAGTTTATTTTGAGGTGGGGGTGGGGTGGCACACACACATCAGCAGGGGAGGAGCAGAGAGAAAGGGGGAGAGAGAATCCCAAGCAGGCCCTGCGCTGTGAGTGCAGAGCCCGACATGGGGATCGATCTCAAACCATCAGATCATGTCCTGAGTGAAAATCGAGAGTCAAACACTCAACCAACTGAGACACCCGGGTACCCTTGGAAATGTTCTGTATCTTAACTCGATCAGAGTTGATAGATTGGTTGAGATACTGTGCCGTAGTTTTACAAGAGGTTACCGGCAGGGAAAAAACCAGGTAAGGAGTACGTGGGAACCCACCGCATGACTTCCTTCAAGCTCACGAAAAGCAACAATCGTGAGATGTACAGTCTCCAAGCGTTTTTAAATAGGTGGCATGCTGCATGTATAAGATTTTGGATCAGCAAAGGTATTTCTTGAAGAAAACACTCTTAAATAGCTCACTCTGGATACCTACTACCTTCAGCCTGATGGTTCTAGGGACTACTAGGGGAAGCAGAGTGGACAGAGGGCTAAGAAGGTCACACACCTAAGCACTGAAATCAACCGAATTGGACAAAATGCAGCCCTTAATCCAGTTCCTGCTCTACAGCCAAACTGGAGGGAGGCTTGAAGGTTCAATGACTTCATCTTTTGGTCTATGTACAAGGGCACGAGGATAGCAGTCCCCACCTACCACACAGAGCCCTCCTGAGGATAGGCACAAGAACTGAATTCCCCAAGACACTTCAGTGAGGAATCAACTTCTGTGGTGGTCATACGCCTACGATTTACAAGTGGCAAAGTGGAGCAGGATTGAAGTAGAGAAGGGAGAAGGAACGGTTTTAGTCCCAAATGGCACAGGCTTGATTTGTGGCCGGAGGTAAACCACCCCCATGACCCACGGGCACCAGACCTTAAGAATTCCTTTCAGGATGTATGCTGCCAGTAACAGCAGAATCCAATTACAGTCATGTGGTGTTTCCTGTCATATCAAATTGTTTCATCAAACCATTTTGTATAAATTTAGCAATAGCCCACATTTCACACACAGCTTCCTCTCACTGTGAAGAGCTGTCAATGTCTACGTGTCATTCCAATGCCAATACTACCCTCTAGTGGCCAGAGCAGGTGGCTGGCCTGAGAACCGAACTCGCCTGTTTGCTCAGGTTTTTCTGTCTGATTCATAGTACTGTCCTCATCAAAAGCAACCTCACTCAAGAGGGCTGTTTCCTAAAAACGAATTCATTCTATAGTGTCATGGATTAAGCATGCTAGAACAGTAGTAGCTGGTAGGTTAGCATCATACTCAAGCCTCACTAATACCAAAAAATTCAAGAAGAGGTCATAGGATTCTGTTCAAATACCAATATTCCTTGTAAATTTGGAATAGAATTTGATTTACAAAAGTGAGGTCTTTTCCCCACAACTCTAGAAATACGCCTATGGTGTGAGTACAGAGATTTTCATTGCCATTTAAGGGTAAAGGAGGTTTCTGCCTCCTCAGTGGACAAGGATGTTCAAGGGGTTGTACGGGAGATAAAAGACACATGAGGATCTCCAATCCAAATTTAGATCCAGTCCTGCCACTGGTTAAGGGTTTTGGTCAGGTCACTCCATTTTGTGATGCCTTCATTGTTTCTCAAAAAAAAAAAAAAAAAAAAAAAAAAAAAGGGGGGGGGGGGCGATTAAAATAATGCCTGGCTTACAAAGTGGGGGAAAACATATATACAATTCCTGGCACATAATAGGTACTCAATAAAGGACATTATTAGGTACAAATTTGTACCAGTTCACACATGCTCAAAAAACAAAGAATAGGTGAAATGTCATTTGGGAGAATTAGAAAAAAATGAGAGGAATACTAGCCTTTCCTCTACGATTACCAAGACAGGATCCTAGGACTTTATCTGTAAGAGCCGTAACTTTTAGTCATTTTTTTTTTTTTTTTTGCAATAGATTTACTGTATACTAACCACTGTTCTTGATACTTTATATGAAATACCTCATTTAATCTTACCACAAGCCCCCTACAGGAAAGTGAGGTAAAGGTCACATAGTATGTGGCTGGAGGGGTACCTGAACCCAGACACCTGAACTCCAGCCACGCCCTCCTACTATGGCTATCCCATATCCTTAGAGCAAGCCCAGGAAGGTAGAGAAGACCAGTTGGAGATTTTTGTCACTGATGGCTTATTCTTAAGACTTAAGATCAGGCTGACCAGGTTTTGGAGGACAGAGAAGTGAGCTACTGCCCAAGAGTCAAAATATTTCTGACTAAAAACTGTTCCCACCCAACCCCCATTTTATTTGCTGTCTATTAACCAGAAAACTGAACACGCAAAATGTTGACATTGGTTCAGCAAATGTGGTTTCTTCAAACCACTGAAGACCAGTTCCATCTTCACAAGAAGGCTGACCCAGGAAAATATGCCCTGTTTTATACATCGGAGGTTAAGACAGTTAAGTAGACCATCCAAGATCACATAGCTGGGAAAGGCACAGCTAGGACCCTTAATCCCCATTCTCTGTTGCCAATCCCATGCTTTCCTTTACCAGGTTTCTGTAGAGAAGAAGTTCTGTGGAAAATCCTGTTTCTAAATAGAAGATCTCAAAATTCGACTTTCAACAGTGCCAGCGGTTCAAAATCCAGTCTTCACTGAGGGGAAAACACGGGAACAAGTTTAAGGTTGATCTGGCTAGAGGTACTACATTCTCAAGGGGCCATTGTTGCCTTTTTCTGATCCCAGGTCAGCTATGGTCTGCCAGGCCTCAAAAGAGATTAGGACAGGAGAAAGCTAGGTAATGTGAGTCTTCACATTTGTGAATCCATCAGCACTAATAGAAACAAATCCTCATCTGCCAGCTTTCTGGGTCAGTAACTGCATCATCGCATTTGAAGGTCACACCATATTTTGTCTTACAATCAGACAATGGAATTGTTCTTGTATACTAGTATTTTGAGCTGTATTTTCAAGCTGCAGCTAGCACATCCTAAAGCCTCATCTTCAAAAGATATTTTAGATGTTAAGCTGGAAGGGCCCAGTCCCTTGAAACCTCTCTTCTACCCTGGATAACCTATCCACTATTCATGTTCCTAGTTTTTACTCAAAATGAAACCATACTGACCCCTTTATTATTGAAGGGAGGGGGAAACACCTCTGTAAAGAAAATTGGCTGCCGGTCCCCCAGCTACCATGTCATCTCACAGGTGGGTGGAAGCTCCAGTGGCCTTTCAATTCAAGAGGCAAAGTCACCCTCAAGCATATGGGGACAACCAAGACTACACTTTGCAAAGTTCTCTGGCAAATTATCCTGTCCCCTACTAAAAGGAAAACAAATCCCTACAGATATGTGCAGCTGCAAGCAATTACTCATCTCCATTATACACTCACTTAAAAGACTGATTCAAACCCTGCTGCCTACACCTGTGTGAGGAAAGTAAACAAGTTATAAGGGGAAAGGACGACAATGGAAAAACCTGTCTATAAAAGCATGTATGTGGTCATTTCCAGAACCCCAACATTAACTGATCAAGGCATCGAATAACTGTTCTCATTACTAAGTGATCTGGGTTACTCCCAGGATAAGCAACACGTCACTTCTGTTGCTAAATATTGTCGATCTCTTACACAAATACAAGTCCCATGCTACCCTTTAGAAAGGGCGTAAAATTAATGATTTGAAAGAGCCTTTAGGGTCCAATAGCCTATTTCTACCCAGGGACAGAAGAACGTATGCTCAAAAGAACGAAGCGACCAAAAATCTGCAGAGCATGAATGAGAGACAGGAAGTTCTACCTCCATGGGCAGGACCTTTGTTCCAGACAGTGTGCTGGAAACATTTCATGGGTTATTTTCATCATGAATATGGCATTGTTCATACATTTTCAAAGTTTAAAGAAGAAACCTGTCCATGATCACACAACTGAAAACAGCCAAATGGAAATCAGTCCTCTCGCTCCCAAGCCCAGGGCTGTTAAGCACTAGGCTAGATCTCCAGGGCTGAGCATTTAACACATGGGAGTCTCAGGGCTGGCTGACTGCATGTTGGGAGTCACCTGAAGAGGTTTCTTTTCTGGCGGGGGCTAATATCTGGGTCCAACCCTCAAGGAATTTGATTTAATAGGTTTCAAGTGTGCCCTGAACTTGGCGGTTTTTTCTAACACTTAATTCTCCTATGCAGCCACATTTGCAAACCACTGGTGAAACAGAACCAGAAGGTCGTGTGCATTCCTTTTCACAGTGGATGCCAGAAACAGTTTAGCATAAGGGCTTAAAAGAATCATCTCAAGGATCATCTGTATCTGGATCTCAGACTCAGCTCCGTCACTTGCTAGTTTTATAATCTGGGCAAAATTAACCTCTCTGAACGTTAGTTTTCCTCGCTTGTAAAATGGAAACTCCATGTTCACAAGGATTAAGTTAAATATGTGAGAACTATTAAAAATGTGAGAACTTCGTATAGTGCCTAATGGGCAAAATAGCATTTCCTATCTAGTGAAATATAGGAGTCTAGTGATTTCATTTAATCTAGATAAGAGATCATGCATAAAATATCATTAATGTTAACTATCCTGAGGGTTACCCATTAGAGTTTGTGAGACATTCACGTATCTCATTTAATGCTTATCTCTGTGACATACCAGATTACAAGTGAAAATGAAGTTTGGAATACCAACTCTTTCCTAATGGCACATATTTCTAAGTCACACAACTAGCTAGAATTTGAATGACTATCAAATGGCTCAGGTTCAAATCAAAGAACTTCATACAAACTGTGAGACTGGGATTCCCCCCCCCCCAAAAAAAATCTAGCAAAAGTTTTAAGTTTTTCTTCAATATAGATTCCTTATTCTAAACAATCTGATGACTTCTCTTGAAATACTTTGAAGCCGGTTTTTTAAAATACAAGATAAAAAAGCTACCCTCCTCTTATTGTTCCTTTTCTATACTAGGAAGTATTATCCAGTTTGATCACTCAATCCATGGTGCTTACTTTTGAATGATATTTGAGCATGGACTTGATTTCAAGAAATGAACACTAGAGAGAATGAGCATGTTTAAAAGATTCAAGTAGTTTCAGGAATTTCAAGAAGCTAGAACAGCTTACAAAAATTAGATCTACAAGATCTGCTTTGCCTTTAGTTCATTTCCTCATTTTACGATACAGCTTGTGTATGTGTAGATCTCTAAAAGGTACAAGACAAGTGAGACTTCAGGAAGTGTCCAATAACTTGTATCATTATAGAAAAAAAATTTTTTACCTTTAATTCCAGCCAAGCTAAAGGCCCCTAAATCTGTGTCATCAATTGGGAGTAATTTTTCCTGATACATACATCTGACTTCATTTTTGTTATAGAAATGACCTCTGAATCTTAGAAGCTGTCCTAGAGGTTTATCAGGTCTCAGTTTCTTTACATTTTAATTATCCCTGAAGTGATATAACTATACTCCTATCAATCCTATAATCTTTAGGAAATTGAGAATATTCTTAAAAATGCCTGAAAACTAATCTCAGAAACTTGATCCTAAGTAACTATGGCAAGAAACTTGATCCTAAGTATGAAAAATATGGCAAGAAGAACTAAAAACCAATATAGGCAGCAAATTTAAGTTAGGTCCAAAGGCTGTTAAAACTAGAAGGGATAAGAGGTCACCCACTCTCCCCTGAGGTGAACTGCACACAAAGATGACAGACAAGTCCTCTAACAACTAGCAGAAACAGACTAGAATTCAGAAAACTTACAGATTCTAAGGGCACTGTGCCACAATGTTTGATTTGCTCCAAACATCAAGAGGATAGCCCCTACAGCTGCAACAGTCTTTTAAAATGTGATCCCAATGATGTATTAGAGGGGTAAGGAAAAAAAAACCACTGATGTTGAGTCCAAACAATGTTAGACTGTTGAAAGTCCATAGATTCCAGGGGCTAGAAAAATCAAGCATCTAGGACTTACAAAGAGATCATCTACTCACTCACTTTACAAGTAAGGAATCCACAAAAGAGGACATTAAAAAGACAGCAATAGCAGAGTGATTTTGCTATGGGTTGAGCACTCCACCAAGCCACTGATGTGCCAATTCTCCTTATCTTGTTACGAAAGCCTTAATAGGGAAGTTCTATTAGTATTCCTTTTAAATAAGGAAACTAAGCAAGAGTGTCGGTAAATTACCAAGGCCACATGACTTAAAATGGCCTTCAGCAACCCCTGCCTTCTGGTATTCACATTTACTAGTGACTGATTTCTAACGAATACAGCAAAAGGGATGGGTTACAAGAGACTGACTGCTGACTTGCTAGCACTTACTAGTTTCTAGCTTCCTCACCACAGTGAAGCCAGATGTCATGATGTGAGCTGCCCGTGGAACAGAGGGTGGGTCTGGCCGGGAGTCAGCAACAAGCTGAAACCCTCAATCCAACGGCCCACAAGGGACTGACTCCTACCAACCACCATGTGAGTGAGTTAGAAGCTAATCTACCCTCAGGAGATGACCACAGCTCAGGCCAACAGTTTGACTAGTTTGTGGGAGACTAAAGATCCAGCTAAGTTGCACCAAGATGGCAGACCTACAGAAACTGGGATGGTATGGTTTTAAGCCACCAAGATTTAGGATAATTTGTTATGTAACAATTAATGTATCTAGTACACTGAAATCTCAAGATTTAAGGGTATCCAACTTCAAAGTCTATTCTCTTACCTTATACAAGAAGGTCAAGGATAGTCTAAGCAGCTCATAGCTAACCTACAATATGACTATGTCCATGTCTGCCTCCTCTGATTCCTTCAAAAATTGCTGACACTGCTAGGTGTCAGGAACTCTCCTACATTCTAGGATATGAAGACAAGGTTTCTGATCTATTACTTGTCTTCAATTAGGGAAGAACATACGCAAGCAGTAAACATTGTTAAGTTACCAAATTCAAATTGTAGATACTCATATTCAGGAGCAAACATGCAATTCTGGCCATTCCAGATTTTAACGTAGAGGCCCACAGAGCATCTAATTACTATTTTTGTTGGTATGGCTCTTTTAGCAGGACAGAAATAAACACTGTTTCACGCACAACATTATCTCATATAAAAGTTATTCACCTCCATCTCTTTGCTTAACCTAAGCACAATATTTTAAATAATGCCTCCTAAAATTAATACAAAGTAGACCTACAGCAGATGGTGTATTAGGAAAACCTATAGGGAAAGAACAGGGGGAGATTTAGAAGTATAAATTCGAAGTTTTAGGAGAAAAAAAGGCAAGGGTGGCATTCAAATGGACAGAAGAGTACAGATAGAGTACTGATGGCTTGCTCTAGCTAACCCCTGTGCCTACTCCTCCCTCCCCTTTCCTTTTTAATGCAATTGAGGAGAGTTCACACTAAAATGATAACCCATAGCTTATTTGAAAATGTATCTGAATTAGCAGAGGATGACGGAGTGGATAATAACGGCACTGAAAGTGGACTTTGGGTTCCTAATGGTTTTCAGGAGATTTTGTCTCAGTTTGGTTGAGAAGCCTGACAGGCTATGAAGTGAAAACAGTGACAGAATGAAAAACGATGTGTTTTTCCTCAAGCTATTTGATCAAGAGCTGGAGCAGGAGCTAGATTTTTTGTGAATTTACATTTTAATATCCATAAGTTTCTTCCTGCATCAGATAGATTTTTTTTTCCATCTTTTCAGAAATACTAGCTTTGGCTTACTTCTCAGTTTTCCATAGTTTCCTTTCCTGTCCCAGGTGCTGTAGGTTCCACCCTACAAATGACTTATGGGAATTAAAGAAATGTTTTTTAAAAAATGTTAATGTAAGGGGCACCTGGGTGGCTCAGTCGGTTAAGTGTCCAACTTTGGCTTAGGTCATGATCTCGCAGTTTGAGTTCAAGGCCCACGTCGGGCTCTGTGCTGACAGCTCGGAGCCTGGAGCCTGCTTCGGATTCTGTGTCTCCTCTCTCTGCCCCTCCCCAACTTGTGCTCGGTCTCTCTAGGTGTCTCAAAAAAATAAGTATAAAAAGAAAAAAGTTAAAAAAAATTCTAATGTGAAAAAACACAACTTCATACTAAATCATTCGTGCCAGACCATGTGACTAGCAGGTAAATATCTTCTCCAATTACCCACCAACAACACGGTTCCATTTGAATTTCTAGACTATTTAAGGTACCTTAGACTATTTTTAGAGTTCTAGAGAATGAAGGGTCAAGATCTGTTGGGAATGCTCTTCCTAGGTTATAAATGGTTGCGTGCTTGCTGTGCTCACATGGGGGGGGCGGTGGGGAAGGTTGGGGACAGAGATCATTCTAACCTTCTCCTCTATTCCTAGGACACTAATCCAAGGGAGGGGGATCTACCTTCATGACCTCATCTCAATCTAATCATCTCCCGAAGACCTCACCTCCAA